>NC_139642.1:53901295-53921295 GCF_964638095.1 Poromitra crassiceps | reverse complement strand
GTTGTTGCCAGTGAAGCAGCTTGATGAGAAAACAATGTGTCTGTTGACATCACAGCCTAAAGGTTTGACCTTGTGGCTTCTTTGTGGCAGAAGCTCAATGCTCTGGACTAGACTGTCGAATTATCCACTTTAACTTCACATCAGGCCAGACTTTATATTCTCTAAGTTAGGCTAGTTCTTATACATTGATTATTGTTGAATGCTCTCTGTCCATGCACACTGCGCACAACAGTGTTATTGTGATATTTGGCCCTTGCATCACATGATCATATTTGTAATGCATCATGTGTCATGGCTTCTATACTCTACTGTAGGCCGGTGGCTCTCAAACTGTTTTTGGCTTCAGTAGGTCCCCTTTCCCTGATTTCTGAGTACCCCCTTTACCCGACTCCAACAGTTTGCTTAGAAAACTGCAAGAGAATGATAACCCACCTTTTGAAAAAATATAACATGACAAAATAAGAAATTGTATGAAAGAGTTTCAATTAGTGCCTCCCGAGCAGATTTATTTTAACGTTTCATTTATCATTTCTTTTCATCATTTATTCTTATTATCATAATTTCTCCCCCGTTCTCTCAAGTACCCCCTGTAGTATCTCCACATAGCCCTAGGGGTACGCGTACCCCAGTTTGGGAAGCACTGCTCTCGGGGCTTTGTGATTTACTGTTTTGTTTTCCTTTCCCTCATCAGGACAATAAACTGCCAAAAATAATCACGCTGAAATAAAAGCTATAGTTCAAATCCAGCATAACAATTCAACTAGAAGCCAACTACATAATTTAATTTGTTTTACCTATCACATTTTAGGCATTTACATGTATTCATCACAAACACTGAGAACAGACGAATAATGAGAGCAAGGGAGAAAATGATTGTGGCAGTAAAATGGAACATTCTCATTCCACCTCTAAATATAATAATAATAATAATAATATTCTAAATATATTTTATATTCATGGGACAATAACAAAGCAAGTAATGCTACGGGCAGAACCGTCTTTGCTTGTGACAGAGAGCCAAGCCTTCCCGACAGCTCACAAAATCACTTTACACATCAAGTACAAAACACAAACTGCAGACTGATCGACAGCAGAGTAATAATACTGCTATTAGCTTATATGCATAGACTTATTTACCTATGATTTTTATATCGACTCTGCTGTTAAGGATACCAATGAAAAATGGAGATATGAGGTAGGTTGTGCAAGACACTAACTACGGTATATACTGTAAGTCACACTGTTTCCCCATAATTCCCCAGTCCAGTCACAACAGGTTTTCACATCCCAGGCAGTCATAATAACAGAGCCGTCGGGATGGATTGTGACCTGTAACCAGTGTTGGGCAAGTTACTTTTAAATGTAATATACTACATATTACTAATTACTTTCATTAGAAAGTAATAAGTTACTTTACAATATTACTGTCTGTGTAGAGTAACTCGTTACTTATTACACTACTTTTGCATTACTTTCACTGTAATAATAGCAGTAGCAGAATGACATCCCGAAAAATAATTTAAACCGTCTTGAAGTCAGTGTAAACAATCCAAAATTCTAAATGTTATCCTTTTCCTTTGTTATTGGCATCTATAGTGGTTATTTGCATAAAAACACAGTTTGATTGATGGACAGACTGGCACAGCGGCCTTGGCACTTTGCCATGGCTACTGTGTTTTTAGTGAAGATTCCTTTTCTGTCAGACAGGAAGTAGACTTAGACTTGTGTTGGTGTTTTCGCTGTCTGGCTGGGGCCAGAGTGTAACAAAGAGACAGACAGACAGATGTTACAGAGGGGCAGAGAGCGAGAAATAGAGACCAAAAAGTTTACTGGACAAAAAGTTAATTGCACAGAACTCTCTGAATGAGAACATTAGCCTCAGTGAAGCAGCCAAATGACCACTCAACAATGGTCATTTAATGGTAATGCCTTTTTTAAGTCTGGTCTGAGTGGGATGTAAAGGGACGATTCTAATCATTTATCTTCATTGGGAACTATGGAGACCAAAGCTAATATAAAAAGCACGACCGTAGTGCCTAGAAACACTGTAATGCCATAGTGTAGTGCCTAAAACACTGTAAATGCCACAGTGTAGTGCCTAAACAGTAAAACTGTAAATAAATGCCAATTTATAGACAATTTACATTATAAATCTAAAATACATTCTGAAAATAATAAAAATGTTATTAGAACTTTTATTGAAAACTTTTATTAGAGTTAGATTTTGAGTTGATTGGGGGGGACAGCATAGACATTGGCTGAGTTTCCCAACAAAGAAGCTTCTTAAGAGTTAAGAAGCTTCTTAAGGAGTTAAGAAGCTTCTTAACACGTTAACTGCCAGCGACGTATGCATACGTCAAAAAAAATCCAGCGCTTGACTGCCAGCGACGTATGGATACGTAAAAAAAAACGTTTTTTTTTTTTTGACGGTGGGGCGTTGATCAATCCCTTTTACGTCTCCTGTACAATTATTGGAGGTATTGAATGTGTATAATCTATTTTACCGACCCACTAAGTGTTGACAGTGCTCCCCCAGACGAGCGAAATCAAAGAAAAAGGGAGCAAAGCCATTCAAGGAAATGGCGAGGCGATTTTACAGTATTACATTCTCATGAAAATGGTTGGGGGAAAACGCTCTCGTTTTCGCACTGATTGCTGGCGATGCGGGATTGCAAATTTACATAATACATTACAGGTGGAACACACTTTGAAACACGCAGCATAAATATGACCAGAATCGCAAAAGCTTCTCTCAACCAAAACTCCCAAGAAGCGAGCGAGTCCATGCCGACTTCCTCAAACAGCAGCCTGCAGACAGGCACAGGAGAGCAGCAAAAGCACTGAGACTGTGACGGCCGCGGCAGCCAAGAAGAGGGAGGAGTTGAAGCAACTCTGCCTCTCGCTCTCTCCCTCTCTCTCTCTCTCTCTCTCTCGCTCTCTCTCTCTCCCTCCCTCCCTCTCTCTCTCTCTCTCTCTCTCTCTCCCTCTCCCCCTCTCACTAGGATTAAACCTAGTGTCTCCCTCCCGAGAGGGAGGGAGAGAGAGAGAGAGGGAGGGAGAGCGAGAGGGAGGGAGAGAGAGAGAGAGAGAGAGAGAGAGGGAGGGAGAGCGAGGGGAAGGGAGAGAGAGAGAGAGAGAGAGAGAGCGAGAGGGGGAGGGAGAGAGAGAGAGAGAGAGAGCCAAAAATGAATGGTTAAAGTGACAGCTCTATCGAATTTCACAAAAAGCCGTTTATCTCTGAATATTTTTTCTCATGCTAAAACCATGCTGTATTCAACTGATAATGCTTACATAACTACTAACTCTACAAACTAACTCTTTTAGACAGAGAAAGTACACATTCTATTAGTACTTTTGAGATATTGTATGTTCACAAACTCCAAGCAGAAAATAATCCTCGGCGCTTGTAAAATGAGCCACAATCCTCAAAAAACGGCTTGGCAGAAGCTACCTACAGCAAGAAAAAAACGGCTGGCAGTCAATGTGTTAAGGAGTTAAGAAGGCTCCAAAGAAGTGTTTCCCAAACGCCTTCTTAACAGTCGAGAAAAATAAAAAAAATAGAAGGCTCTTAAGAAGCATCTTAACTGGAGCGGCTCACTTGATGGCACTCTGAGCCCAGCAGTGGGCCACGACTCAGTGGTTGAGAAACACTGTTAACACCTAATCATGGTCATGGGATGGCTTTAGCTCAGGAGGTAGAGCGGGTCGGCCAATGACGCAAGGGTTGGCGGTTCGATCCCCGCTCCCTCCCAGCTGCTGTCGTTGTGTCCTTGGGCAAGACACTTAACCCCAAATTGCTCCCGATGGTGTGTAGGCACCCTGCGTGGCAGCCTGCCGCCATTGGTGTATGAATGGGTGAATGTAGACTATCTACTCATTGTAAAGCGCTTTGGATAAAAGCGCTATATAAATGCAGACCATTTACCATTTACCATTCATGTTAAACATTATTTATTTCAGACATGGACTGCAGTTCAAATTGCTTTATATACACAGCATACAACAAAACAGAGAAACACTACAGAATTTAAGCGACCTTGGGTTCTGTGAAAGGTGCTATATAAATCCACAACATTATAAAAGTAATCCATTCTGATTAGAGGAATATAGCCTACGGTAAAACATTTAAAACACAAGTAACCATACATACAGGGGAGATTTTCAAGTGTTCCCTAATTTTAAACACTAAAGGGTACATGAAAGAAAGGAAAAAGGGAAAAACACAAGAGGAACAGTGGACACAAGTATCTCCTTTTGCCTGACGCGGCTGGATCTGCCAGTGTTTTTTTGTCATTAAGAAGGTGTTAAGAAGGCTCCAGACCCTTCTTACAAAACCTTCTTAACGAAAGATCATCTTAGCGCTAAGAAGCTTTTGGGAAACGCAGCCTTCTTAACGGAGGATAATTGGAAGATAATTTTAGGCTAAGAAGCAATCGGGAAACGCGTTGGCTTCGTTGGCTTCTTACGGGAGCCTTAAGAAGGGTCAAAGAAGCTTCTTAGCGCTAAGAAGCTTTTGGGAAACGCATGCCTTCGTAAAGAAGCAATTGGGAAACGCGTTTGCTTCTTAAGGGGGCCTTAAGAAGGGTTGAATTAGCTTCTTAGCGCAAAGAAGCTTTTGGGAAACCCAGCCATTGACTGTATGCTGACTTGGATTTATTTGATTTCTGCTCGAACAGATTCTGCACATAACTCATTCTCTAGACCAGGGGTGGGCAATTATTTTTCCTGCGGGGCCACATGAGAAACCCAGATTGTTGCCGTGGGCCAAAAAAAAATATTGTCATGCCATATAGCCTCTAATTTCATCATGAAATTAAATCCTAGAAGGAACCTAGGGAAATCAAGCAGGCCAACTCAGGTATACCAATTAACAATATGAACTTTAGTATTTTGTTGTACGCGGACAATATTGTTTTGATTGTTGAGGAAGAGGTTAATTTACAAAAAATATATATGAGCACACAATAAATGGATACTTGCCATCAACAGTGAAACAACTCAGATTATACATTTTAGGAAAAAATGTGTACAGCAGAGTGATTATGTGTTTCAGTTTGGTTAAATGCCTTTAATGTACACTTCCTCTTATAAATATATATTTTTTAATGAAAACATGAGCGTTTCAGAAGGATTAAAAGTACTGGCAGAGTCTGCAGGAAGAGCATTAGGCTCTGTGATGAGTAAAATGAAACCATGTCCTGACCTAGGCTTATCAACTTTTTAAAAACTTTATGATTCAATGGTTGGCTCCATTTTATTTTATGTTGCAGGAGCGTGAGGTTTTGAGGATGCTCCTGACTGTAATGCTCTCCAGAGTCGAGCCATGAGGTGCTTTCTTGGAGTGCATAAATATCCTGCAAAGATGGCTATTGAAGGGCATATAGGATGGGAGTAATGTCTTGTTAAGCAAAGATGTGAAGTGGCTGGTTTGTGGAACCGCCTTGTCCAGTTGCCAGAGGATAGGGTGAGCAAAAGGATCTTTCATTGGGACAGAACACACAGTTATCCTTGGTCAAGAGAAGTGTCTGCAATATTTTCATTTTGTGATTTCATATGGGCTGGGCACCCTAAGGTGCATGACACTTAACTAAAAATATCAATCAATATAGAAAACATACTGTGGAATTATTCGTAAGCATTTATTATATTGAAAATCACTCCAAACAGCCAATTTAGGTCATCTCATTCGATTGTTTTAGCTTGATAAGTGAAAAGGTGTGGTTTGTCTTTCCTTCCCAGGCCAGGCAGATCCATCATGAGGCCTGGTTCTGCCCAGGTCTGCTCTAGAAGACAAACCCTAGAAATGAGTTTTTAACTAAATGAATGGGTTTGGCTAGCAGGTCAGGGAGGTGCATGTGTTTATATTGGCCTTTATTTGTGAGTTCACAATAGTAATAGTTTACAGACATGATGAAGCCCACTTAAGTAAAGAGTGGCTGTTCTGTCACAGCCAATCAAAACTCCACACGTGAAGAAGGGTCTGCAGCTCTGATGCATAGAAAAAAAGTAAATGATTAGGAAGTCTATATTCATCAAACATTTAGAAATACATATTTAAATAGATAAGGTGATGCTCATTATAGGCAATAGATAAGCATGGCAGTAATTCACAGCAATGTATTGTAGTAATTTCAAAGGACAAAGGATTACAAAGTCCCGCCTTCACCTCATTCAAACAAAGCCTCACAACCCCCACCTGAACCATCTCTACTACAATGGGCGGGGCATCACCTGCACTATATAAACAGCTGTTTACAGTTGTTCTGCCTCTTTAGACCGCTGCCCAGCTGTGATCACCAAAGAGACATTTTCTACAGAAATTTCAGGACAATGGACCAGGAGGACTAGGCCTCTGATCAAGGTTTCTTTGTTCTATGAGTCTACAACTACTGCGCACAAGCAAGGACAACTTTGGAAAGGCTAGAGGTATTCGAACACAGCGAAAGACTCGCCAGGTAGGCTGAATCATGGACACAATTAGATTAGGGTTATTGATTTGATTTGATTTGACGGTTACAAATTGAAATACAATGTACTAAACAAAGTACAGACACGGATCTCAAAGAATAACATCAAGGATAAAGCACAATAAAGTCAAGACTTATTTCCATTGTGGTCCTTGGTCTAAAACAGGTAGATATAAAAAACAACAACAACAATATAAACATGAAATAATTAACCGTTTTAGAAATGATCCCAAATTATCTCATGCCCAACAGTGACAGTTTAATAATTCAAGGCCGTGGGGGCCTTGGTTTATGACCCTTCTCTCTCTCTCACACACACAAACACACACACTGATCTAAACATCGCTCCACGCGGTATTCTTCTATTTAGTCTACTGTACAATTCACGCTTGAGTCGTTTTGATTCTTACTATTTGATATTAAATTAACAATAAATCTAATTCATTGATAGATGTGTTCTGCTTATATTGTCTTTCATTTATCAGAATCACGTTTATTGCCACAAAATGCAAGATTGGAATTTGTCTTAATGTAGGCTATTCATTGAAATCATCCTCTGCTATTTAAGAACTCACAAATCTTCAACCTAAGTATGATTATCTCAATACATTTTAAGCAACATACCATTCAATTTTGAACAATTTCCTGAAGAGTTTGAGACCCCAATTTGTAATTAAATTGTATATGACTGAATTAATTTAACCCTACTGTATCTACAGAGCTGTTTGGTGGGAGGACAGACATCTGGTGTAGGAGGGGAGGAGCATTGTCGAAATGAATTCTTCAGAAGAGGTGAGAAAAATATCACTGTTGTATCACTGATGTTGCAACACACACACATAGTGTCCAACTATCCTAATTATTTCTTTGTCCTCCTTTATGGAAACAGAAAGACACCAAGAGACCCAAACGCAGTCACACTGGAGAGAAGCCCTACCACTGTGACCAATGTGGGAGCAGTTTCAGTCAGTTAGGTAGCCTAAAAAAACATCAACGCATTCACACTGGAGAGAAGCCCTACCACTGTGACCAATGTGGGAGCAGTTTCACTCAGTTAGGTAGCCTAAAAACACACAAGCGCATTCACACTGGAGAGAAGCCCTACCACTGTGACCAATGTGAGAGCAGTTTCAGTCACTTATTTAGCCTAAAAACACATCAACGCATTCACACTGGAGAGAAGCCCTACCACTGTGACCAATGTGGGAGCAGTTTCAGTCAGTTAGGTAGCCTAAAAACACACAAACGCATTCACACGGGAGAGAAGCCCTACCACTGTGACCAATGTGGGAGCAGTTTCAGTCACTTATTTAGCCTAAAAACACATCAACGCATTCACACTGGAGAGAAGCCCTACCACTGTGACCAATGTGGGAGCAGTTTCAGTCAGGTAGGTGACCTAAAAACACATCAACGCATTCACACTGGAGAGAAGCCCTACCACTGTGACCAATGTGAGAGCAGTTTCAGTCAGTCAAGTCACCTAAGAACACACAAACGCATTCACACTGGAGAGAAGCCCTATCACTGTGACCAATGTGGGAGCAGTTTCAGTGACTTAGGTAGCCTAAAAACACATCAACGCATTCACACTGGAGAGAAGCCCTACCACTGTGACCAATGTGGGAGCAGTTTCACTCAGTTAGGTAGCCTAAAAACACATCAAAGCATTCACACTGGAGAGAAGCCCTACCACTGTGACCAATGTGGGAGCAGTTTCAGTGAGTTAGGTAGCCTAAAAACACATCAACGCATTCACACTGGAGAGAAGCCCTACCACTGTGACCAATGTGAGAGCAGTTTCAGTCAGTCAAGTCACCTAAGAACACACAAACGCATTCACACTGGAGAGAAGCCCTATCACTGTGACCAATGTGGGAGCAGTTTCAGTCTGTTAGCTAACCTAAAAACACATCAACGCATTCACACTGGAGAGAAGCCCTACCACTGTGACCAATGTGGGAGCAGTTTCAGTCAGTTAGGTGACCTAAAAAAACATCAACGCATTCACACTGGAGAGAAGCCCTACCACTGTGACCAATGTGGGAGCAGTTTCAGTCGGTTAGGTAACCTAAAAACACATCAACACATTCACACCGGAGAGAAGCCCTACCACTGTGACCAATGTGGGAGTAGTTTCAGTCAATCAAGTGGCCTAACAACACACAAACGCATCCACACTGGAACGGGCTACTGGTGTGACTGCTGTAAGAAGATGTTCACTTGTTCATCTCGTCTGAAGAAACACCGCTGCATCTAACCTGCTGAAGAGAGCCTCCACTGTCTGCAGGTGGAACAAGTTATCACTGTCCTCCAACCAGACGTGTAATGAATCAAAGTTCAGTAACAGCAGAGTCTGACTTTATGCTTAATTATGTTTGTTTCTCAGCCATACATCTTGGCATTGCATTGCTAGAATGTAAACAACACTGTAAAAATGTCATTACAAAGTAAATGGAGAGCTTGTGAAACTGTGATGTTATTGGTTAAGTGTCTGATTTGTGATTACTACAGCAGAATAACATGGAGCTAATCCACACATGGGCAAAATATGGCCCGCGGGCCGGATGCGGCCCGCGGGCGCCAACTGTGTGGCCCACGATGGAATTGCATTGTTTTTTTGTTTTTTTTTGTTTTTGGTTCATGTCATATTCTGGCCAATACTCCACTTCTGTTATAGCATTTCAGTCTGGAATATGGAATATCTTTCAATAATCTTTATGACTAAAAGGCTACATTGAAGTAGAAATTTAAATAACTCAAATAACTCATTGGTTTTGGATTTATTTAGCTTCAAGACTGCATTTTTGTTCGTGTGACCCTCAACACAGGCTTTGATCATCCCGGGACACTTACTGATACTTACGCTTAAATTAACCCACTCATATTCTGATTTATTTCAAGAAAAACATTTCAGCTAGTGGAAATTCTAATTGGCTGGTAACTTTTAAATCTAGCACCCATATTGGCAGGCGGTCAAAAAAGTTAATTTCAAGCCCTGAGAGCAGGTGGTGACATAGGAGTGAATGAGAAAAGGATCAAATATTGGTGGTTAAGACTGAATAATGATGTCACAACTGTTAATTTAAAATGAGTTATTCCTCTAAACCTGGCTTCAAATGCACCAAATGTTTTGCGCTGGCGCCGTTCGGCCCTCAGCAAAACCTGGTAGCGAGGACATTTTTTGTGGCCCTCTCTATCATCAAAGTTTGTGAATTAAAAACAAATCAAGGCCATAAAAGTTTGTCGAAAATAATCCTGGGTCCTTGAAAGTGAATTTAGGGTAGCTATGTATGTTCCGCTATCTGCATATGTCTCCCACCGTCTTTGTGCTGATGACATGAATAAAGATTTGTTGATGTATCATTAAGTACTTGTAAGAGTCTGTCAAAAGCCTCAACACAATTATGATCAGTGTAACTGTATCATAAATGTACCAGTTATGACCTGTTAGTGAAGCTCCTCCCATGCAGGTGAACAGGGGTTAATGTATGGTAACTGTACTGTACATGGTAACACGCATACATGTGTTACATATCATTGTAGAGCTTCCTCATCTGTTGTGTGTGTGTGTCTATGTGTATATATATATATATCTATATATATATATATATATATATATATATACTGTATATATATATAAAGAGAGAGAGAGAGAGATAGATAGATAGATAGATAGATAGATAGATAGATAGATAGATAGATAGATAGATAGATAGATAGATAGATATGCTGTAGATAGATAGCTCAGTCTGGGTCTCCTGCACGGGTACAGCGTGAAATGGAGAGAGTGGTAAGCGAGACTAGTCCAGACCTGAGTCGCGAAGTTTACTTGTTTGTAAACAAGTAAACAGACTTGAGAATGTATTCTAGTACTTACTCAGAACTCCACTGTCTAAATTAGATTGCTTCAGTAGAGCCTTAACAATAACAGTTTTCAAAGCATCTGGGAATACTCCAGTCTCCAGGGATGTGTTTGTGATTTTCATGGCAGAGTTAGAGAAACTGCTCAAAGTAATGTAGCAGTGGGATGAAGATGACAGGTGGACTTGCTCTGAGCTACGGTCTCACACAAAGCTCATGAAACTCATATTCTCTGTTTCACTCATTCTCTCTCTCAAACTGTTTGAATCGGCTTGTGGATCTTTCTGCCCCTTTCTATTTCACTCATCTTCTCTTCCTTATTCTCTGTCCCTCTTTCTGTCCGTCACGCACACATGCACACACTAATCTCAGTCCTCAGAGCCCACCTGCACCAATGCCAGAATGATGACTGGTTTATAGACACTGAGGCTCCACCAAGACATGTTATATCACACTCACAGGGGGATGGATGAGGAGCATAAGGTTGTGGGAAACAGTCTATCTCTCCAGAGCAAATGAGCAAAAGAAGAAAGGGTCTCATGATAAGAAAGTGTCAGAGTGTAGCGAGAGTGAGATGTAATGAGTGTGTCAGAGTGAGATGTAATGAGTGTGTCAGAGTGAGATGTAATGAGTGTGTCAGAGTGTAGTGAGAGTGAGATGTAATGAGTGTGTCAGGGTGTAGTGAGAGTGAGATGTAATGAGTGTGTCAGAGTGTAGCGAGAGTGAGATGTAATGAGTGTGTCAGGGTGTAGTGAGAGTGAGATATAATGAGTGTGTCAGGGTGTAGCGAGAGTGAGATGTAATGAGTGTGTCAGGGTGTAGTGAGAGTGAGATGTAATGAGTGTGTCAGAGTGTAGCGAGAGTGAGATGTAATGAGTGTGTCAGGGTGTAGTGAGAGTGAGATATAATGAGTGTGTCAGGGTGTAGCGAGAGTGAGATGTAATGAGTGTGTCAGAGTGAGATGTAATGAGTGTGTCAGAGTGAGATGTAATGAGTGTGTCAGAGTGTAGTGAGAGTGAGATGTAATGAGTGTGTCAGAGTGTAGTGAGAGTGAGATGTAATGAGTGTGTCAGAGTGTAGTGAGAGTGAGATGTAATGAGTGTGTCAGAGTGTAGTGAGAGTGAGATATAATGAGTGTTAATGAGTGTTAATGAGCACATTGTTCCTATAGGCTCATTACTGACTAATGACTTGATTTGCCATGTTCCTTCCTCCCCTGATCTCCAGCAGGCCATCCTGGAAACACATGGCCTCTCAACACCACATCCTCCACCAGTCCACTCCTTGGTTGCTACTACTACGTCATTTCGGCCTCTAATTTTGTTACACCTGTGTGCACTTCTACACCTCCATCGTAGAGTCCATCCTCACCTCCTCCATCACCGTCTGGTATGCTGCTGCCACTCTCAAGGACATAAACAGACTGCAGCGCATCATCTGCTGTGCTGAGAAGATAATCGGATGCAACCTGCCATCGCTCCAGGACCTGCACGCAGCCAGGACACTGAAGCGGTCTCGCAAGATCATGGCCGACCCCTCCCACCCTGGCCACAAACTCTTCAAGTCACTCCCCCACGGCAAAAGACTGAGGTCTGCCAAGACCAGAACCACTCGCCACAAGAACAACTTCTTCCCAACCACCATCAACCTCACCAACAAGGCCCAGAACCCCTTTCCACGAAGGACCTCACCAACACGCCCCACAAACCTCGCTACCTCCTCCGGAACTCAGCTGCTGATGTTCAGTAAACTCATGCTCTGTAAATTAATGTAAATGTAATGCCTATTTAAAGCCTATTTAACTCTGACTGTAAATTTAATGTAAATTCAATGCCAACTCATATTTAACTCGGACTGTAAATTCATGTAAATTCACTGCCTATTTAAAGCCTATTTAACTCTGACTGTAAATTTATTGTAAATTCAATGCCAACTCATATTTAACTCGGACTGTAAATTAATGTAAATTCACTGCCTATTTAAAGCCTATATTTAACTCTGACTGTACATTTCATGTAAATTCATGATGAGGTCATCTGTGACATCAGAGGGGTGGGGGGGGTAAATCGATTCCCCCCGTTCTTATTTTTTTGTTTGTGCTCCAACTGAAATGTTTTATGGGCACTCACGATTCAGTACGTCACAGGTTGGCTCAGTTCCAGCCTTAAAACTTGTTATTTTTCAAAATGTCTATGGAGAAATGAATGGGGAACTCTCTTCCGGGGCAAGAAATGCCACGTGACTGTTCAGCTCTAAAAGGCGCGTTTAGCCGAACAGGTTATCTCAAACACAGTAAATCTCTTAGATTCTCCCATATTGAACCCCGACTGTGTTTTAATTATTTCTTACATTCCCAGAACATGTGAATATGGCTACCTGTCTGTTTGACATCAAGATCAGATATGTAATTTATCCTATGGAGACTGTCTGGTGTAAAATAGGTTGCGTGGATAATGTACTGCAGAAGCTGTTATATCAGAAACGTTAGTATAGTGCCTTCTCACATGGTGATTCTCATTCGTAGTGTTCAAAAGTACACAGTCCAGGTCTTGCTCCCATTTGAAAATTCTATTAGGCCAATATGTGAAGGACAAGATGCCTCTGGGGTGTTTGACACCTTGTATTGTGAATTGGGAGGGGGCTTTAGGGGAGTGAAATGACCTCCCTGAAGTGTACTTTTGAGACCAATGTTATGGGTATTATTGATATTTGCAGAAAGGAACTGATTATCCCGGTGGGTGTTGGAGGGTGATGTATTTTTAAGCGGTGCAACGGCTTCTATAAATGTGTGTAGGAGCACGAGATGTTACTCCCCGAGGTTTGTGTGTTTCGTGTATGTGTGCGGGGGATTGTTGTGCAAGAATTCCAAGATTTGGATCTGGATTTGGGTCTGGATCAAGGCGACAAGGAAGAGGGTGTGTGTGTGTGAAGTGATGTCTGGTGATTTGTGTCTTGTTTATTAGTTTGTTAGCCTGTTAGCTTTTATTCTGGATTAAGCTTCTAAATGTGTTTTTCTTCAGATAGGGATAGTAACATCTTGTCCTGTGTATTAATTAATAATAAAACTGGAATTGATGTCACGCAATTGCTTGACTGTGATGTCATCAGGCAGTTGTGATATCATCAGTGATGTCACTCGAGCAATTAGTCTTCTCTTTTTTATTAGTTATTACAAAATTGGTTAAGTGGTGTCTGTGTGGCGGTGTCCGTCACGATTTATGACAGAAATGATGTCACTCAACTGAAAATGATGTTGCACAATTGCTCAACTGTGATGTCATGGCGAGATCTGTGTTGGCGAGATTTGGAGGTCGGTGTCCGCCGCTATATTGAAGGGCAGTCAAGACTTTGTGACGGAAGTGATGTCACTCGGGGCAAGTTGTGTGTGTGAGTGTTGAATGCATTTGCAATTGCTGCCACTGTGATCTTATTATCTTATACAGGAGTTGTGATGTCATCAGTGATGTCACTTGAGCAACTGAGATCTTGTGATCTTATCTAATCTAATAATAATAATTAATATATCAAATTAAGTGGGTTCCGCATCCTATCTGTCAGTCACGATTTTTTAAAGCAGTGCAGCCGCTTCTATCACGTGTGTGTCTGTTTGTAGCACGAGGTGTCCGTTGGTAGCACGAGGTTTCTGTAGCATATGAACTGCACCGTTTACTTCAGCACCTGGTTGTGGTGTTTTTTGTATGAGTCTCGTATTTCAGCAAAGAACTGATCATGCATATCGGCAGCACGTAGGCGGCATGGTGGCTCAGTGGTTAGTGCTGTTGCCTCAGTAAGAAGGTCCCGGGTTTGAACACCGGTCCGTCCCAGGTCCTTTCTGTGTGGAGTTTGCATGTTCTCCCCGTGTTTGTGTGGGTTTTCTCCGGGTGCTCCGGTTTCCTCCCACCTTCAAAGACATGTATGTTAGGGTTAAGACTCCTGTCAGTGCCCCTGACCAAGGCAATGGCAAAAAGAACTGGAGTTGGTCCCCGGGCGCTGCACTGCGGCTGCCCACTGCTCCTAGTTCTAGGAAGGTTCCTAGTAGAGGATGGGTGAAATGCAGAGGATGAATTTCCCCATGGGGATAAATAAAGGATAACTTAACTTAACTTAACTTAACTTAACTTAACTGGCTTTTCTCCAGGCACTCATTCCTGAACTCTTTGACACTTAAAGGATTCGTCTTCAAAAAGCACACCCCATATCTACATATGCACACACACGCGCACGCGCACGCACACACACACACACACACACACACACACACACACACACACACACATGCATGCGCATGCACGCACAAACATTCATACATTAATGCGAGAACATCAGCAAGTGGGCAACAATACACAACAGTTCAGCACGATGTGTAGAGCGATGCTACACACGGCTACGGTCATCATTTATTCCCTTGCTAATAGACAATACAGATCCAATCCATGCCAAGGCTTTTGGTCTTCTACGCTTCATCTTTGAGTGAACAGGAGGGTCCAGACCATATGTTGCACAGTGCACACTGATTGATTCTGCAGGCCTTGGGTTTGATGAATGGATGGCTCTCTGATGGCTGACAGCTGCATGGACTCCTTCCCAAATCAATGATTCAAAACACAAAATGTCAGTGATAAAATACAGAGGGCGTGCCTCCAGAGCAGAATCCAAGCAATTCTGTCTATTTTTAATCAATACCATCTGACAAGTCTGTTGATAATAAATGAATCGGCTATGAAGGATAGAGATAGGCCTACTCAGTCATTGTGAATGGCACGGCTAACACAAAGGGTGTGTCGTGTGTGAGAAGCAGCAAAAGCAGAGAGGAGGCCAATACAGAAAGAATACATGCGGAAGTGATTCACTAAAAAGAGATGATAACAGACTACATTTTTTTTCTGGTTGTCTAACAGTTTGAGAGCAGTTTGGAATTGCTATCAGCATGGGAAAACATCAACAAAGGACTAACCAGTTTCCTCCAGTCTTGGGTCAGGACACAAACTCACAAATCTACTTCTTTTGTCAGTTTTCAGTTTTAATTGCCACACATCCTTTTGAAATGAAAATATTTAACTTGGCCAGACTGAGGACCAAGAGGACACAAACTCAGCTCTCTTTGACTTAAAGGTTTGTTTCTTTTTTTAATGTTTTGTCCCCCCAAGTAAATAGCCTACTGTTTGGCCTAGAGTGCTATAATTAAAGGGCACGTCTTCTTTTAATGTGATTTATCAGATGTCACTGCTTTTGGTATGTAAAAAATAATAATATACACTGAAATCAATGGTTACGCTAATTAGAGGTCACAATTAGGCCACTCGCCACTGGTTCAATTTCGAAACTTGGATGGATGATGTGTCCTGTTTAGTGATTGGTCCCAAGGGTTGCCTGCATCATCGCGAGGGACATTTACTTGTTTGTTTGTTTGTTTTTCTGGTTCACCACAGCTGTGATAAGATTCCAAGCCACTTAAAATTCACACGCACATCATCCAACACTCACTTTGTGGGTGTTATGGAGAGCAATTTGTGCTTCATGATGTGAAAAGGAGTCAAGAATTGAAGCAAGTTTGTTAAACCCACTAAATCTTGGGTCGTATATCATTATACAGCCAACAATATAAATATCATTGGCTGGCTAATGTATTCTGTTTATAACCACAGACCACAAACCGGATGCTGAATAGGACACAGCAGTAAGGGCTATTGACGTATCAAATAGGAGTGCTATAAACTTATAGTAGCACTCATAAAGTCATATAAAACACCAACAATAATTATACACCTCTATCAGATGTTCCTCTGAGTCTTTTTAATGTCAAGGATCTGCAAACAGATGATTAGACCACACAGACCCCCGTTTCAAGATGTTATTGCTGTAGCCTATTTACAGTAATAGAGTAGAGTAGACCTTTTAAAGCTGGAGAGATAGCAGTGACCTCTAGTGGGCCCCGGAACCCAGTTTGGGAACCAATGATTTTCTCTGGTGTGTGGGCAAGAGACGCGTGCACGGTTACGTTCGTGCGCACGCCCGTGTCTTGCCATGCATGTGTCCAGAGAGAGAGCGAGAGGGAGAGAGAGAGAGATAGAGAGACTGAGAGAGAGAGAGAGAGAGAGAGAGAGGGGGAAAGAGAGGGAAGAGGGAGAGAGAGAGAGAGAGAGAGAGAGAGAGAGAGAGAGAGAGAGAGTGAGTGAGAGACAGAGAGAGAGGGAGAGTGAGAGGGGGAGAGAGAGGGAGTGAGAGACAGAGAGAGAGGGAGAGGGAGAGAGAGAGAGAGAGAGAGAGAGAGAGAGAGAGAGAGAGAGAGAGAGAGAGAGCGCGCAGTGCACTTCACAGAAGGTGCGGGAGAGATAAACGACGATTAAACGTCTCGAAGCCTCTTGTGCAAGGTGCGTATGACAAAACGACTGCAAGTATGTCGAAAGTTATTTATTTTTTGACGTGGTTTTTACTTCTATCTGGTCTATTTATTTCACTTTTCTTCGCTGTTGTTGCAGAGAGAGAGAGAGGAGACGAGGAGAGCAGACACGCACCTACTTGCCATGGCAGACTCGCCAACTTGTTGATACGCCAGATTCTTTGTTAGCATCATTCAAGGTAAGTGCTTGTTTCAGGTTCCATGCTTGCTAACTAACGCAACGTTACTTCATTAACTATGAGAGCTCACTGTGTGTCAAGTCAAGTGAAACCCCGAAGGAATGTAAAATACCACGTTGCTGGTTCTAGCGTGTCTGTGCTGCCTGATAGCGAGCTTGTTTTGCTGTCATATTTTCTACTGCAACCTTCTGAAAAGTATTATATGGTTAGGTCTACCATAGGTCATATAGTCATGGGTAGATAGCCTATAATTTAACTTGGATCGATTTGGCTGTTTTCTACTGGATATTGTTTGAATGCCGCAGACATGTGATCAGGTGTTTCTGTAGGCTACAGACAGTCGGCTCTTTCTAAAATGATGAAACAGCCCCACTGTGAGCCGACCCAAAGCTGGCAAAGCCTCTTGTCTGTGTCGTGGTGGAGCCTGGAGGAGGATTGATGTCTGTGTTTACCGGTCTGGACCATGGTCTGGTCTGGAGTCCAGACGACTCGAATGAAGGAGGATGTCCGCTTTATTATTATGAAGTTATTAAACTGTCATTGAGCTGTTGATAAGAGACCGGCTGGGCTGTGATAACAGCCTTCAGCCCCCTCCCCCTCCTCATTGTTTTGATCAAATAGATTTTCAGCTGCAGGAAGAATGAACTGTAGTCTTTATGGCTGATATGATGAGTTTAATGCAGGTCTCTGCTTTAAAGTAAGAATAAAGCAACAACAAAAACCTTCTGAAAAATAGCCACATCCTTTAAATGATCCTGGGAACTGCCACGTTTCCCACAAAGTTGGTATAGCCTCATATAGCCTCATATAGGCTCATATATGTTGTTGCCAGTGAAGCAGCTTGATGAGAAAACAATGTCTGTTGACATCACAGCCTAAAGGTTTGACCTTGTGGCTTCTTTGTGGCAGAGGCTCAATGATCTGGACTAGACTGTCGAATTAACCACTTTAACTTCACATCAGGCCAGACATTATATTCTCTAGGTTAGGCTAGTTCTTATACATTGATTATTGTTGAATGCTCTCCGTCCATGCACACTGCGCACAACAGTGTTATTGTGATATTTGGCCCTTGCATCACATGATCATATGTGTAATGCATCATGTGTCATGGCTTCTATACTCTACTGTAGGCCAGTGGTTCTCTAACTGTTTTTGGCTTCAGTAGGTCCCCTTTCCCTGATTTCTGAGTACCCCCTTTACCCGACTCCAACAGTTTGCTTAGAAAACTGCAAGAGAATGATAACCCACCTTTTGAAAAAATATAACATGACAAAATAAGAAATTGTATGAAAGAGTTTCAATTAGTGCCTCCCGAGCAGATTTATTTTAACGTTTCATTTATCATTTCTTTTCATCATTTATTCTTATTATCATAATTTCTCCCCCGTTCTCTCAAGTACCCCCTGTAGTATCTCCACATACCCCCTAGGGGTACGCGTACCCCAGTTTGGGAAGCACTGCTCTCGGGGCTTTGTGATTTACTGTTTTGTTTTCCTTTCCCTCCTCGGGACAATAAACTGCCAAAAATAATCACGCTGAAATAAAAGCTATAGTTCAAATCCAGCATAATAATTCAACTAGAAGCCAACTACATCATTTAATTTGTTTTACCTATCACATTTTAGGCATTTACATGTATTCATCACAAACACTGAGAACAGACGAATAATGAGAGCAAGGGAGAAAATGATTGTGGCAGTAAAATGGAACATTCTCATTCCACCTCTAAATATTATAATAATAATAATATTCTAAATACGTTATATTTTATATTAATGGGACAATAACAAAGCAGGTAATGCTACGGGCAGGACCGTCTTTGCTTGTGACAGAGAGCCAAGCCTTCCCAACAGCTCACATAATCACTTTACACATCAAGTACAAAACACAAACTGCAGACTGATCGACAGCAGAGTAAAACAATGCTGCTATTAGCTTATATGCATAGACTTATTTACCTATGATTTTTATATCAACTCTGCTGTTAAGGATACCAATGAAAAATGGAGATATGAGGTAGGTTGTGCAAGACACTAACTACGGTATATACTGTAAGTCACACTGTTTCCCCATAATTCCCCAGTCCAGTCACAACAGGTTTTCACATCCCAGGCAGTCATACTAACAGAGAGCTGGATTGTGACCTGTAACAGTGTTGGGCTAGTTACTTTCAAAATGTAATATACTACATACAGTATTACTAGTTACTTTCATTTGAAAGTAATAAGTTACTTTACAATATTACTGTCTGTGTACGTAGAGTAACTCATTACTTATTTTACTTTTGCATCACTTTCACTGTAATAACAGCAGTAGCAGAATGACATTGCCGCCCCGGAACATCCCGAAAAATAATTTCAACCGTCTTGAAGTCAGTGTAAACAATCCAAAATTCGAAATGTTATCCTTTTCCTTTGTTATTGTCATCTATAGGGGTTATTTGCATAAAAACACACAGTTTGATTAGGAAATGATTTAAATATGTGCTTTGATTTAAAAAAAAATTACTTGAGTTACTTGACAAAGTAATATAATATTACTGAAATCCTATAAGTAATAAGTTATATTACAAAGTTACTGCTAAAAGTAATATATTACATGTAATATTTTACTTTTGTAATGAGTTACCCCCAACACTGCCTGTAACAGACTGGCACAGCGGCCTTGGCACTTTGCCATGGCTACTGTGTTTTTAGTGAAGATTCCTTTTCTGTCAGACAGGAACTAGACTTAGACTTGTGTTGGTGTTTTCGCTGTCTGGCTGGGGCCAGAGTGTAACAAAGAGACAGACAGACAGATGTTACAGAGGGGCAGAGAGCGAGAAATAGAGACCAAAAAGTTTACTGGACAAAAAGTTAATTGCACAGAACTCTCTGAATGAGAACATTAGCCTCAGTGAAGCAGCCAAATGACCACTCAACAATGGTCATTTAATGGTAATGCCTTTTTTAAGTCTGGTCTGAGTGGGATGTAAAGGGACGATTCTAATCATTTATCTTCATTGGGATGGAGACCAAAGCTAATATAAAAAGCACGACCGTAGTGCCTAGAAACACTGTAATGCCATAGTGTAGTGCCTAAAACACT
>NC_139642.1:53891295-53896295 GCF_964638095.1 Poromitra crassiceps | reverse complement strand
TTCCCTGCTCTCTCCTCCAATCAACATCTCTCTCCTCTTTCAGTCTAGATTACCCACAGGACACCACTGGCCAGACTGTGTGTGTGTGTGTGTGTGTGTGTGTGTGTGTGTGTGTGTGTGTGTGTGTGTGTGTGTGTGTGTGTGTGTGTGTGTGTGTGTGTGTGTGTGTGTGTGTGTGTGTGTGTGTGTGTGTGTGTGTGTGTGTGTGTGTGTGTGTGTGTGTGTGTGTGTGCGTGCGTGCGTGCGTGTCTGACAGTAGGCTGCCTCTGCTAACCGCTGAAGATGTTGACGTGTCTGCTGCATCTTGCTGTACAGTCAACAGCACCTCAACCTTACCCAGGATTCATACGTCAGATTGTGGAAAGATCCGTTGACATGATGACACCAGCGCACGGTGCAGAATATGAATTATGACTATGTTCAGCTGTGAACCTGATCTCTGATGTGTCTCCTCCAGTTGCACTCACATTGCTGCGATCGTGGTTTATAAATAAACAGTTCTACCTTTAGGCTGGCCAGAGTGCACATGGCAATGTGTTTCTCATGTCAAAGCATGTGTGTGTGTGTGTGTGTGTGTGTGTGTGCGTGTGTGTGTGTGTGTGTGTGTGTGTGTGTGAGAGGGAGAGAGAGAGAGAGAGAGAGTGCAGACTGCAGAGTGAAGGAGTGCCGCTGTGATTGGCAGATAATGTTACACCCTTGGGCCACACAGAGCCTCCCAGGAGAAGTGGGCGGGGCTGTGGGTGTCGTGTGTCACAGTGGACCCCGTGCCCCCGCCCCGCTGTCTTAAAGGAGAGCATTGAAAGGAGCACAGCACAAAGGGGAATTAGCTCAAATGGTAGAGCGCTCGCTTAGCATGCGAGAGGTAGCGGGATCGATGCCCGCATTCTCCAGCACACCTTTTGACTAAGTGCTTTGTGTTCAGACACAGTATAAGGAAGGCTATCTACAGTGGAAGCAGCACAAATAGTGGTGTGTTCTATAGTGTATGTATGCATGCCATTAGTGCTTTATCATGTTGGTCCGTGCAGCTAATAACCTCTGCTCTTCTTTGACAGTTGTATATGTGAGAGTACACACAGACAGCTCTTTCTCAGACTGTAACAGCAAGGTACATGGTTGAGTGCTTACTACTGTAGCATGCAGGAGTTACCAGAATCAGATCAGAATCAGAACCAGAATCACTTTTAATGCCACAGTAGTATGCAAGTACCATACGAGGAATTTGTCTTAGTGTCTGTATGCTGCCTAGCAGTCAGGTCAATATACAGAGATAAAGAAGTAGGAAAGCTAGATAAAGACAATCACAACATTGCAAATGCAATCAAATCGAGTATCTATAATATATACAGTATGTAGTACATGAGTGGAGGAGTGTTCCCTGGATAATAAATATGAATTTACGTTGCATTTACATGAGATTTACAGACTGAGTTAAATACGGTAGGTGTTAAATAGGCAGTGAATTTACAGTCTGCTGTCTTAAAGGAGAGCATTTAAAGGGGACTGCACACCGGGGAATTAGCTCAAATGGTAGAGCGCTCGCTGCGCAAAGGAACCTAGCGATGCTAACGTTGTTTTGAGCTTCCTGTTTATCCCTATTAAATATATATATATACACATAGACATGTCAACTCACCATCATTTAGTGCGTGAGCCCCATCCAAAGTGGGGATAGACTACATGTGTATAATACAGACAACGCAAGTATCCAGAGACTTACGCACATCCACTGGTTGGTGCTGAGCTCAACTGTACTAAACAGGAAAATAAACGAAAAAAGGGCTCGCAACACAATTTCTTGATAGCTCCCGTGGCGGACATTTATTGAGGCCTTCGTCGGGCCTTCAAGGCCTGAATTGGGCCGAAACTGTTTGTCATCTCAATAAATGTCCGCCACGGGAGCTATCAAGAAATTGTGTTGCGAGCCCTTTTTTCATTTATAATACAGACAACACCAAGAGCGTGAGTGTTATGAATAATATGCAAAATAAATGGCAAGTGATAGGCTATTATGTTATTGCACAGTAGGAAAGAAATCATGTAGCCTAATTTGGTGGTGATTGATGTAGCCTACATTGTGGATGTCATTTGAATTTCTTTAATTCTTGTGTATGAAGATTACATGTAGGCTAGTTACCTTTGTAGAAGTTTGAATTTACCCTGTGTCAAACTCAGCATGTAAAACTAATAAATGCCTTTTCTACTTAATGTTAACTGGATAAATCAGTATTTTAATCGTTAATAATTTGGTTAATAATTTGTGTATTCTTATAGTTATTTTGACTTGATTAATAAATTATAATACCGGTAGCCTATGTCACGTCTGCAGCCGTGAAATGGGGATAGACTACATGTGTATAATACAGACAACACCAAGAGACTATTAAATAGGCTATAGGCTATATATAGACATAGACATGTCAACTCGCCATCATTTAGTGCGTGAGCCCCATCCAAACACATGGCAAATTAATGAACCTAGCGATGCTAACGTTGTTTTGATCCCTATTAAATATATATAGGCTATACACATAGACATGTCAACTCACCATCATTTAGTGCGTGAGCCCCATCCAAAGTAAACACATGGCAAATTAATTAACCTAGCGATGATGCTAACGTTGTTTGTTTGCGCTTCCTGTATCCTGTCAACTTCAAGGTAAGCCACATGTGACGAACGTGATTCGTCAAAAGTAAGCCACAGGGGAGAAACGTGATTGGCTGATGTGGGTAAGTAAGCCACAGGGGGGAAACATGATTGGCTGATGTGGGCTTATTTTGGGCTTACTTTGGCTTACAATAGCGAAGTTGACCGCTCCCTCGCGGCGCAAGCGAGAGGTAGCGGGATCGATGCCCGCATTCTCCAACACACGTTTTGACTAAGTGCTTTGTGTTCAGACACAGGATAAGGAAGGCTGTCTCTACAGTGGAAACAGCACAAATAGTGGTGTCTTCTTGTGTCGTGTCGTGTCTTTATTATTCTCTAAGAAAGGGTTGGTGGTATGTTGTTGACATGGAAAGAATAACTTGTTAACAATCCTGAACCCATGTAGTGAGAAAACTAGCTGTCATAGGAAGACTTTGAGAGCAGCACGTTCTCTGCCGTAAAGGAAACAGTTGTCAACTTTGCTCTGACTTGGAACAGGGCATGTTACTGTTTTGGCATCATGATGGCCCACTTGAATAGAGCAACAATGAAACGATGAGTGATTCATTATTGTAAATATTTGCACTCATTTGTAATTGATTGATTGAGTGAAATTGTGATTTGAAACGACTCCAAATGAGGTACAACTTTGATTTTCCTGTGGTTTAAAAAGCAAGCCTAGACCTGTATCAACTAGAACGACCGCAACGTGGACTTATGCCTCCGCCATTAGTTCATTCTGGAGTCCAAATCGCCATTTGAGGCAAATTGGAAGAGATTCCGTCAAGGCGCTCCTGTGATGTTGCGTTACAGAGCTTGGAAATTGGGTGTGTGAGAGGTCACAGTGACCTTGAACTTTGACCGCGAAAATGTAATCAGTTCATCCTTGAGTCCAAGTCGATGTTTGAGACAAGTTTGATTAAATTCCGTCAAGGCATTCCTGAGATATCGCGTTAACAAGCTTGAAAATGGCGTTCGAGAGCTCACCTTGACCTTTGACCTTTGACCACCAAAATCTAATCAGATCATCCTTGAGTGTAAGGCGATGTTTGAGGCAAATTTGATGAAATTCCATCAAGGCATTCATGAGATATCGCGTTAACAAGCTGGAAAATGGTGTTTGAGAGGTCACAGTGACCTTGACCTTTGACCAGCAAAATCTAATCAGTTCATCCTTGAGTCCAAGTCGATGTTTGAGACAAGTTTGATTAAATTCCGTCAAGGCATTCCTGAGATATCGTGTTAACAAGCTTGAAAATGGCGTTCGAGAGGTCACAGTGACCTTGACCTTTGACCTTTGACCACTAAAATCTAATCAGTTCATCCTTGAGTCCAAGTCGATGTTTGAGACAAGTTTGGAGGCATAATAACACATAATCCATTCGTGTTGTAGGATAATTGGCAGGTTTTCTCTTGTTTTGACATATGTTTTTGTGCTTCATTGTATCCTTTGATTGCAGTACTTTTTACGATTTACATGTCGTTTGACATGTAATGACATGTAATGACATTTACATGTCTTAGTCCTATTGTGTCATGCATGGTTGTTAGTTTACAGCTGTCAAAAGGTACAAATCTGTATCTTTTTCTTTTCTTTTCTTTTTTGACAGTGAACCACTCAACCCAGAGTTGAAGTGTGCTGACATGATGGATAGTAATTTGCTAACAATAGGTGGGCAGAAAACGGCACTGATGACACAGAGCAAATAACTGACTCCCTCACTGTCAAACAGAATGTTGCAAATGTCAGTGAGCAATATTTTTAAAAAGCATTTGGACTCAGCGTTGCGATGGAATAAACTTGAGGCTTGAAATGTTATCACTATTATGTACACAACTCTCAATGTCTAAGCTAAACCTGTAGAACTTCAATTAAGCTAATAGCATTTTAACATAATTGTCAGGTTTTCTCTTGCCAGTTTCCGTGTGGTTCGTTTTGTTTGATTGCATTACTTAACGAATGAACAATATTTCTTCATCCTGTTGGGTGATGCAAGGCTGTAAGGGATGTCAAACTAACTCCTGCTGTTCCCCATTTCTGCACAGTATATTGAGGGTATATACAGCACTTCTCTATCTTAGACACATCCGTAAACTGGAAGGTTTTAATAAGGTATTAGATCATTATGCTCAAGTCCATAGTTTCCAGGAAAGACTGGGTTGTACGTGGATTCATTGGCAACTTCTCATTACCAAACCCATGTAGCCAGAACCTTCACTATGTAAGGGCACGTGTTGGAAACAACATAGTTTCTGCGATAACGATCAACGTGTTTAATTTTAGAACTTTAACAATATTTTCTTATGCACGCATGGGAGAGCAACTAACTAAGTTCATCATCATAATGGCAAT
>NC_139642.1:53853795-53888795 GCF_964638095.1 Poromitra crassiceps | reverse complement strand
CAGTCTGAGCACTTCATTTTTCTATTAGGATATGTATTTTGTTCAGGGAAAAAAAGGACTTTAATAACCATTGGTTTTGGCCTTGGTGCCCTACATGTTGTCCTCCAAAGGCCAAAGTGGCCCTGCCCCTAAAAATGACTTAATTTCAGGTCTGTTGCTGCTGATGCTGCAAACACACACAATAATAATACTGCAACGCTAACCCAGGGTTGAGTTGATGAATTGTTGTATTGACTCTGCAAAAGCAGGGCTACTCTAGAACAGGGCTTGATAAGTGTCTTAGTTTCCACTTTAGAAGGTACTGTTGTCAAATGTTAATGATCTCAACTCAATTGGTCTTGAGTTAGAGATGTTACAGAATGCCATTAGCCCCGGGCCAAGTCCAATGTGGACAAGGCTCAAGCTGATAGCGTTCCAGTGTGAATCAAGGGAATACTGATCTCTCATGCCCTCTGGTGGAGAGCATGAACAAACGTAGGCTTGTGTGTGTGTGTGTGTGTGTGTGTGTGTGTGTGTGTGTGTGTGTGTGTGTGTGTGTGTGAGAGGGAGAGAGAGAGAGTGCAGACTGCAGAGTGAAGGAGTGCCGCTGTGATTGGCAGATAATGTTACACCCTTGGGCCACACAGAGCCTCCCAGGAGAAGTGGGCGGGGCTGTGGGTGTCGTGTGTCACAGTGGACTCCGTGCCCCCACCCTGTCTTAAAGGAGAGCATTGAAAGGAGCACAGCACAAAGGGGAATTAGCTCAAATGGTAGAGCGCTCGCTTAGCATGCGAGAGGTAGCGGGATCGATGCCCGCATTCTCCAGCACACCTTTTGACTAAGTGCTTTGTGTTCAGACACAGGATAAGGAAGGCTATCTCTACAGTGGAAGCAGCACAAATAGTGGTGTGTTCTATAGTGTATGTATGCATGCCATTAGTGCTTTATCATGTTGGTCCGTGCAGCTAATAACCTCTGCTCTTCTTTGACAGTTGTAGCCTATATGTGAGAGTACACACAGACAGCTCTTTCTCAGACTGTAACAGCAAGGTACATGGTTGAGTGCTTACTACTGTAGCATGCAGGAGTTACCAGAATCAGATCAGAATCAGAACCAGAATCACTTTTAATGCCACAGTAGTATGCAAGTACCATACGAGGAATTTGTCTTAGTGTCTGTATGCTGCCTAGCAGTCAGGTCAATATACAGAGATAAAGAAGTAGGAAAGCTAGATAAAGACAATCACAACGTTGCAAATGCAATCAAATGGAGTATGTATAATATATACAGTATGTAGTGGAGGAGTGTTCCCTGGATAATAAATATGAATTTACGTTGCATTTACATGAGATTTACAGACTGAGTTAAATAGGTGTTAAATAGGCAGTGAATTTACAGTCTGCTGTCTTAAAGGAGAGCATTTAAAGGGGACTGCACACCGGGGAATTAGCTCAAATGGTAGAGCGCTCGCTTAGCATGCGAGAGGTAGCGGGATCGATGCCCGCATTCTCCAACACACGTTTTGATTAAGTGCTTTGTTCAGACACAGGATAAGGAAGGCTGTCTCTACAGTGGAAACAGCACAAATAGTGGTGTCTTCTTGTGTCGCGTCGTTGTTTTATTTTAAATTGTATTTTAATTTTTTTATTTTTGTGTTTCCCCCTGTCTGTCCTGTATTATGTGTGAATGTGCTGCCATGTGTCTGTTCATGCTTGTCGAAGTTGTATACACTTGTGATGATTGCCTTACAGTTGTAAATGAAAAGTCTAAATGAAATTGTAAAAAAAAAAAAAAAAAATTGGTTAAAAAAAAGAAAAAAGTTTGGTTAAAAAAAAAGTTTGGTTAAAAAAAAAAAGTTTGGTTAAAAAAAAAAAAAAAAGTTTGGTAAAAAAAAAAAAAGTTTGGTTTAAAAAAAAAAGTTTGGTTAAAAAAAAAAAAAAAAAGTTTGGTAAAAAAAGAAGGTTTGGTTAAAAAAAAAAAAAAAAGTTTGGTTAATGTCATTGTGGTTTGGTTAATGTGTTGTGTTTTGGTTAATGTGGTTGTGTTTTGGTTAATGTGGTTGTGTTTTGGTTAATGTGTTGTGTTTTGGTTAATGTGGTTGTGTTTTGTTAATGTCGTTGTGGTTTGGTTAATGTCGTTGTGGTTTGGTTAATGTGGTTGTGGTTTGGTTAATGTTGTTGTGGTTTGGTTAATGTGGTTGTGTTTTGGTTAATGTGGTTGTGGTTTGGTTAATGTGGTCGTGTTTTGGTTAATGTCGTTGTGTTTTGGTTAATGTGGTTGTGGTTTGGTTAATGTGTTGTGTTTTGGTTAATGTGGTTGTGTTTTGGTTAATGTGTTGTGTTTTGGTTAATGTGGTTGTGGTTTGGTTAATGTGGTCGTGTTTTGGTTAATGTCGTTGTGTTTTGGTTAATGTGGTTGTGGTTTGGTTAATGTGGTCGTGGTTTGGTTAATGTGTTGTGTTTTGGTTAATGTGGTTGTGTTTTGGTTAATGTGTTGTGTTTTGGTTAATGTGGTTGTGTTTTGGTTAATGTCGTTGTGTTTTGGTTAATGTCGTTGTGGTTTGGTTAATGTGGTTGTGGTTTGGTTAATGTGGTTGTGTTTTGGTTAATGTCGTTGTGGTTTGGTTAATGTGGTTGTGGTTTGGTTAATGTGGTTGTGTTTTGGTTAATGTCGTTGTGGTTTGGTTAATGTCGTTGTGGTTTGGTTAATGTCGTTGTGGTTTGGTTAATGTGGTTGTGTTTTGGTTAATGTCGTTGTGGTTTGGTTAATGTGGTCGTGTTTTGGTTAATGTCGTTGTGTTTTGGTTAATGTGGTTGTGGTTTGGTTAATGTGGTTGTGGTTTGGTTAATGTGGTTGTGGTTTGGTTAATGTGGTTGTGGTTTGGTTAATGTGGTTGTGTTTTGGTTAATGTGTTGTGGTTTGGTTAATGTGGTCGTGTTTTGGTTAATGTCGTTGTGTTTTGGTTAATGTGGTTGTGGTTTGGTTAATGTGGTTGTGGTTTGGTTAATGTCGTTGTGTTTTGGTTAATGTGGTTGTGGTTTGGTTAATGTCGTGTTTTGGTTAATGTCGTTGTGTTTTGGTTAATGTGGTTGTGGTTTGGTTAATGTGGTTGTGGTTTGGTTAATGTCGTTGTGTTTTGGTTAATGTGGTTGTGGTTTGGTTAATGTCGTGTTTTGGTTAATGTCGTTGTGTTTTGGTTAATGTGGTTGTGGTTTGGTTAATGTCGTGTTTTGGTTAATGTCGTTGTGTTTTGGTTAATGTGGTTGTGGTTTGGTTAATGTCGTTGTGTTTTGGTTAATGTCGTTGTGTCTTGGTTAATGTCGTTGTGTTTTCTGATTTGCGGTTGTGATTTGCACTTCAGGGCCACCGTAGTTTTGGCATCATGATGGCCCACTTGAATAGAGCAACAATGAAACGATGAGTGATTCATTATTGTAAATATTTGCACTCATTTGTAATTGATTGATTGAGTGAAATTGTGATTTGAAACGACTCCAAATGAGGTACAACTTTGATTTTCCTGTGGTTTAAAAAGCAAGCCTAGACCTGTATCAATAACACGTAGGCCAGTCGTGTTGTAGGATAATTGGCAGGTTTTCTCTTGTTTTGACATAATGTTTTTGTGCTTCATTGTATCCTTTGATTGCAGTACTTTTTACGATTAGCAACATGTCTTAGTCCTATTGTGTCATGCATGGTTGTTATTTTACGGCTGTCAAAAGGTACAAATCTGTATCTTTTTCTTTTCTTTTCTTTTTTGACAGTGAACCACTCAATCCAGAGTTGAAGTGTGCTGACATGATGGATAGTGAGTTGCTAACAATAGGTGGGCAGAAAACGGCACTGACGACACAGAGCAAATAACTGACTCCCTCACTGTCAAACAGAATGTTGCAAATGTCAGTGAGCAATATTTTTAAAAAGCATTTGGACTCAGCGTCGCGATGGAATAAACTTGAGGCTTGAACTATATGTATATATATATATCACTATATGTACACTACACAACTCTCAATGTCTAAGCTAAACCTGTAGAACTTCAATTAAGCTAATAGGGTTTTAACATAATTGTCAGGTTTTCTTTTGCCAGTTTCCTTGTGGTTCGTTTTGTTTGATTGCATTACTTAACGAATGAACAATATTTCTTCATCCTGTTGGGTGATGCAAGGCTGTAAGGGATGTCAAACTAACTCCTGCTGTTCCCCATTTCTGCACAGTATATTGAGGGTATATACAGTGGTTCATTTCTGCACAGTATATTGAGGGTATATACAGTGGTTCATTTCTGCACAGTATATTGAGGTATATACAGCACTTCTCTATCTTAGACACATCCATAAACTGGAAGGTTTTAGTAAGGTATTAGATAATTATGCTCAAGTCATAGTCTCCAGGAAAGACTGGGCTGTACGTCGATTGGCAACTTCTCATTACCAAACCCATGTAGCCAGAACCTTCACTATGTAAGGGCAAGTGTTGGAAACAGCATAGTTTCTGCGATAACGATCAACGTGTTTAATTTTAGAACTTTAACAATATTTTCTTATGCACGCATGGGAGAGCAACTATGGTAACTAAGTTCATCATCATAATGGCAATATGGCATTGCCAAATAAAACACTAGAAATGGTTTTATCTCATTGGAGAGAGGATATAAGGAATTAAACAACTTTGCCTTTAAATATTCTATGTATTGTATCGCAATGTATCGTGATACAATCGTATCGTGACCCATGTATCGTGATACGTATCGTATATCGTGAGGTCCTTGCCAATACCCAGCATGTGTGTGTGTGTGTATTTTTGTTCGTGCATGTGTGTGTATGTATTAATCGTGTGTCTGACTTTGAACTGAAAGCACTGCTGAACATGAAATGGATATAGAGAGTGGCTATGAGCAAACACTTCAGCCAAAGTTCCATCAGAGCTGTGAAGTACTGACACAAACACACCCACTGATTATTACAATTTGCTCTCTAGGGTGCTGGGGAATTGTGTTGGTCTTGGTCAAGTACATGAATACACGTCTCCCTCTCTACTGTCTCAAAACCTCCGCTATTCCTCTGTGCCTGATTGGCATAGCCATAGTGCAATAAAATACAGTAGGTCGCTGAGCATAGTGCAGTCGTTTCTCAAAACTTTTTGGCTTCACTACCCCCTTTCCCTGATTTCTGGATCCAAGTAACCCTCTTTACCCGACTACAGCATTTTGCTTAGAAAACTGCAAGAGAAAAATATAGCATTTTTTGAAGAATATAACATTACAATAAGAAATGGCGTGAAAGAGTTGCAATTAGTAGTGGCTCCTGAGCAGATTGATTTTAATATTTCATTTATTTTGATGATTTATTCCTATATTTTTCCATTTTCCCCTTTCTCTCAAGTACCCCCTGTAGTACCTCAACATACCCCTAGGGGTACACGTACCCCAGTTTGGGAACCACTGGATAGTGCAATGAAATATAGTAAGTTGTTGTGGTCTACTGGCCTCACCTTCCTCCTCCCTTTCACTCACTCTGCCAGGAATTATGAAATTGTGCGTCACTGATAGACTGTGCACGCACGCACACACACACACATACACACACAGGAATACATTTAAAACACATAGAGACAGTTGGTCTGTGTGGGAACGCCCCCATACATCTCAATGGGCTGACTCACCAAAGGATGGTGCTGCGGCTCTACACTACAGGATTGGGGATTCTAGAGCAGGTACATATGTACAGGTACAGATGTGCGTTTACTGCGGGGGTTAAATCCCCGATCCTGTCTGCCTGGGCTGGGCTAGCAGCTAAATGCTAACGATGCTGAATGGATAGAAGGGGGGGTTTACCCCACCCTGACCACACCCCCAGCCACCTACCCAAGCGTTATGATGAGACACAGACTACTGTCTCTATACACTGACAGAACATACACACAGTTTTAAAAGTATACAGTTTTGTTTTTACAGTTTTGGTAAACTCAGTTTTACAAGACACAGGTAACAATCCTCCACAAACACATGTGCACCCACAACCACCAACCACTAGTAATTACCTAGCAAACGCCTAGTAACTCCCTGGCAACCACTAATAAAGATCTAGTGAGTGCTCAGTAACACCCTAGCAATCACTAACACCCCTAAAGCACCCGGCATGGTTCTGAGCAGCCACGACTTGGAGCCTTGCCGCCGCCGAGCGGCGACAGCGAGACTGTGCGTCCTCGAACGTAACAACGTCCAAAACGTTATCGTGTCATTTACCAAGAACTTGCAATCATGTCGGTGGGGGGACATTTTATTGTCCCTCCATTTCAAAACTCATTCCGGTGAGCCTGCAGAAGGCTTTGCTAGATGAGAGACAAGCACTGTTAAATGAGGAAATGGCATTTCCTCATTCCTCACAACAAGGAGTTGACGCCGCGGAGTCACATTTTCGAGCAGCTGCACGCCCCCTACGCCGAGCTGCGCCGATAGGACGCCCAGCTGCGGCGACCCCCTCGGCGCAGTCAGTGCCGTCGATTTCGCTCGAGCATAATTTGCGCTTAAAACCCTAACAACCACTACTAATGACATAGAAAATATCTAGTAACACCCTAGTTACTACTACTACAGTAGTAGTAGTAACTAGGGTGTTACTAGATATTTTCTATACTGCTGTTGCTGCTGCTGTTACTGCAGGGCAGCAATTATAGCAAGACCAAAAGTACTGTTGATGCCCTGGAGAGTGGCAGTAACGCCCCTTCTATCCACACAGCCTGTTTGCCATGCCCTGTTTTGAACTGGCCGTGGTGCCCTCAAATAAAGTTGCAGATTTCCTTTGCAGTCTGAGCACTTCATTTTTCTATTAGGATATGTATTTTGTTGAGGGAAAAAAAGGACTTTAATAACCATTGGTTTTTGCCTTGGTGCCCTACATGTTGTCCTCCAAAGGCCAAAGTGGCCCTGCCCCTAAAAATGACTTAATTTCAGGTCTGTTGCTGCTGATGCTGCAAACACACACAATAATAATACTGCAACGCTAACCCAGGGTTGAGTTGATGAATTGTTGTATTGACTCTGCAAAAGCAGGGCTACTCTAGAACAGGGCTTGATAAGTGTCTTAGTTTCCACTTTAGAAGGTACTGTTGGCAAATGTTAATCATCTCAACTCAGTTGGTCTTGAGTTAGAGATGTTACAGAATGCCATTAGCCCCGGGCCAAGTCCAATGTGGACAAGGCTCAAGCTGATAGCGCTCCAGTGTGAATCAAGGGAATACTGATCTCTCATGCCCTCTGGTGGAGAGCATGAACAATACAGGCACACACACAGGCGCACGCACGCACGCGCATGCACACACGCACACACACACACACCCACACAATACCCATTCTATCCATTTGAATTCTGTCCGTGTGTTCACAATGTTGGTTAAATATTCACATTAATAACCATGTACCTTGCTGTTACAGTCTGAGAAAGAGCTGTCTGTGTGTACTCTCACATATAGGCTACAACTGTCAAAGAAGAGCAGAGGTTATTAGCTGCACGGACCAACATGATAAAGCACTAATAGCATGCATACATACACTATAGAAGACACCACTATTTGTGCTGCTTCCACTGTAGATAGCCTTCCTTATCCTGTGTCTGAACACAAAGCACTTAGTCAAAAGGTCTGCTGGAGAATGCGGGCATCGATCCCGCTACCTCTCGCATGCTAAGCGAGCGCTCTACCATTTGAGCTAATTCCCCTTTGTGCTGTGCTCCTTTCAATGCTCTCCTTTAAGACAGGGCGGGGGCACGGGGTCCACTGTGACACACGACACCCACAGCCCCGCCCACTTCTCCTGGGAGGCTCTGTGTGGCCCAAGGGTGTAACATTATCTGCCAATCACAGCGGCACTCCTTCACTCTGCAGTCTGCACTCTCTCTCTCTCACTCACACACACACACACACACACACACACACACACACACACACAATACCCATTCTATCCATTTGAATTCTGTCCGTGTGTTCACAATGTTGGTTAAATATTCACATTAATATCCATCTAATGACCTCTTCATCTCTATCCTTCTCTCACTTTCTGTATTCTTCTTTCTGTCTCTGTCTCTCTCTGTGTCCCAGAATGTGAAGGGAGCTACCATGCCAATGTCCTCTGTCCCATCCTTCCCCACCCAAACTCTCCTCTCGGGACCCTTCTTCCCCTCGGACTTCTACTCCTCAGAGTTCCAGCCTACAGAGTCCTACACGACAGAAGGCCTCATCAGCAACAACAGCAGCATCGGCAGGTCAGGCGGCCCTCGCTGCACCTACAAGGAGGACTTCAAACGTGTGCTACTTCCTGCCGTCTACAGCTGTGTCTTCCTGCTCGGCCTTCCTCTCAACGCCGCCGTCATCCAGAAGATATGGAAGCGCCGGCCCAACCTGTCCCGCAACAACATCTACATGCTCAACTTGGCCACGGCCGACTTCCTGTACGTCATGTCACTTCCCCTGCTCATCTACAACTACGCCAGCCATGACTACTGGCCCTTTGGGGAGCTCGCCTGCAAATGGGTCAGGTTTCAGTTCTACAGGTGAGCTATTTGATTGGCTATTGTTTAATGACCTATGTGTGTGCGTTCCTTAGTATTGTATTCCTTTCTTCGTTCACGTTCCAGGGTGAGGTTAAGTGAGTAAACCTTTTCTTTCTTCTCATTGCCCTGCTCTACCTTCACAGAGTTACACAAAATCCAAACTAGAACTAGGCTATAGTACAACAGGCTTCTACTATTTGCCACTGATGGCTCACCGATATGATGAAAAGTTTTCCATTGAGAGCTTTGAATAATGATGGGCAGTGGTGCCCTAAAAGTTAGAGAAGTGAGGTTGTGACCGGAAGGTCATCGGTTCAATCCCCAGGACCGGCAGGATAAATCTGGGTGGGGAAAGTAACAGGCAGCGCTTGCTACTCCCTCGTTACCACCACTGAGGTGCCCTTGAGCAAGGCCCTTAACCCCAACCACTCCTGCTGCTCAGTGGCCAGCAGATCAGACTGTGGTTGTACTGGTCAGCTTCCAGGTATGAATGTGTGTGTGAATGTGAACAGGACACTCCTGAAAAAGAGAGCATTGCTCTCAGTGAGACTCCCCCTGTATAAATAAAGGTAAAAACAAAATATGATTTTGATTTTTATGATTTAGCACCACACAACATGCATATCTAAAGTGATAGTTATAATACAGTGTGATACAAAAGAACGCAGTACAATAAGGTTTAACGTGAGCGTATTTTCCTTCTGTTTTGCAGCAACATGCATGGCAGCATTCTGTTCCTCACCTGCATCAGCATGCAGCGCTACGTGGGCATCTGCCACCCGCTGGCCAGCTGGCACAAGCAGGGCGGGCGCAGGCTGGCCTGGTGTGTCTGTGGAGGGGTGTGGCTGGTGGTCGCTCTCCTCTGCGCACCCACCTTCCATTTCGCCGCGACGGGAATCCAGCGCAACCGCACCGTGTGCTACGACTTAAGTCGTCCGGAGCATTCTTTAGACTACTACCCCTACGGCATGGCCCTGACCTGCCTGGGCTTTCTGTTGCCTTTCATGGGCTTGATGGTGTGCTACTGCCGGATGGCCCGCCTACTCTGCCGCCCGGTGGCCTACCAGGGCGTGTCGGCGGGGAGCGCGGAGAAACGGGACAAGGCCGTACGGATGATCGTCATGGTGGCCGCAGTCTTCTCCATTAGCTTCCTGCCCTTTCACCTGACTAAGACCATGTACCTGCTGGTGCGCACGCTGCCCAACGCGCCCTGCCACACGCGCAACTTGTTCTCCATCATCTATAAAAGCACCAGGCCGTTTGCCAGCATGAACAGTGTCCTGGACCCCATCCTGTTCTACTTCACCCAGCCACGCTACCGCAAGAGCACCAGGAGGTTTGTGCTCAAAGTCACCACCCTCAAGCACAAGGGCACCAGTGTGTGACCGACTGGGAGATCACACACCTCAGTGGTGGATATAATGTATGTAGTGTATAAAGATAGACAGGAAGGAAGGAAAGAAGAAGTACTTTACTTTTAAAGGATAAAATCCACCATGGTTCTAAGCCATGTAAAAATACTGAAAACGTACTGACTTATAACATCGTTATTTGTTCACATGTAGTGAGAGTTTGTGTTCTGGTAGGAAATAACAAGCACTTATGAGAAATGTAGGTTTGAAGAGCAGATGCAAAAATGCAGATGGAAATAGGAAAACAGGATTTAAAATTAAACATTTGTACACTTTTTTTTTAATAACACAGTAGTGTTATATTTCCATATGAAGGATTCTGCTGAAATTTGCCCAAAAGTAATTTCAACCCCTGTTATTTCAATGTTATCCAAACTACAGGGATTGTTGTTACATATTTTGACCACTGGATGGCGTGTGCACCCCACTGCTGTAATCACTCAAATGCTGGGCAGAACCACTTTATCAAAATAATGGAAATCCAATTCAAGGTTTGTGCTAACAAAGGAGATGCCACACCTCATCCAGACTGCAAGTTATGTAACACATTAACCCATCTTTTAAATCCTTATCCAATGTGTATCCTCCACCTAAAATGTTTAGAACGAAGGAGGAAAATGCAATTTAGGGCATTTTAGGCAGCGCCTAACTTTAAATTCAACTCTGTGGTTTGCTGCTTCCTGTGTGTGTGTGTGTGTGTGTGTGTGTGTGTGTGTCCTTCCCATATGATGAGGAGTATTTGTGTGCCAAGCACTCACCTCTGTTGATGCAAGTACTATTTGATAGTGACGTCTATGAGAAGAAGCACTGTGCTCTTAAAGAGTTGCCTGGACTGAATATATACAATATATACTGTACATAATTATATTTCATTTGATTCTTTCATTTTATTTATTTATTCATATAGGGACAGATATATAAGGTTTGTCACAACATCTGATGATATGTACCACAGCATTTGTAGCCTACGCTAATTTGCCAATTTTAAAGTTCACTCGGTATGACTCAAACAGTGAAAATGGAAAACAGTGATTATGTTTGTAAGAAATACAAATTTTACACAAATAAGGATAAATGGCTGTGGACTCCACATACCAGTTAATGTCATACTCCACAGTGTGGAGTATGACATTAACATGATTACGGTAGTTTCTAGTATAGTGGAAGACATTGCATATTAATCTTCCTGATATGTATTTTGGAATAACAAAGATTTACTGAGTTTTTAATAATCCTGTGAATCACTGAGTAATTATGAATTTTAAACATGTAACCAGCAATCTGTAAAGTTCATGAAATGAACACGCATTAAGATTCTAAAACTGCCTTTCTTATGCATGGTGATGCATGGTGATGCATGAAATGACGGGGAGTTTGCTTGCAATTTAATTTGTGTCATTTTGAGCTGTAGTTTAGTAGTGTAGTTTACTACTGCAGCCAACTACCAAGGATTTGTGTCTGTAAAAGAAAAGAAGGGAATTGCATTTGTTTATGGTCTTTTCTTTGCCTCTTCTGTCTTGACTGATGGATGTCATGTCTGTGAAGGCCCTGAAGGCCCACACTCTTATCCAGCCCACTCTGCTGTTTTTCAGTAAGCTAGCTGCCTTACTTTCACTAAAGTAGTTTGAACTTCTTTTTCTAAGTAACCTTGTAGTTAATAGTAAACTATAAGGCTAACTAAGAATTATGGAACTGTGCCTCTTATCACTGCAGAAACCTCATTCCCTTGGGGGCTGGTATAGTGCATTTTCACTTGCGTTTGCATTGCAATTTGTGGCATTTAGTGCATTAGAATGTCAACGTAAATTATTCACAGCGGGTGCTAATAGTCTCTTAATAAAGATGTGAAGTGTAAATGTAATTTCTTAGTTATCAGTTATCTTGATCATGAAATTGGTCTGAGATGATTACATTAATGCCAAACGTTTTCCATAAAAGTGTAGTGTTCTCTCTGTCATCCTTGGCTTAGACCAAGCTCTCACAGCCTGGGCTTTCCCTGATATGAAAATTCAAAGCCTACATTATTAAAGAGTATAATTTATCTGATTCTGATTTTGAAATGAAAACTAATTAGCCAACAGCCTGCATTCAAACAATGCAAAAGATTACTTAGGCAGCTGTACTACCTAAACACAGTGATGAGCTGATAAGTTTCCTGCACCGTGGGAAAATAAACCTTATGTATGTGTAGTCGGTATAATGTGAAGATACAAGTTTCATGTATTTTAAATGCGGGGTCCAGGAACTTTTTGGCTTCATCATGGGGGTCACATGCTAAGAAAAGTTTTGGGACCCTCTGTTTGGGTATATCCTATGTATTGTGCTCCTGGCTTCAGTAAAAATAGTGATGGCATAGTCTTGCTGTTTATAGGCTTGTTTTGGTCAAATATGTGTGATGTCTGAAGTTTTTGTTCACGACTCTGTCTGGAATGTGTCACACGTTTGTGCATGTTTGTGTGTGTGTGTGTGTGCGTGCGTGTGTGTGACTGTGCGTGCACACGCAGTCCAGAGCAATTCAGATGTCTATGATGAACTGTGCCAACATATTTCTGTCAATCAGTATTATTCTTGAGAGGAATTCTCATTTTTGTAACATCCTGTACCATAGAGTAAAGATTATAGTTATATTTTTGTTACACATACATTAATTTGATGGGGGGGGAAATTATCTTAATATTCTTATTAATATTCTTCTTTTAAACTTGCGCCCTCCCTTCATGTTAATTACAACATAATTTAATCCATTCCTCTTGCACTGCTTGTGAAAATGTTTCAGATGTGTTCAAATGTAACTGAAAAATGTCAATAAAGTCATGCACCATATCCTGAGGGTTAGGGTTATCGATTCAACCCCCCCCCCCCCCCCCCCCCATATGTTTCACACACACACACACACACACACACACACATGATCTCACTGTTTGTGTATTGGTGGTTTGTCACTTTGTATTGACGGTTTATTCTTTTTTATGTTTTGTTTGGACCCCAGGAAGAGTAGCTGATGTCTCTGCATCAGCTCATGGGGATCCCGATCAAATCAAATCAAAATTATTTTCAATATGAATGTACTTTTTCCTATCTACATTCCCACTGCTTCTTCATAAGATACAAGTTCACAGTGATCCCAGCCTTCAGCTCTAGTCAAGATGTTTGTCATGCATTTTGTAACCTTGATTCTTTCTTTCTTTCACAACAATATATATATATTTGTTTGCCCTGCTCTACATTCATACACTCTGTAGGCTACATTCCCAATGGAAGCTGCCCAGTAGCCTACAACCAGTGGCAGTGGGCCTGGGCCACACAGCAGCTCAGCAGGAGTGATTAGGGTGGGGAGACTTTTGTCTAGAGCCCTCAGGGCTAATTGTTGAGGGAGGGGAGTGTGTTTACTCACTCACTTTCCCTACCCAGAGCTTTCTGCTCAACCAAGAACTGAACCTGCAACCTTCCTGACACCATCCCCCTTCTCTAACTTTTAGGCATTCGGCAATGTGTTTTTCTATAAAAAAAAATGCTTGAGTTAAATTATGCAAGCAAAACTCAGGCGTGTAAATAAACAGTCCAGGAAGCTTGACAAAAACTTTAATTGACATCTTGACATCTATCCACTACCAAGGACCTGAAGCGTCACAGCTCGGCCTCTGGAGGGCGCTGCAGTCAACTTCCCCGCATCTCCAAGGGAAAGAAACAGAATTTCCCCCTTGGAACAAAAGAGCCAGTTAACCAGACAGCCACATGGGGAATCACCACAGAGGGGTTATTGTTGTGCATCAGTGAAAACTTGTTTTTTGTGTGTGTGAATGTTGATCAACCATCATAACACACTGTGAATGTGCACTTCATCAATAATAGTTTAAAGTCAAGGTGGAACATTGACATTCCCTTGCACTCTCTGTGAGGACTCATAACGAATGAGGGAACAATAGCCTACAATATCCCCAACAACTTAGTGGGACTGTCTTTCACCAGTTAGATTAAAGTGCACATTTAGCCTGTTTATTGTTTCATTCATTTCATCTCCAATGTATACATCAAGTATAAACAGGCCACAATAGTGCTACTATAATCTAACAGGTGAAAGACAGTCACTAAGTTGATCCGAGGATATTGTAGGATATTGTTCCTCATTCGTTATGAGTCCTCAGGAGTTGCAAGGGAATGATAACTAGTTCCACCATAATCTGTCTTCTCCCATCAAGAAAGGAGGAGGAAAAAAAGCGCTTTTCCTCTCAATCCCCGAGGGGGCTATGACAGCCCCTATACCCCTAGTCCCGCCCACCCCCCTCTGCCCTATCTCAGGCATTAACATGCAAAAAAAACAACATAAGTCACGGAAAAGCAAATCATGCCAAAATAAGGAATACCACCACAAACTGCCTGGGAATTAGCAGTGAATGATGCGTCGGGCCCGTGCAGGCGTGCTGCCCCGGCGACGGACAAACGTTTAGGAATAAGAGGTGGAATAATAACAATGGAAGAGTTGCATTTTGTGAACAGGTTGGATCTGGGAAAGTTTGGGCCAAAAACATGTAGCGCTTTTTCCTCCTTGCACGGATGCGGTTCGGGAATCGACAACATGTAAGTTTTGATTACAGAGGAGAAAACACACCTTGTTTTTGTTTAACGCTACTCTTTAAACGGTTAAATCTCTCGTTTCATTGCCCGCAAGGAACTTTGCTGCCAGCAATTACAATTTAAAGAGACTATTGTTTTGGCGTGGTTTTTTTTTCATGGGGTTAGGCTGCAGCTAGCGGTGGAATGGACCGCAATTTAAAACTAAAAAAAAGTGCCTGACTGTAGTAGTATCAATGAAGTAAGAAGGGTGTGGAACTTATAACAAAGAAAGACATGAACAATGGCAGAAAGAGAGAAGGCGAAGAAGAATGTGGCTGTGTACCGCAGCGTCTCTTTCAAAAAGTTGGACTCCTGGAGCGCCAACAGGAGTGAAGACCAGCCACACAAATCAGAGGACCCGGCGGCTGCTGGCGTCGCCCTTCCCCCGCAGTCTACTCGGGCAGAACAGCCCGTGGCGACGCGTAATGTCAGTGTGTCAAGAAAAGTTTCCAAAATCTCTGCCACCACCACCGCCGCCGGCCTCCCAACCGCAGAGCTAAAGAGAGGCTCCTCCACTCCTCTCTCCTCTATTTCTCCATCAATTCGCCAGCTGTCTGAGAAGTTCACATGCAGCAGCAGCAGCAGCGGCAGGGCGCACAGAGACTCCCCGGGAGACGGCGGCGCAGCGGCAACGCAGACTAGGAGCACCACTCTGCCCCGGGCCAAAAGCACCAGGAGAGACGGGTCGCCCTCTCGTAAATCGTTCCACGAGGACAGCGGTAGTGGATATTACCAGAATATCAACGCGACAGAGACTCTTACTAAAGAGACTGAAGTCCAGGGGCAACAGAAGTTTCATTCTGGCACTGACTCTGTCTCGGGATCGGACTCCGAGAAGAAAAGAGAGGAATGGATTTGTACCCGCTTATCAGCCCACGGCAGCAGCAGCAACAACTCTGGTAAGAGAGATTATTCACAGATCAACGCATGCCCCTCTGATCCCACAAAGACTTTGAGTAGTGCAGAGGAGGAGGAAGATGTGTCTGCTAGTGGAGGGGATCCTCCCGCCTGTAAGTCTCACAAAAGTTACTCGTCGACCCACCACAGTGATTTTATTCCCCTTCACTCTGACAACTGGCCCAGTGTCACCAAAATCAAGCAACTTTTTGATGAGAGGCAAAGCAAAGCCAGGCAGCAGCAGAAGACACCTGATGACGCATGTGAGAATTTAAAAACAGCCGACAGAGGCCATCTTGACCAGCTCAGCCCCAAGGAGAGCGCCTCTCTGTCGGATAGAAGCGACAAGCTGTCACCCAGCAGCTCTGCTAACGAGGCCAGTAGTAGCCTGTCCTTTTCTGAGAGAGCCCACCACAAAGCCGGAAGCCAAAGTCGAGTAAGCAGCAGTAGCACTGTGGAGGCCAAAGAAAGGAGAGAACGGAGATTTCCGCACGGCATGGACTTGTCTTCCAAGCAGCACTATAACGATGAGCAGGTAGACACAGAGACACCCCCTAACAATAATAATAACACTGTGACTGGCAGAACACGTTTGCAAAGCAGCAGCAGTAGTAGCTGCTATCGTAGAATTATCTCGTCCGCTGGCCTTCGAGCAGAGGCTGCCCGTGAGAGCACCGCGACGACAGGGCTGACATCTGACCCCGACCCTGACCTTCAACCCCCTGCCCCTCCTCCTTGGAGCTGTTCAGTAGGCCGAGGCGCCTCCTCCTGCTCCTCCTCTCTCCCGCAGCCGGCAGAGAGGGAGAGAAGGGACAGACAGGGGGTCGGGCTGCCCAGGGATAGTTTACATTCCTCACATAGCTCCTCCACAGCGCCAGCCCCCTCCTCCTCCTCGCCTCCATCTCCAGATAAAGCCATTGCCTCCTCCTCTACTGTAGCTCCCTCTCCTGAGCCAAGAGCCCCAGTTACCGCCCCACTGAGCTCCCGCTGGAGGTTTAGCTCCGGAGACGAGGAGGAGGAGCGCACCAGGAGAAGGAGAGGAGGTGGAGGCGGAGGAGGAGGTGGTGCGGGCTTGAGCGTTGCCTCTGCCCTTGCTCCTTCCACCTCCGTCAGAGGAGGAGAGAGGGGTGTCACGGAGCGAGGAGGAGGCTATTTCTCGCGCAGCAAGAATGGCCGGTGGGGCGCGAAGGGCATCGGCCGGTCTTCGGGCAGTGAGGAGGACAGCCCCGGTTCTCTAGGACCCCCCGTTCGAGATGCGGTGCGCCGGCGCTCGCTGAGGAAGAAGAAGAAGGTCAGCGGAGTTGCCCCCGCGACAGGCCGCGACGATTACGACGATCACGATGGCGAATCGGAAGATAGTGACAGTGACACGGCCTTGACCATGGAGCACATGGAGAGGCACCACCAGCAAAACTCGGGAGAATTTTCGGGAACGCCGTTCCTGAACCGCACGCCAAGAGCCCCCGCCAATGCTAATTCAAGAACCAGGGTGCAGCAATGGGAACGCATCTCCTCGCCAGTGACCCCCACATCACTTCCTGGTGTATCACGAGTGGCAAAAGTCAACATTCCCCCATTAATTTCCAGTCCTGGTGGGTCGCGATGCAGCAGCCGATACTCCAGCACAGAGACACTCAAGCAGGACGACCAGGCTAGCTGCGCTAACCGAGCCGCAAAAGTGATATTTGGGGGAGCTGGGGGTAGCACTAACAGAACTGTAACCCCCAACGCAGCATCCTCATCTGTGCTGAGTAAAACGTACCATGGGAACTTTACCATGTATCGCTCCCCTAGCTTTGGGCATGGGGATAATTTCTCCCGTGCCCCTGTAAGGTTCCGCCCCAAGATTATACCTGCAGTCGCCCCCTCTCCCGCTGTACTTCCCAGAGAAGGGGGTGTGACCGCAGGGGTTGGGGAGGGCGAGACATTGGGTGGGGGTGGGGCTGTGATCGGTGATAAAGATAAAAACCGAATATCCATGTCCAACCCCGATATTGCCTCAGAAACCATGACACTCCTTAACTTCCTGAAAACTGACCTATCAGAGCTCAGGGTGAGGAAAACGGGCGGGGGGGATAAGTCTGCGGGTGCGGAGGGGTCGTCGATGTACAGGATGGGCTCGCGGAGTCAAGGCGGGACCCTCCTCCCCTCCGGGCGTCGCCCGTCACTGAAAGACCTGACCGCCACCCTCCGCCGGGCCAAATCCTTCACTTACTCGGACAAACCCACAGCAGCGGTGAGATGTTACTTGACGAGCGGCGCCGCCAAGAGGAGCTCCTCTGAACAACAGCTCGACTTGGAGGGAGAGAGTGATGGAGGGAGGGTGTCGGTGCCGGAGAGGGAAGTGGAGAGCGACGGGGGCGACTTTAGGGTTGGAAGAGGTCGAAGGGCGAGGGATTATGGATACGGTGAGGAGGAGGAGGAGGAGGTGGTGGTGATGCCCACTGTATTGCAGGACAGGTACGTGCAGGAAGCCAGGCAGGTCATTCGAGACATCTGCCAGATGAGTGCTAGGGAAGATGACGATGACGATGAAGAAGATGATGTTGACGTGAGGGGAATTGATGGCACAGAGGACGAGTGTCTCCAAGTGAAAAAAACGAGGGATGATAAGGAAAGAGAGGGAGTGAGCGTGAAGGATGAGGCCAGGAGAGACGGAGAGGCTGAGTGTGAGAACACGAGGGAGAGGGATGAACAGGAGAGCGAGGGAGAGAGGAGAGAGAGAGACAGAGCAAGCATGCAGTCAGACAATCTAGACGGCAGGGACGCAGAGTACAGGGAGAGGGCAAAGAGAGAGAGCAGAGAGAGAGACGGAGCCTTACTCAAGGGCGACTCGGAGGAAAGCATGTTCTGCGACCGCTCTGTGGACGAGCTGTCCGGACACGAGTCCAGTTTAACGGACGAAGGGATCGTGACAGAGCCAGAGACGGGTCCCGGCGGTGACCCCGTCGTCGAGAGGTCCTTCGCGGGGTCAGCGGGGGTCAATTTGGGGTCGCTAATTGCTAGGGATGTGCTCGGGCAGCCTGTCACCGTATGGAAGCAATCGGCTCTCCACGAGGTGGAAGGGTTTAGGGAGGAAAGGGGAGACAAGACGGAGAACAGGGCGAGTTGTATAAATCGGGCGAGTCAAGTCAGTGGGCCCTCTGTCACCCATCTTCCTGCCCGTAGGGCTGAGAGTGACAGCATCATCATGGAATCGAGCAGCACTGCTGCTATCGACATTGGCAGCACGGCCGGTGAGGAGGACATCTGCACTAACAGCAGCACTGCATTCCAGGGGTCAACCACCACAGCAGGAGGGGGAGGAGGAGGGCTCGTCGAAGCCCCCGTCACCCCCAGTGCTATCCGTAGACGGCGTAAGTTCTCCCCGGCTGCTGCTAGCATCACCGGCTCAGACTCGAGTCATTGCAGTAATGCAGAGGCAGCAGCAGCAGTCGTTGGGAACGGAGAGTCCACAGTTTACCGCTCACTAAGCGACCCCATGCCTCAGCGGCGCTGCTCGGTGGCAGAAGAAGGAAATAACAATTTCTCCTCTGTGGATAGTAACCTCCTCGGATCTCTGTCTGTCAAAGGAGGAGGAGGAGGAGGAGCTACAGACTCGTCCTCGGCGACGACCCTCTCGGAATGCAAGGGGAGTGTGGCCAGCGACTTGTCGGTGTGCAGCGATGGCGGCCTCCGTGACGATGGCCTCCGTGACGACGGCATACGTGACTACAGCGGGGTGATCAGAAGCATCGTGGCCGAGCCAGGGGCAATGGACAGACTGATGACAGATGACCACGTCAACGGCAAAGCTCCCAAGAAGAAGTCATTCAGTGACCCCAGTCGCCGTAGCGACGGCCCTTTACTTTCCCAGAATGACCCTCAGTTCAAAGGTCAGTCCAACAGTACCGAGCCCATCAGTGAGCTGGATCAACCCGGGCAGATCCTACCTTCCAGCAGTGAGCCGATCCTGAGCGAGCAGAGAGACGAACTGTGGGCGCCTAAACACCTGTTGCCGACACAGCCACACCACTATCACCATGGGAAGAAGACGCCTCGCTCCCAGTCGGAAAGTACCCTTCGCTCTGGTGACCACGGTGATGAAGATGATGATGTGATAGACCAAGGGGGAGAAGAGAGAGAGGAATGTGGAAAGAAATTCAACTTTGACCTCAAACTAGCTGGGGTTCTGTCCCCTAGAATGGGTCGTCGGACTTCCAGAAAGCGTCCAAACAGGCTGGCCCAGGTTTCCCCTCATGACGACCCCTTTGAACCCCCAGAGGTGGGTTCAGAGGAGCAGGAGGATCACAACCAAACCGACCTCACCCCTCCTCTTCCTCCTGCCCCCCAGGGCTCCAAGCTCAAAACCAGACCCAAGCACGTCCGCCATGCCAGCGAACCAGCCGCCTTCGTCCCCATCTCCCCACCTCCACAGCTCCAGCCACTGAAGGAAGGGGGCTGCCTCGTCATCCACCCCACTTCAGAGCCCTCGCTCCTGGGTAAGCCCGGGGGAGATGAGGCGCCCTCTCTAGAGGATGTGACCGAGAGGTATATCCTGGCTCTGAGTGCTCCTGAGAGAGAAAGTGAAGGCCCGGGGCCTCTGCCGGGGCCCGGGGATGGAGCTGAAGGGTCAGTGTCGGCACCGGAGGGCCCCAGCTCGACCCACAGGAGTGGAATTATGGAAGTTGGACCACAGAAGAAGAGTACTGAAGACTCTCCATCCACGGCTGCCCCACAAAGGCCCAAGCCCACAGTGGTGAGTTCACAATACCTTTCCATTGTGTGTTGTTGTTGTGTGTGTGTGTGTGTGTGTGTGTGTGTGTGTGTGTGTGTGTGTGTGTGTGTGTGTGGTGTGTTCACAATAACTTTCCATTGTGTGTGATGTGTTGAAAAGTGACAAGTGTTGCTCCACACATAATTCAATACAGATGTCGGGTTTTAAAAACAATTTGTTTATAAGACTGTGTGTGCGTGCGTGTGCGTGTGTGTGTGCGTGTGCGTGTGGAAGGCTGTGTTTGCCAGTCTGTTACTGTACTATGTTGCATTATGTTTTTAATTTCTGTATTGTTTTTGACAATTCAGAGCTAATTGGCTGTGTGCTGTCATTGGTGGCTAATACAGGAAACAAAGTATTATAGCCTGAACATCTCAGATGACTATACATTTGAGTTTGGATTTTGCTGTCAATTTTAGAGTTGGAGAATCCCCCCTCCTTTAATCTGTTGCAAAGGTGAAAGAAATTGTTCTAATGTTTAAGTTTACATTGGTTTAAATTTGGTTTTGTTTTTTGTGAGAGAGAGCAGGATAGAATTATTGGTATAACTGGCCTTATTCAGATGCCACAATATGGTGAAGCTGCTGTTTGACAGATGATTCTTTAATAATGGGAGACAGCTAGAAATGTGAGGTAAATAATAACACCAATAGTTTTAAAGCAGCGGGTCTACACTTCATGTTGTCAAGTGTACGAATGCTTTTGGATCGTATGGTTTCGTCTGCATTAACATACTCAACGGTACATGCGTGTGGTGGGGTATTTTCCCATATAAAGTGCTATGAGTCAGGACTGGTAGGGTTAGATCCAGAGTAAAGTGCTATGAGTCAGGACTGGTAGGGTTAGATCCAGAGTAAAGTGCTATGAGTCAGGACTGGTAGGGTTAGATCCAGAGTAAAGTGCTATGAGTCAGGACTGGTAGGGTTAGATCCAGAGTAAAGTGCTATGAGTCAGGTCTGGTAGGGTTAGATCCAGAGTAAAGTGCTAGGAGTCAGGTCTGGTAGGGTTAGATCCAGAGTAAAGTGCTATGAGTCAGGACTGGTAGGGTTAGATCCAGAGTAAAGTGCTATGAGTCAGGACTGGTAGGGTTAGATCCAGAGTAAAGTGCTATGAGTCAGGACTGGTAGGGTTAGATCCAGAGTAAAGTGCTATGAGTCAGGACTGGTAGGGTTAGATCCAGAGTAAAGTGCTAGGAGTCAGGACTGGTAGGGTTAGATCCAGAGTAAAGTGCTATGAGTCAGGACTGGTAGGGTTAGATCCAGAGTAAAGTGCTATGAGGCACGACTGGTAGGGTTAGATCCAGAGTAAAGTGCTATGAGTCAGGACTGGTAGGGTTAGATCCAGAGTAAAGTGCTATGAGTCAGGACTGGTAGGGTTAGATCCAGAGTGCCTGTGCGAGCAGAAATAGAATACAGAAGCCATTAACGGTTGAGGAGTGTTAAACAAACATCAGACGGTGTTATTAACTTCTACTAAACAAATCTCAACCAAGGGCATTAAGAGATGGACCAAGGCCCACTGGATGTGTGTCTGTTTCATTTCTCTTTCATTTAATATTAGCTGTCTCAGTGCCAGAATCAGTGTCGGAGACAGAGGCTCTGATAAATGTCTCCTGTGTGCGTCCGTGTGTGTGATGCTGTATGTACTCAGCAGTGCACAGTGGGATAGACGTGTGTGTGTGTGTGTGTGTGTGTGTGTGTGTGTGTGTGTGTGTGTGTGTGTGTGTGTGTGTGTGTGTGTGTGTGTGTGTGTGTGTGTGTGTGTGTGTGGCTAAGTTAACCTCATCACTAAAATACAAATGTAAGCACTCACGTAGCCTATAGAGGTGTGGTCAAGTCAAAGTGGAGTTAGTCCGTGTGTCTGTGTGATGTCACGTGTATGCTTCTTTTTCCACTCAGAATTCTGACTTTAATCTGAGAATTCTGACTTTAATCTCAAAATTCTGACTTTATTTTGAGAATTCCGCCTTTATTCTCAGAATCCTGATTTAAAGTTATAATCTCAAACATTTTCATAAAAAAGTCACTATGATAGTGAGCCCATTGACACTGTTTGGATCTCACCTGCAATTACCACTCATCGCCATAGGTGTCACCGAAGAGAACAAAACTGAAATCTTAGAGATGATCACTTTCACTTTAAACTCAGAACAAACAAAAAATCGCAAGAAGTGACCCTAATCATCTTCGCTAGTTTTAAATTGTGTCTGGTGTATAAAAAAATAATAATCAGGTGAACCTATTTGAATTTCAGGCGATCCCCACTTAGGGTCGCGAGCCTAAGGTTGGGACCCACTGGCTTAAGACCAAGCCTTTTTATCCAAGCCTGAGGGGAAATTCACAGCATACACAGAGTTTGGTCCAAACCTTTGTATCTAAAAGATTGCAGTTTGACAGGTTTGGAACGCTTGCCTTCAGTGATATGATTTGTGCTTCCTGGAAATATCTATATTTTTATATTACTTCTGTGAAATACTTACTCTGGCAGGAATGTATTGCTGTGGGTGAATTGGCTTATTTGATTACACTATGACAAAACAAGAGAAGGAGTCTCTAGTCTTGTTCTCACTAGCATAACATTGGCATATCTTCTGAGTCCATTTCTCATGGTCTTACTCAGTCAGAGCCGTTCATCAAACGAGCCCCGCTGCTGCTGCTGCTGCTGCTGTTTGCTGTGGCAGCCATGATGGATATTAGTGTGATACTTCTCTTGACCCCTTTAGGGAAATTCTTTGTCTTTGCTTTTCCTCCTCCGGAGGGAGGTCAGAGAGGTCAGGGACAGCTGACCTCTCACCTCCCAGCTGACAGCAGCCCTGCAGCTGGAAGGCACCTCTTGCTCAAAGGCACTTCAGCAGAGCAGATGTTTGTCCTCCAGTTGACAGAGGCCATGCTGCCGCCCATTACTGTTATTTACAGCAAACCCAACAGGACCGTGCCTGGCTCAACTCTTCTCTCTCGCCTCTGCTTTGGCTTGAAACATTCCGGGGCGGGGATCAACATTTATTGTGTTCAACATTCATGTTTTTTGTTGTTCAATCAATAAACTAATAATAATAATAATAATAATAATAATAATAATAATAATAATAATAATAATAATAATTATGCATGTCTGTTTATGACAAAACAACATGTTTATATTTATGTCTGTATATGACAAGGTAAATGCAGTAAGTATAAATTACCCAAACATGTCCAGTTGAATTCCTATGGAAAGTTTCCAACTATGAATATTGGGATTTGGGAACACCTTAAAAAGAGGTCAACATTTCCAAAATTCCAGATCCTTAACCTCCGGATGGACAATTTCTGAAAATTTACCAGAAGATTTTGCAACTGCTCGTAATTAGTTGCTGATGATGTTAATCCCCCGGCCCCCCCCCGCCTTTCCTTGTTGCCATAGCGACAGTAGCTGTGGCTGGAGAGTGAGCTCACCGGGGCAGGAAATGGGCTTAGGGAAACGGGAAGTTGTTGTGGTTACTGAAGTGTTTGATGATCTCCAGTGCCACTGGCTGGCGTGTGTGTGTGCGTACGGCCGCGCGCGCGGGCGGGCATGTTACGCACGTGCACTGGTCAATGTGTTATCATTCCTGCACGTGCGTGTCTGCCCGCATGTGTATGTGAAACTTGTGTGTGCGTGTCCGTGTGTGTGTATGTCTTTTTGTATGTGTGTGTGTGCGTTTGTCTGGAAGATATCGGTGCCTTGCTCCAAGTTTTCGAGCCCAGAGTTGTGCCAACAACACCGGGGCAGTTCCGGTTTTGTGTGTGTGTGTGTGTGTGTGTGTGTGTGTGTGTGTGTGTGTGTGTGTGTGTGTGTGTGTGTGTGTGTGTGTGTGTGTGTGTATGCGCGCTTTCTGGCTTAAATGTAATGAATGTGGTGCCAAGCCTAAATGGAGTGCAGACAGGTCCTGTGAAAGGAATAAAGAAGGTGTGAGAGAGAGAGGGAGCCTTCTCCTTTTCTGGAGCCTGAGCGTGGCTCATTATAGAGCATAGAGCGATGCCCGCTGTTTCTCCTCTCACAATCTCTCCTCAACCTCACCATCGCTTTTTTCCTCACTTTCTCAACTACGTTTTAGCCCCCTCCATCCATCCATCCATCCATCCATCCTCGCTCTCCCAGATGTTGTGTCAGCCATGTTGCATTTTCACCTTCTACTTTGACCCCATCGCCATTTTTCTCTTTTATACTAATTCTCCCGCATTCCTTCTCATGTTATCTCCTTCTTGTATTGTCTGTGTCGGTGTCTCTGGACTGGAGCATAGCAGTAAAGTGAGCTCATCACTTTAGGCCTGGTGTAACGATGGCCGAGCCACAGATCAGCTAGACACAAATGAGAGGCGGGGGGGTGGGTGATTGGCTAAGAATAGACCTGGATCTAAATAGACCTGAATCTAAATAGACCTGGATCTAAATAGACCTGGATCTAAATAGACCTGGATCTAAATAGACCTGGATCTAAATAGACCTGAATCTAAATAGACCTGGATCTAAATAGACCTGGATCTAAATAGACCTGAATCTAAATAGAACTGGATCTAAATAGACCTGGATCTAAATATACCTGGATCTAAATAGACCTGGATCTAAATATACCTGGATCTAAATAGACCTGAATCTAAATAGAACTGGATCTAAATATACCTGGATCTAAATAGACCTGGATCTAAATAGACCTGAATCTAAATAGACCTGGATCTAAATAGACCTGGATCTAAATAGGACTGGGAGAGTTGGAAGAAAAAAATGATGATGGAGTGAGGGAATGGAGCTCAACAGTCACGTGACTTTTCGCCCCGGAAGTAAGTTCCCCATTCATTTTCTCCATTAGGTGGACATTTTTTAAATTTGATTTGTGTTTGGCAAATAGTGAGTGAGTGAGTGAGTGAGTGAGTGGTGCGTGCGTGTGTGTGTACTACCCCTACTGTTTGAGTCGTTTTCACTTTAGCAGGCAGCAGGAATGTGGCCTATCTTCTCTTCCCCTCTTGCATAACGGTCTTCAACTCCCCAGAAGAGATTGCACAGACTCGTGTGTGCGTGCAGCCGTGCACAGACTGTGTGTGCGTGCACTGACTCGTGTGTGTGCGTGCACAGACTCATGTGTGTGAGTGCACAGACTCGTGTGTGAGTGCACAGACTCATGTGTGTGAGTGCACAGACTCGTGTGTGCATGAACAGACTCGTGTGTGCGTGCACAGACTCATGTGTGTGTGTGCACAGACTCGTGTGTGCATGCACAGACTCATGTGTGTGCGTGCACAGACTCGTGTGTGCGTGCAGCCGTGCACAGACTCGTGTGTGTGCGTGCACAGACTTGTGTGTGCGTGCACAGACTCATGTGTGTGCGTGCACAGACTTGTGTGTGTGCGTGCACAGACTCATGTGTGTGCGTGCACAGACTTGTGTGTGCGTGCACAGACTCACATGTGTGCGTGCACAGACTCATGTGTGTGCGTGCACAGACTCATGTGTGTGCGTGCACAGACTTGTGTGTGCGTGCACAGACTCATGTGTGTGCGTGCACAGACTCGTGTGTGAGTGCAGTCATGCACATACTCATGTGCGTGCATGCACATACTCATGTGCGTGTGTGCACAGACTTGTGTGTGCGTGCACAGACTCATGTGTGTGCACAGACTTGTGTGTGTGTGCACAGACTCATGTGTATGCATGCACAGACTCGTGTGTGTGTGCACAGACTCGTGTGTGCGTGCACAGACTCATGTGTGTGCACAGACTTGTGTGTGTGTGCACAGACTCATATGTATGCGTGCACAGACTCATGTGTGTGTGCACAGACTTCTGTGTGCGTGCACAGACTCCTGTGTGTGCGTGCACAGACTCATGTGTGTGCGTGCACAGACTTGTGTGTGTGTGCACAGACTCATGTGTGTGCATGCACAGACTCGTGTGTGCATGCACAGACTCATGTGTGTGCGTGCACAGACTTGTGTGTGCGTGCAGCCATGCACAGACTCATGTGTATGCATGCACAGACTCGTGTGTGTGTACAGTGTGTGCATGAACAGACTCATGTGTGCGTGCACAGACTCATGTGTGTGCATGAACAGACGTGTGTGCTTGCACAGACTCATGTGTGTGTGTGCAGCCATGCACAGACTCATGTGTATGCATGCACAGACTCGTGTGTGTGTGTGTGTGTGTGTGTGTGTGTGTGCACAGTGTGTGCGTGCATGTTACGGTAAATGTAGAAAAAACATTTCCTGGGAAATGTTTACATTTGGTTTTTCCTACATTTACCGTAACACATACATGTATTTATGTCCACGTTAATATGTGTGCGTGTATGTTTCTTACAGTATATACACCTGTCTCGAACAAAGGATGGGAGGGTGTCTGAACCCCCCCCCCCCTTCCAATTTCTCTGGCCTCATATAGGTCGCTCAAAATGGCTCACAATTCACAGTAACTACTTTCTCCACACTGTTTGACACATGACCTGCCATTCTATGGACGGCAGCCAGGGGCGAGAACCTCCTTCCAGCCTCATAATGCAGCTTTAAAGAAGAGGCTGGCTGGAGTGATGATGGGAGAGGGAGAGAGAGGGAAGCAGAGAGAGAAAGAGAGAGATGGAGTGATGATGGGAGAGAGAGAGAGAGAGATGGTTTTATGCTCAGCTGCATGGATCAGGCCTAAAAGCACAGTGTTTAGAGCTTCAGATTTACGACTGACTTCTTTTTATCAGACCACCCACGCCGAATCAAATACTTTCCCTCTGCCTTTCTTCTTCTCCTCTTTCCTTCACCTCCCTGTTGCCCCACTAAAAGTGAGCAGTGGTGTAGTGAGAAAATGTCCAGGTAGATACACAGTCCAGTATTGATGTCCAGGTAGATACACAGTCCAGTATGGAGCCAGTGAGCTGTTTTGGCTCCTCTTTGGCTTGTTGGCTCCTGGACAGCGTAACACAGGTTTCACTTCAAAAGGATGACTGTAAGGCAAAGGAGCAGGACGAAGGCTTTAGATAATGGGTTTATTTTGGCCTCCATGTCAGACGAGTGCATGTTCTTCTCCCCTGTTAACTCCACTCAGAGACAGGTTCACCCCCTCCTCCTCCTGCCTACAGTGCTTATGAAAGGTGAAATTAGCTATACAGACCAAAACTGTTTCAGTCCATTCTGTAAACATGCTTAATCATCACTGTTACAAAGTGGGGCATTTTAACATGGGGGGTGAACGGGAACGACTCCCTTTTTGGTCCACCCTCAAGTGGCCATTTGAGGAACTACAGCTTTCAGTGTCACTTCCGCGTCTTCCTCTTCCAAAGCCCGAGCGTCGAGCCCACTGATACACACGCGCGCGCGCGCGCGCGCACACACACACACACACACACACACACACACTGGGGGGTAGGGGTTATTTTTAACATTTAAAGGTCAACACAGGTTTAGCCAGTGCCAAAAAGTGAGTGATGATGAGTGAGATGAAGGGGAAAGAGAAGAAAGAGAGGGATGAAAGGATGGAGATGTGGTGTGTTTTTTCCGTGACTCAGCAGATGAGAGGGAAGAGGCTTCAAACAGGACAGCGACAGGCTGCTCGGCTGTTGTTCTTTTTTTGTATGATGGAAAAAGTATTGAGAGGTTTGAAAGAAAGCTTAAAAATGGTGATCTCCAAAATGGGAAGTGAAGTTTTCAGTCAATTGAATGTGATGTGATTTGGTTACTGTGTTGCATGATGAAAGGGATAGTGAGGTATGTATCAAAACCATTAAGGTAGCCTATCAATGAACCAGTATCAGTTTGGAAACATGTCCAACCCAGTTTTACCTATGCTATTATCTCATATATCCACAGAAACCTTTCCATTTATTTCTAAGTCAGAATAGATTGATGGAAATTTTTCATAATTTAATCATTTTTCATGTTGAGTTGATTGAATAATTTACCAGGATTTTAAATCTTAAAATCTTAACTCAAGGTGTTTTATGCAACCAGGCCCAGAGCATTATGTAGAGCAGTGTTTCTCAACTGGTGGGTCGGGACCCAAAAGTGGGTCGCGGGGACGTTTTGACTGGGTCACGGACGTGTGCATGAGAAAAAAAGTTATTCTACTCATTGAGCGTCCGCGGCCAACATTACTGTCTTTCAGAGGCTGTAGCGGGCTCATTTTCATAGCCAGAGTGAAGATATTGGTACCATATGAAACTAGAAGACCTAAGGCAGGGGTGTCAAACATGCGGCCCGGGGGCCAGATCTGGCCCCCCAAAGGGTCCAATGCGGCCCAAAGGATGACTTTGCAAAGCGTGAAAACTGCACTGAGAAGTCCTTCAATCCAATGTGATGCACTTGTGAAGGCTAAGAGGTACCAGGTTTCAGGAGCAAGTTACATATTAAGTTGCATATGTTATCTGTATTAATCACTAAATGGTCAGATATTTTCATTACCTTTGCTTGACTATAGAGAATTGCACAGTTGCCATCAATTGTAATCAGGGGTGTAGTGATAAATACAGAGGTGAGTAAACTATCCAAGGTGAGTAGTTTACCCCCCTTGTTTGCCCTCATTGATTGATACAGTTGATATGAAAATAGGTGAGTCAACTATCTGCCTCATTTCAAAGGGGTGGGTCAATTGGTTACTTGCGTTTACCCTCCACTACACCCCTGATTGTAATGCACAGTACAGACAGCAGATAATGTGCTTGATGGTATCTGAGATAACCCTATGTGTTGTAGGGTTGTACCTGTCATTCTTTACACTAAGATAAACGGGAACATTTTGAGGTTTTGTCATTTATAGGTTATTATTATTGATTATTGATTTTCATTGTCTGGCCCACTTGACACCAAACTGGGTCGCATGTGGCCCGTGGACTAAAATGAGTTTGACACCCCTGACGTCGTCGTAAGGCATCCTTTGGGAGCAACATGCCATGCTAGCTTGTTGCAAAGGGGGCTAAATGATGCTACAAAATTAGCCTAAATTCTGAAAATTGGGTCGTGACTTGATGACTAAGGAAACATGTGGGTCATGAGGCTAGACCAGTTGAGAACCACTGATGTAGAGAGAACGTCCTCTACCTCCGACCATCCTGTCCTCCAATGCTGCTCACACACACACACACACACACGCACGCACGCACGCACGCACACACACACACACACACACACACACATCTCTCTCATAGACAGACAGGCTGGTGTATTGCTTGGGACAGGCACAACATAAATGTTTTGTGTTCCAGTGAGAGTGGGTGGGGGAATTATTTTAAGGACGTACCTATTTGGTTTGATAGAGGGAACCTATTTTAGGGATTCTGTAGCTTGAAGTAATTTTGAAGGATGTGTGTGTGTGTGTGTGTGTGTGTGTGTGTGTGTGTGTGTGTGTGTGTGTGTGTGTGTGTGTGTGTGTGTGTGTGTGTGTGTGTGTGTGTGTGTGTGTGTGTGTGTGTGTGGATTTGCGTGTTGAGCGGAAAGCTCCAGTTCCCTGTGGAGGAGGAAGTGCTGTCTGTCAGCCTTCCATGACTTCCTGCTTCTCTCCCCGTTTGAGCAGTTTTGAGATGTTTAACGTCTCTGTTACTTTATGCCCTCCCCGTGTTTTACTGATTCATTTACCTCTGAATGTAGAGATAGACTGATCTGACGATTCATTTGTTTAGCAGATTAAGCAGCACCGATAGGACCTTTTACAAACTCGTTATTGGTGGAACTTGGCTCCAATAGGGGCAGTTTTGTGAATGGATCTAAAGCCTACTGGCTTACAGTGTCACTGAGTCTAAGTCTTGGTCACTGGCCTAAATAATATGAACAAACCCATCCACTGTTTTTAGAACTCACGTTTTGCACTAAAGTGTTGTCTGTCGCCATCTTAGGGTCCTTGTGCAGCTCACGTGAGATGGGGGTTTCCCGGAGCGGCAGCTCCGCCTGCTATTGGTCCGTGATTGGCAAGCTGCGCAATCACTGGACAGGCGACCTGTCAATCACCCCCTTTTATTTCGTCTATTTTACTCCAAATGGGTGAGTTATATAAGAAATGACCCTCCTACAGTTGTTATGAAAAGGTGAAATTAGCTATATAGACCAAAACCGTGTTTGTGTCCAGGCTGTAAAGATGCTTACCGGTAATCACTAAGTGGGGCATTTTAATGTGGGGGTGAACGGGAACGACGGGACTTCTGAGTCCTGCCTCAAGTGGCCATTCGAGGAACTACAGCTTTCAGGATTACTTCCGCGTGCGTCTTCATGGGAAAACCTCAGAGCTTGCCCGCTGGTCTTGGTTAGTGACAATTGCAGTGCACAATGAAACTTTTTCACTTTCCCTTTTAAGGCGAGTCCCAGGATGGCTTTATTTGTCTTGGCTGTAGCCGTCCTGTGGAAAGTCATGGCAGTGTAGAAGTGAGAGCAGCTCTCTGTCTCCAAGCTTCCCAGGATCAGCACCTTCTGGTGCTCTATACCTTCTCCTCCTTCTGCTCATCCAGCTAGCTCCCATCTTCACTCCATTCCTCTGTCTTACTCTTCCCTTCTCTCTCACTGGCTCTGTTCTCTCTCACTCTCTCTCTTTATCTCTGTTCTCTCTCTCTGTCTCTCGCTCCCCCCCCCCCTCTCTCTCTCTCTCTCTCTCTCTCTCTCTCTGTTCTCTCTCTCTCTCTGTGTGTGGATCCACCCAGTGTAATTACAGAGCACTTTGCTTATGTAGGGAAAGCCTCTTCTGAAACAGCACTTTCTAGCAGAGCTGCTATTTCTGTGTGTGTGTGTGTGTGTGTGTGTGTGTGTGTGTGTGTGTGTGTGTGTGTGTGTGTGTGTGTGTGTGTGTGTGTGTGTGTGTGTGTGTGTGCGCGCGCGCTAGGGATGTCACGATAGTAGTATTTCTACTTCGATACCGATACCCAGGAAAATATCGATACTCGATACCATTTTCGATACCACGGGAAGGGGGGATAACATGACAACACATCAAGAGGCATAAAAATAAAGTTAGACAGATGGACAGACGCACACTTCTGCATAATCTAGACCTGATCAAACTTTGAATTTTGACAGCAGATTAGCCCTGCTCTAGCCATCAGCCTATCAGAACACGTTTAGCTTGTTGAAGCAACAGATACCCACCAATGATAGGGAGGGGGGGAAAAAAATCAGTATTGATACTTTTCGATACTATCGATACTTTTGACAACCCTAGCGCACGCATGTTTGTGTTGTGTATGTGGTGTGTATGGATGGATTAAACCTCAGATTGCAGTTTCACCTGGTTCTTCATTTTTGTAAAGGTTTGTTGAGGTGTGTGTGTGTGTGTGTGTGTGTGTGTGTGTGTGTGTGTGTGTGTGTGTGTGTGTGTGTGTGTGTGTGTGTTTCTGTGTGTGCCATAGATGCCATGTATATGTATGGAATGCAACCTCTGTGCCAAAGGGCGTCTCTCCCTCTCTCTCTCACCCTCTTGCTCTCTCTCTCTCTCTCAGCATGGGAAACATATAGTAAATTTACATCACCAAAGCACGTGGGGGGGAAAAGTTTGTACAATTAAATATATACTACAGGGTCAAGCTACTGCCTTAAGGTCTGTCTGTCTGTCTGTCTGCCTGCCTGCCTGCCTGTCTGTCTCTCTGTCTGTCTGTTTGCCTGTCTGCCTGTCTGTCTGCCTGTCTGTCTGTCTGCCTGTCTGCCTGCCTGTCTATCTGTCTGTCTGTCTGTTTGTATGTCTGTCTGTCTCTGTCTGCCTGTCCCTGTCTGTCTGTCTGCCTGTCTGTCTGTCTGTCTGTCTGTCTGTCTGTCTCTGGTCTACAGTTTGTGTAGCACTTGTGTCAGTCTTGCCTGATAGTGTTCTCTCTGACTCACAGTCTGCAGTCCACATTGGTTTCTAATGTGAGGAATGTCCAGTCTTTTGATGATTCACCTAATTGGTTACAACTGCTTTACTGGCTCTGTCTTCATGCCCAGCCAGTGCTTTCTTCAATATCAAATTATACTAACAAAAATAATAATAATAAAAAAATACCGGTCCCGTCCTGAAGTAAAAAATGGGCACCTTGTAGGATGAATTGAGAGCTTAATCCTTCTTTCCATCTTGCAAATATCCAGTATTAGAACTTCAATCCATAAGCAAGACAATTTTTTTGCAATGAAAATTTTGACAATTTCAAAGTGGAAACTGAACACGTTTGGGAGAATGACACTACCTGTCTACTGTCAATTTTTCAAAGAATCAACTTTACCTCTTGAAAGGTGTAATACAGAAGATAAAAACTGAACATGTTATTCCAGGTGACCGTAAAGCAAAAGTTGATATCACTAAGAGTCTACCTGACTCTACCAGGACAGGTGTGTGAGCTCAGTAAAGAAGAAGCATTTTAAATAGTGTTCCAAACAATAGTAGTTTTGTACGTGGCGTACGTTAATAAGCCACCAGCCAAATTGGAACGATCATGAACGTCGCAAAGTATATAAATTTAGGTTTGACAGTCATGGCAAAAGTCATGAGAATCAATTAGATTTTAGAGTGTATTTTCTCCCGCTGACTGTGTGGGCGTGTCCCGTCTGCAGCAGGTCAGAGAGAGAGAGAGAGAGAGAGAGAGAGAGAGAGAGAGAGAGAGAGAGAGAGAGAGAGAGAGAGAGAGAGAGAGAGAGAGAGAGAGAGAGAGAGAGAGAGAGAGAGAGAGAGAGAGAGAGAGAGAGAGAGAGAGAGAGAGAGAGAGAGAGAGTTGCATTTTTGGGGTTAGGGTTGAACGTAATGTCGACTACTTTCTGAGGCACACAATTACTCACATAAGACCCTACATTTAATAGTTAGAAGGTTTTTGTGGATTTTGGTTTCCATGGACTTTAAGGCATACATACATATGCCAAGTGTCTTCAAGTGACAATACCTCCTTGTCACTCAAAGAGCAAAGAGAACATGGTCTATAGTCACTGTGTGTGTGTGTGTGTGTGTGTGTGTGTGTGTGTGTGTGTGTGTGTGTGTGTGTGTGTGTGTGTGTGTGTGTGTGGACTGATTGTCTCCTAAGCATCTTGTCTACTTCTGCCACCATCACACACAATGGCACAACTGTTGCCCGTGCAACTGCACATGGCATAGTTTACGGCGTGGTCGGACACACACGCACGGAAACACACTTAGACGCGCACACACACACACACACACACACACACACACACACACACATGCAAACGCACACACACCATAGGCCTCGGTCTAACTGTGGGTGGACTAGGCCGTTCGGTCCCTTTGCCTCTCTTTCTTTTGTCACCCAACCATTCCAGTAGAGGGGAAGTACTCTTCCCATCTCTCTCTCTCTCTCTCTCTCTCTCTCTCTCTCTCTCTCTCTCTCTCTCTCTCTCTCTCTCTCTCTCTCTCTCTCCTCTCTTCTTCTCCACCACCTCTGTCCATCTTATGGCAGCGCTCCGTCGTTTCGGATCATGCTCTAGCTGTCAGTTGAGGAAGTCCCGTCAGAATGGGAATGGCAGGAGCTGGAAATCTCGGAGTGCCGCTCCTGAGTGGCTGCTGGGCTCTCGGATTAAGGCTCAGGGAGAGGAGGAGGAGTGGCAGAGGGAGAGAGGAGCAGCTACGGCCAAAGCAGCCTCACAGGTGTGTGTGTGGTGTGTGTGTGTGTCCGTGTGTGTGTGTGTGTGTGAGTGTGTGTGTCTGTGAGAGTGTGTGTGCCTGTGTATGGGATGCACTTAAGCTGGACTCAATTATATAGTGCCTGGCTTTGTGATGACTTTGTGTTTTTGGATGTACGTGTCAGTATTGACTGTATAAAGAGATGGATGGAGTGTGTGTGATGTCACCCATTGGTTTGTGGTCTCTCGTTTTGAAGCCTCCAGTTTGGCGTTTTGGCCGCTGCCATCTTGGTGTTCGCACAGTTTGCGCCAGACAGCACAAGACCAGGTGTTTCCCACAGAGCCGCCTGCTATTGGTCCGTGATCGGCAAGCTGCGCGATCACTGGACAGGCGACCTGTCAATCACCCCCAAAACATAGTCTTTCCTATCGTACATTTTACTCTAAACGGGTGAGTTATATAAAAATTCACCCCCCCCCCCCCCGCCCCCCGTACAGTTGGCATTAGGGATGCACCGATATGAAAATTTTGGCCGATGCCGATATCCGATATTAACATTGCTGTTATGGCCGATAACCGATATTTACCGATGTCGATATGATCTGTATAAAAACACATTTCTATGATAATAAAATTTTGTAGATACTGAAAAACACATGTAAACACTGAATTTGAAAAAGTAATGCATTTCTTTATTTCAAAAACATTTGTAAAAGCCCATAAATCATAGATTTACTGCATTATTTCATCTCAATGTGAAGAATTTGGCTGATACCAATAACCGATATTAACATTGCAACATCGGACCGATACCGATATGTTAAAAAATGACTAACATCGGCCGATACCGATATGATTGCCGATATATCGTGCATCCCTAGTTGGCATGAAAGCCTGCCCCTCGGTTTTTACCTAGGTGTTTATACATACTGTAGGAGAGAGACTAAATGTTGTATCGGCATTCTGCAATTGGCCAAAAAAGTTGGAAAATATTAGCATATAGGATATCAGCTAAAAAAAAAGTCATGCATCCCTAAATATCACTGGGGAAAATGTGTGTTATTGTTTTAAGCTATTTATCATTTTGCGTTAGAGTGGTTCTCTTTTTTTCCTTTTTTTTCAAATGGCAGGTATCATATTTTTGGACAAAACTTAAAATGTAAGCTCTGGAAGTATGGATGTAAAAAAAAAACATATTTCAGTGTGTCTCAGTGTCTGTGCATGCGCACGTGCATTGTTGCCCACTGATTCAGAGGTTGGAGAAGTGGTTTGTAGTTCAG
>NC_139642.1:53838795-53848795 GCF_964638095.1 Poromitra crassiceps | reverse complement strand
TTTTTCGTTATTATTTCATTAAGTGGTGAATGCACAAGTCCACAACATACATAAGAGTACATGAGAGCGTTTTTGCCGCTGTTGGAATGTGTATTTAGTCACCTAACGGGATAGGCTAGGCCGTTACCGCAGACTACCAGAATGAGTCGCCTGTGCTGTTAAATGAATCGCCTGTGGGGCATTTCTGTTATTGAAGGTATAAGCTAGAGTTCTACCCTCTATTTGAATTGTTTTCAATGGCTCAGCACACAGTAAACGTGTCAAGAGACTCGTCAAACTGCAGTGATACATCTGCTTTGAACTTCTGGAACATCAACTGACCAAAAGGCTCTTGTTTTGTTGTTGTTTTGTTGTTCTTGTAAGGACTCTGGAGCTACAGTGAACTCTGGCCTATCTCAATGTAATACATCTGTAAGCCAAGTGTGCAGTTTGGCTAGTAGCTTACAAGTTACATGGGAAAAACATCAACACTAGATAACACAAGCTAGTCTCCTAGAGACAGTGAGGAAATATGTGAAACACATTGTAGTACAGCACCCTGTACACTTGAATATCACTCGAGAAAATGTTTTATGGCAATGTTACCATCATGGTGTAGAAATGCAGGTGCCAGTGCTGCTGATGCAGATCAGTTTGTATGGACCTAAACTGAAATATGGCATTATAATTACAGACATCTTCAAGACTTTGCTGACATCTATGGCAGTCAAGGTTTCCATTGAAATGTATTGTATTTCCAGCAGGGAAATGTGACCAATAAGGGCCTGGTGGAGCGTTGTGGTGTCTCAATAAGCCTGTGGTGTTGTCGGTTCAAATCCCTCTCTCTGTTCCATCTCTCCTGCCTCTGTCTCCTGCATGGCATCACCCACCCTCTCTCTCTGTTCCATCTCTCCTGCCTCTGTCTCCTGCTTGACATCACCCACCCTCTCTCTCTGTTCCATCTCTCCTGCCTCTGTCTCCTGCATGGCATCACCCACCCTCTCTCTCTGTTCCATCCCTCCTGCCTCTCTCTCCTGCATGGCATCACCCACCCTCTCTATATGTACCATCTCTCCTGCCTCTGTCTCCTGCATGGCATCACCCTCCCTCTCTCTCTGTTCCATCTCTCCTGCCTCTGTCTCCTGCATGGCATCACCCACCCTCTCTCTGTTCCATCTCTCCTGCCTCTGTCTCCTGCATGGCATCACCCACCCTCTCTCTCTCGGTTCCATCTCTCCTGCTTCTGTCTCCTGCATGGCATCACCCACCCTCTCTCTCTCTGTTCATCTCTCCTGCCTCTGTCTCCTGCATGGCATCACCCACCCTCTCTCTCTCTGTTCCATCTCTCCTGCCTCTGTCTCCTGCATGGCATCACACACCCTCTCTCTCTCTGTTCCATCTCTCCTGCCTCTGTCTCCTGCATGGCATCACACACCCTCTCTCTCTCTGTTCCATCTCTCCTGCCTCTGTCTCCTGCATGGCATCAACCACCCTCTCTCTCTGTTCCATCTCTCCTGCCTCTGTCTCCTGCATGGCATCACACACCCTCTCTCTCTGTGTTCCATCTCTCCTGCCTCTGTCTCCTGCATGGCATCACCCACCCTCTCTCTCTGTTCCATCTCTCCTGCCTCTGTCTCCTGCATGGCATCACCCACCCTCTCTCTCTCTGTTCCATCTCTCCTGCCTCTGTCTCCTGCATGGCATCACCCACCCTCTCTCTGTTCCATCCCTCCTGCCTCTGTCTCCTGCATGGCATCACCCACCCTCTCTCTCTGTTCCATCCCTCCTGCCTCTGTCTCCTGCATGGCATCAACCACCCTCTCTCTCTCTGTTCCATCTCTCCTGCCTCTGTCTCCTGCATGCAAATGTCATAAAGATAATAAAGGCTTTCCTGCACTCCTTCATGCAGTCTTGAAAAGCATATGCTTTATATTTGAAAAACATGCGGTGTTGGCTTTAATGTGAAAAATGTGCACAGAGGTGAAAACAACATGGATGCTGCCTTTTAAGGAGCTACTTGCTCTCTGTTATCCTTCTCACAGGAACCATAATTATCTCCATTGAGAGGGCAGGGCAGGAAGTGGCTTTGGGGGAGGCATTTGACCGTAGCACACGAGCGTTGTGTGCAGCTGCCTTGATGTGCTGGTCAGAGAGAGGAGACAGCTCCTATACTTCAAAAGGTTCAAAGCGCTTTTGGTTTAGTGACCGACGTTGTTGTCTAGGTTTCGACAGTGACGGAGCGAGCTCTGCACGTTTTTTTAGAATCGTTGGATGATGGCCGCCTCTTACGTGTTCCTTTGGTTGTCCACGGCAACCGCGTGTGGGACGGGTGTGTATGTTGCCATTGGAATGCGGTGACATCAGAGGGGCTAGTGTTTCTGTTCGAGAGAAGAGAGTGGAATAAAACAGTTGACATCTTTTCTTACATGTCTGTCTGTCTGTCTGTCTGTCTCTCATATGTTTATACCCACCATCCCACTGAGATCATTGTTACTATCGGCCTGCTTTTCTGTATGCTCTCTCTCTCTCCCTCTCTCTCTCCCTCTCTCTCTCTCGCTCTCTCTCTCTCTCTATTTTTATCCTCTCTCCTGCAGTGCTCACATCTGGATCGTATTGACAGACTGAACAGCCCTTCAGCCATAAAAGACTCTCTTTTGACTGTGTGTGTGTGTGTGTGTGTGTGTGTGTGTGTGTGTGTGTGTGTGTGTGTGTGTGTGTGTGTGTGTGTGTGTGTGTGTGTGTGTGTGTGTGTGTGTGTGTGTATGGGGAGATTTGATGAAATATGTTATCCTTCATGAAGTGTTTCTATTTAGGTCTAAAATGACACATGCACTCTCTTTCTCTCTTTCTCTCACACACACACACACACACACACACACACACACACACACACGAAAGAGACTGCGTAGGAATAATGTATCCAATGCAAGAAACTTGGTATTCATAAGAAAGCGATAATGTAACAGCTTGTCAAAATGCTATAAAATTGTCCCTCTGAATGGGTTGAAATTGGAATAAAACACAAAATGTAATAAAACATTGTATTACACTAATCAGTGGTGATGCCCCATCCTCATGAGTGATGACATTATTAGTCAAAATTCCATGTATACCTCTCATCAGTTACAGATATGTTACACCCCTTATGAAGTCATAATCGTGAATTCATGTAATTATGTGATTTTATTTCTCAATCTCAGAATTTATACATCAACAACAGGTTTTCCCGATTGAGGTTATTCTTGAATGATGATTTTGTGTCATGGGAGGCAGCTGAGGAGGGTTCACCAAGGCCCAGATTACGCATAATCTTCAGTTTTTCAGAGCCGTCTGTCTAGAAACAGTTGTGCCACTGAAATCACAGAGGCTTGCAGTTAGCCTCATTGTGCTCTGTCTTAACACAAGGCTTTGGATTGTCTTGGCAGCTTATTATGGCTCCAGGAAAAAACCTTTCAACCTATTTCTGACCTCTGAACCCTGACCTTCTTGTCAGGGTTCAGAGGGTCCAGTTGATGTCGGGTAATTGGTTAGAGCAAGCAAGAGCTAAAGCAAGAATTCTATGTAAAAAAAAAACACGGCTATTTAAACAGTCTAAGTCACAAAGTGGGGCTGCAATAAACAAGATTAATAAACAAGATTAATGAACAAGATTGTTAACGAGAGGGAGGGAGGGTGAGAGTCCTGGCTGACGGACTTGTTGGCTGTCACTCTGACTCTTCTTCCTCTCACAGGAGATGAGTGAAACAGGAAGTAGATGAGTCCTGGCTGACGGGCTTGTTGGCTGTCACTCTGACTCTTCTTCCTCTCACAGGAGATGAGTGAAACAGGAAGTAGATGAGTCCTGGCTGATGGACTTGTTGGCTGTCACTCTACTCTTCTTCCTCTCACAGGAGATGAGTGAAACAGGAAGTAGATGAGTCCTGGCTGACGGACTTGTTGGCTGTCACTCTGACTCTTCTTCCTCTCACAGGAGATGAGTGAAACAGGAAGTAGATGAGTCCTGGCTGACGGGCTTGTTGGCTGTCACTCTGACTCTTCTTCCTCTCACAGGAGATGAGTGAAACAGGAAGTAGATGAGTCCTGGCTGACGGACTTGTTGGCTGTCACTCTGACTCTTCTTCCTCTCACAGGAGACGGGTGAGACAGGAAGTAGATGAGTTGAGCGTTGGTGTGAAAGGGTCGACCTGGGGAAGTCGACCACCAAAACAAGCCGGGAAGAGATCAGTGTTGAGCCGCACGTCAACATGGAATCATGGTCTCTGTTAGGCTGTGCTATAATTCAACATGATCTTTTATCGTCTTTCAGTGGAATCATATCATGATGATATGAACAGATTTTAATTTGAGCACGGATCTCTGCTGTCTAAATTGATGACAAGCAAATTTGACTTAAAAACTGGTATGGTGGGAATATTATTTGAATATTACCCGTTTTGTTTGACACCATTCGGTTCAATGAGATGGACATGAATATGATTTTGCATGAATCATATGGTGATATATATAGATATCAAGAGAAATCCATGATATTCATTTCAACCACATTGCCCAGCCCTCGTCTCTATCATCATCAGCATGTTCCTGGGTTGTGTATGTGAAAGGTGCATCGCAAACTGATTTATAGGCTGACTGACTGACTGACTTTACTGTCTCAAGTGGTTAAATAATATAACTGTGTGTGTGTGTGTGCGCGTGTGTGTGTGTGTGTGCGCGTGCGTGCGCGCGCGTGTGTGTGTGTGCCTGTGTGTGTGCGTGTGTGCCTGTGTGTGTGTGCCTGTGTGTGCGTGTGTGCCTGTGTGCGTGTGTGTGTGCGTGTGTGTGTGTGTGTGTGTGTGTGTGTGTGTGTGTGTGTGCGTGCGCTCTATTAATAGGGAGAGGATTGGTACAGGCCTGGGAATGTTGTCCTCTCCGGAAAAACAAACTCTCTGTCCCTCTCCCTCTGTGAGAGGAGAAATGGGAACGCTGTAGGGAGGGAGAGAAGAGTGACAAGATGTTGGGAGGTGGGGGGAGAGAGAGATGGCATGAGAAAACAGAGCTGGAGGAGAGATTTGGCGTTGGGACTTTGTTATGGTCTCCCGTCGCTGCCAGCGGGTCTATTTTCTGCCCTATTTCGTTCCCCTCTTTCTCGCTCTGTGGGGTTGGAGGTTTCACTGCTGTTTAGTTAGGAAATAGTTCATCCATTCAAGGCCAGTCTCCCATCACAGCACGACCCAGCAGAGCCACTCAAGAGAATTTAGCTCCATTGTTTTGAGATATATAATAATTTACTTCTCCCATCATCCCTGATTCACTGCCATCTTTTCTCTCTCTCTCTCTCTCTCTCCGTGCTGCACCACCTGTGCTGCTCTTACTGCCTTGCATGGTAGCACACCCGACATGAGGGTGCTGCTGCTCGGAGGTTCAGACATTACACAATGATTAGATGAACGCAAACAGAAACAGATGTGCACTTAGTCTCTCCATAGGCCCTCCGGGACATAGAACCCGAGAATATAAAGGATATGAACTTTACATTTCAAGGTCACATTAGAAGTTTGCACTGAAAAAGATCACGTTTCGCTCAAAGTTGGATCTGCCCTCATGTTTACGTACGTGCATTCCTCCTCGCATGTGTGGGTGTGTGCATTCTGTGTGTGTGTGTGCGTGTGTGTGTGTGTGTGTGCGCGCATGCCACCTGGATTCCTGCATTTCAGTGCTCTGGGTTTGGGCCAGCAGAACATTGTGGAGAGCAGACCTGTGCAGGCCAGGTGGGCAGCAAAGGGGGGAGGAGGGGACGATGAAAAAGAGGGAATGATTTTGGCTTCCTATACGATTCCTTCCACTCTGAGGCAGAGGTCCCACGGGGGTTCTTTTTGTCCCCTCCGAGGATCCGTACCCATAAACACAGCCTGTGTTTATGGGTACGGATCCGACGGGCCTGTGTTACACAGGCCCATCGTGATGTAATCTCTTGTCTTTTTCCCCCATCTCTTCCCTCTCTTCCTCCCCACCCTTCTCACTCCCTCCCGTCTTCCCTGCCTTCCTCAGCTAGTCTCAAGTTGAAAGTGAGCTTCTTCTCCACGGTTTCAGATGCTGCTTTGAAAAAACACCTCATACAGTGCCTGCATCATCCTACATGTTGCCACAAGAAGAGTGATGTTGGTCCCAAATTGAAAAGCAACCCCTTGTTTTTAGAGTGTTCTGTAGCGGGTGGCTGCAAATGCAAGGTTTCTAAGAACAGTTATTTGTCGATTATTTTTTGATTTCGTTTAGACTCGATGTACGTAACTACAGGGCGAGGCAATTCTTTTCCACATTTTCTTCAATATATACTGGATTAGTGAGGACCTGCTGGCATAGACGTTCATCGTACAGTCATGTAACTTACTTTTGATGAAGTGTATGTTGAATGCTATAAGACGTTTTTAATATGCCCTTGGAGGAGTGAGTGGTGGGCCTCGCATTGTGCAGAGTGCTGAAACTGGCCAGAGGGGCCTGTGTACACACGGCAGGGAGAGGGAGCCTTCACTGTGTGTGTGTGTGTGTGTGTGTGTGTGTGTGTGTGTGTGTGTGTGTGTGTGTGTGTGTGTGTGTGTGTGTGTGTGTGTGTGTGTGTGAGCGAGCGTGTGCGTGCAGGGTGCAACGCTCGCTGATCTAATCGCTCCCTCTGAGAGCAACACTGGGACGGAGCCCGTATCACACACACACACACACAGATACACACACACACACACACACTCTCACACACACACACACACACACACACACACACACACACAACACTGCCATATAAGGAGAGAGCGAGAGGGAATTGGGTAGGGTTGAAACAGGGGGTCTCTTCTCTCTCCCTCGTTCTCGTTCTCTCTCTTTCTCTCTCTCTCTCTCTCTCTCTCTCTCTCCGCTGAAGTTCATTGGCAGTTCTCCCTTTCTCTCGCCCTCTTGATTCACGCTATCGCCCTCCTTTTCAGTTTGCACGACATTATGGCTCTCTCACCCTGCTCCATGCTCTCTCTCTCTCTCTCTCTCTCACCCTGCTCGATGCTCTCTCTCTCTCTCTCTCTCTCACCCTGCTCGATGCTCTCTCTCTCTCTCTCTCTCTCTCTCACCCTGCTCCATGCTCTCTCTCTCTCTCTCACCCTGATCCATGCTCTCTCTCTCACTCTCTCTCACCTTGCTCCATGCTCTCTCTCTCTCTCACCCTGCTCGATGCTCTCTCTCTCTCTCTCTCTCTCTCTCACCCTCCTCCATGCTCTCTCTCTCTCTCACCCTGCTCAATGCTCTCTCTCTCACCTTGCTCCATGCTCTCTCTCTCTCTCTCTCTCACCCTCCTCCATGCTCTCTCTCTCTCAGAAGACAGCACACACACAGGTTTTTAGCACGTTTTCTCTACCACTTTGAATGTGTAAAGCCCTTCTTCCCCTCCTCCTCAGGTTTACTCATGTATTCATTAACAAAATGTTCTCCTGCTTAACGGTCCCTGTTCAAACACACTGTTGATATCATCCCTGTCCAAACACATTGTTCACAGCAGTGTCAGGCCATTAGGAAATCATATAAGGTCGATCGCCATTTAGAGTAGAAGTAAACACAGCGGCACTGATAGACGCGGACAAAGGCCGCTGTTTCCTGCTCTGTCTCGTGGTGGTGACTGTTATACGCAACTGGCTTTACAGCGACGCGTCATGTATCCACGCTGTCCTGCAAACACGTTATATGTCTCGCAAAATGTTTTCCAAAATCCATACGGTTAGCGGAGCCCTATAGCCGTCCCCCGTGTAGCTTTGACATGTCATGTGTTTTCAGTGGTTTGGCCTGACCCCAGGGTTGTACCGTTTCTTCACTGTAGCTGCTCATAACTATTTCTGGCAATAATAATAATGTGGGTTCTGCGGGAAAGCAGCAAATTGAATAGTTGAATCAGTGTCATCTTGTAGATCACTTTTTCTTAAGAACTATTTGTACAGACGTGCTTTCATGTCGTAGTGTTTCTCTTGCCACTCTTGTTCCATCATATTGGTTTGTTGGTGTAAACCTGAATCAGCCTCCATCAGCCTCCATCAGCCCAGCCAGGGTCTGTCTCTTCGTCACGTTGGGTATTGTTGTTCTTACTATTTTGCTGAAGTTGGGTCAGACTTCTCAGTTTGGGACAGCTCACTGTTTTACTGTTAATGAATATTTGGACTAAGCGCTGGTTAATGTTTACGGTGACATGACAGAATGTACCCCCCGTGGTCACTGTGTTTTTCCCTGTGTGTGTGTGTGTGTGTGTGTGTGTGTGTGTGTGTGTACGCGCACACATGTAATGGAATGTGTGTGTTTCTTGTGAGTAGTTATAAACGGATCCCCTTTCCTGGGAGTATCCGGTGTGTGTGTGTGTGTGTGTGTGTGTGTGTGTGTGTGTGTGTGTGTGTGTGTGGCAGAGATAAAGAAACTTTTCCCTTTTTTAGTTCTCTCCCAGTGGGCGCAGGACATATGCGGGTGGGGTGGGAGGGGTCTCACTCAGGTCTTCTTCTGGTCACATGGATGAGGAACAGGAAGTAGCTCTTATATTTGACGTCTCGTTCTCTCTTGAAACTCAGCGGGTCAAAAATCGTGTGTGTATCTTGGTGTGTGTTTTCTTCCTTGAGAGACACTTTCTGTTAACCCACAGCAGGATAATCTTCACGAACGTGAATCGCTTTTATGACTTTTGAAACGTAACATTTTCTGAAAAAAAAGTCATAAAAGTGATTCACGTTTGTGAAGATTATCCTGGTGAACACAAATTACCGCTCCCATAAGCTTGTGTTAACCACAGACCTTATTTTATGCATTTAAAGTCGAGCTGAACCCAAAAATGACTTATTTTATTTTAGTTCAAATACCTGGGTATGCAGTGCACCTATTTAATAATGTATGCAAACAAAATCACAACAATCTAATTTGTTTAGTTTTTCACACTTTTTCACACTAAAAGTTCATTTTTCAAGATTTCATTGATAACAGTAATGTACAGTTTGCTGACGTCACCTAGTACTATCAAATTTCTACCCCATATCAACCAATCATATCACGACATGCAGCTGTCAATCAAATCTTCATTTCAGGATAATTTTCTCTTCCAAATGAAGTAGAAAATGGCGCCTAGTGCCTGTCATCTGGCAGAATTCCTATCCCATAAACTAACTACTAACTTGGCCAATTGTTAGAAACATGAACAAAAAACAAAAACTATAATCTCTAAGAATGCAAAGAAATGTAACTGGCTCGTTAAAACGCGCATTCCAGGGACATCGTATTTACAGCAGCGATAATGGCGCGCACATCCGAGAGCTTGGTTGTCAGGGGTCGCACTTCGGAGATTCCAGGCCGACGTGCTGCACTCTCCGCTCGGCAACACAAAGGCAGCTGGCTGAATGCGGCTCGCTGAGCTCCACTCAGCCACTAACCTTGCGTCAGCAGGCTCTTCCCGAGGGGAGCGCCGCAACACGCTGAATCCCCACTCGATTTGGAGGCGAAACACGCCAGGATTGGCCAAAGCCCAATCCAGTCCCCAGAATTGTCAAATAAAATCATCGACATGATACTATGAACCTGTCATCTTAGACAAACTATGTTTTCAGTCTGAAACGGACTCATTATGCACGTGACGAACGGGTTCAGTTCGAAAAACATTCTAAAACATTCACTTTCCCCCTGAAGCTCCAACATGATGTCCGGGACTTCCGCCGTCCCACTTCCCTGTTTACTGCTGCATGACTCTTTTCCATGGAGGCCAAACTACACACACACACACACACACACACACACACACACACACACACACACACACACACACACACACACACACGTATGCACAAATATACACACACACACACACACACACGTATGCACAAATATACACACAGGCAAGGATGTTAGGCCGTGAGGGGTCAGGAATGCCAGAAAAGAGGGGAAATGGAGAGAAAGGGGGATGAGAGAGGGGGAGAAAGAGGGAGAGGATAAAGTACTAAAGAGAGAGAGAGAGGGAGAGAGAGAGAGATTGGCCTAATCCACAGTATAG
>NC_139642.1:53786295-53833795 GCF_964638095.1 Poromitra crassiceps | reverse complement strand
GTGTGTGTGTGTGTGTGTGTGGGGGGGGGGGGGGGTCCTCGAAAAGTAAGGGAATTAGTAAAATCCTTGAAAGTTGACTACCACAGAAATGACTACACTGGACAAATAGGACACACCTCTTCATATTGGATTGTAGTGCTGCCATGCAAATTGTGTTCTATTTCAATAGCTTTCATGTGACTCTAAAGCCTATAGGATACACTAGACAACGTTCAAAATCCAGATGATGAAAACACTGAGTATACACTAACCGACCTTTTCCTGCAGACTTTTTATGACGACTGAAAAACTAGGGGTCACACACTTAACGACTACCTCAGACGAGGGACCACACACTACTAGGCGACTTGTCTGGCATCTGGCAACCGCTGCGTTAGGCTGTCCTCTGATCGAAGCGAGTAGCCTACTAAACGCCGTTTGTGAGTTTGCCCGTTTAATTCATTGATATGCGCCAACGATGAATGAATAAATACGTGAACGTTAATAGCCGAATGCAGTATCATCTCCTTGTTGCATTTTCAAACTGGCAGAAGGAGGAAAAGAGACGATCCAACTTGTACTTGTTTACTCACCAATTTGGCCCTCTTCCAAATAATCCAGCCACGTCACTACGTCCATTCATGAAATGATTATAAATAGCACATGGTTTTGTAAAAGTGCCATTGAACCACCCGCCCGCTCACGGCATGTTCCGGAACATGAGCATGGGAGTTATTAAACTAGAGCCGCTCTGCCAGCGACGTGGATCTTATACTCGAGGCTGGGGTGGAAACGTTCCGCGCTCGCTCGCGGGAGCAAACATGCAGGCCGACCGGGTAGCTTCTGGGAATGTTCAGGAATTCACTGCGTGTTTTAGAAATGGCTTTAGAGATTTTGATGCCAACTGCCCACAACAACTGCAGACTGGAGCAGACAAAGACAGACTCTGCCCAACTGGAAATCCTGTCTAAAATTGTGGGAATAGTCTTGTGGTGTAACCTCAGCTTTACACTACAACCAGAGGGATGTAAAGAGAGAGTGGCACCAACGGAAGAAGTCCAAGAGGCTTGACGGTCACGTGACTGTGTCTGGGGGAATAGTTCCAGGTGGGCCACCCTAACCCTAATGCATCAAATATAGCTGATATTATCCAATTTGATTCTTTAAACGTCTGACCCTTTTCAAAGTACATCACAAACGGTCCGTTCTGCTACAACTCTACAGCACTGCTGTAGAAGCTTACTTCCGGGAACTATTGCGAGCTAAAAAAAAGTATTCATTGGAGTGAATGGAGGGACAAAACTCTTATATCTCTATGGCTCTGAATAAAACCAATGTAAAGAGGCGTGGCCTATTGGTTCAGTGTAGTAATAAACTCTGGTATTTATTCAGAGTCATTCATTCAGTTACATGGAAATTCCACTAGGGATGATGGAAAAGTTTTTGAAATGTTATCCGTGGAAAAGCGTGGGAACTGCATCTATTGGGACCTCCCATGATGCAGGTAGTGGTGGGAATGATCTTTTTCCTGGAACCATCTGTCATTATCCTGTCACTCAGCATTGACATGGGGGAAGATAGTCACCGTGACACCAGCAAGAGCACACCTGCTGTGTACACACACACACACACACCTGGCACCAGGTGACTGACATGTGGCTTCTAGTACATAAAACATACTCTCACTTTTGTCCTTCATTTAGTGTGTGTGTGTGCGCGCGCGTGTGCGTGTGTGCACATACATGAAGTAACTGTATGAGGGTTATTGTGAGAAACACCAGATGGGCAACTGCACACACACACACATGTCACATACACACGCTCAAAGCAGTACACACGCACAGGTGTGTGATGAGAAATGTGTGTTTTGATCTGTTTGTGTAACCATGCGTCCACTCCGTCTCTCATCTCTCTCTCTCTCCATCTCTCTCTCACACACACACACACACCTGTGAACTAGTGGGTATGTTGTTGACAGGTGTCATCATAGTCTTGACACATGTCTCTTCTACCCCAACGTTTTAGTACTCCCGCACAGGGGGCAATGTGACCTAAGAAAGCCTGCCCCCTAGCTGTGAATACACGCCACTTGGAAATCTGGGTCAGTCAAATTATGCTGGAAACTCATTTATAGGGAGAGTGCTGTGTCCTCAAGCTACCCACGATGCATGCACACGCACACACACACACACACACACACACACACACACACACACACACACACACAGGTGTGTGATGATACATCTGTGTTTTGATCTGTTTGTGTAACCATGCATCCACTCTCTCTCTCTCTCTCTCTCACACTCTGGCTGTCTGTCTCTTCTCTCTCGCTCGCTCTCATCTCTCTCTGTGTGTCTCTCTTGTCTGTCTGTCTCTCTGTCTCTCTCTCATCTCTCTGTGTGTCTCTCTCTGTCTCTCTCATCTCTCTCGTGTCTCTCTGTCTCTCTCTTCTTCACACTCACACTCTCACGCTCTCACACACGTGCACAGGTGTGAAGTAGTATGTTGACAGGTGTCATCATAGTCTTCTCACATTCACATGTCTCTACCCCAACGTGTGTGTGTGTGTGTGTGTGTGTGTGTGTGTGTGTGTGAGAGAGATAAGGATCACAGCACTGTTTTTGTTGTTGTTGCCATAAAGCAGTTTCTCTTGTTGAGACTCCGTATTGGCAGATATTTTTCAGCAGTAGGCTATTAATCTGTGTGTTGAGGTGGAAAACGGGCATTTCATTATATTTAGAAAGCCCTGTGTTCCACCGACATTTTTGAGGAAAATCTACATTGATTCATAGAGATAATTGGCCATGTTTGGATGTGTTGAAGTGGAAAACAGATTTGCAGACGTATTTGGACCTTGAGATGACCGCTGAGTGTGCATTGAATCAATGCACACTCAGCGGTCAATGATGAATCAATGATTGATGTCTGGTCATTTGCGACAGTACAGGAGTGAGCTGACCTGTAACGAGACGTGCACAGTTAGAGCAATCTCCACTACACTAAGGGTTGTGTATTCTCTTGAGAGTCACGGACGTCTATTTCTAAACATTCGAATACTGATTTGAATGTCGATTACCATGGCAACGACGGTCGAAGCATCAGAGTCAGCCCTAGAAACTTCATAGTGTTCACAAAAGACTGACTAAGTGGACGAGATTACATACAAAGTCAATGCAAACGTGCAAATAATAGTAGAGGTGATTGTAGTTGTGATGCCAATGAGGCGACTGATGTGAATTTTCGCCTCATGGCCTGTTCGCTCAAGTTAAAAATGTTCAACTTTGGTGAATACTTTGCGCTTGGTGTGAACACATGGTGAGACTTTCTTTTTTGCTGTTGACTTAATTGTAACATGTAATATGGATGACACAACTGTACCAGACGCTAACACAGGCGCACACAGACACACACACACACACACACACACAGACACACAAACAAACACACACACACACACACACACACACACACACACACACACACACACACACACACATTTCTTAGCAGGGTGGGGAGGAAATAAGAGGTTCAGCCACTGCTGCAAAAATGGCTTTTAACAACCCTCTCATGATCAGTACATGTGTGTGTAAGTGCTGTGTGCTGCATCTGTGTGTGTGTGTGTGTGTGTGTGTGTGTGTGTGTGTGTGTGTGTGTGTGTGTGTGTGTGTATATGGGTGTGTAAGTGCTGTGTGTGTGTGTGTGTGTGTGTGTGTGTGTGTGTGTGTGTGTGTATAAGTGCTGTGTGCTGCATTTGTGTGTGTGTGTGTGTGTGTGTGTGTGTGTGTGTGTGTGTGTGTGTGTGTGTGTGTGTGTGTGTGTGTGTGTGTGTGTGTGTGTGTGTGTATCATTGACTGTATTCACCTTATCCAGAAGAGACCGTCTGGAATGAGAGGCTAACAGGAAGTGTAAATACAATCGGAAGTTCCGATTGTATTTACACTTCCTGTGACTCATAAAACTAGTCTGACTCATAATGTGAGTCAAACCAGGTTTGACCAGGTGAGTCAGACTAGTTTGAGCAGGTGAGTCAGACTAGTTTGACCAGGTGAGTCAGACTAGTTTGAGCAGGTGAGTCAGACTAGTTTGAGCAGGTGAGTCAGACTAGTTTGACCAGGTGAGTCAGACTAGTTTGACCAGGTGAGTCAGACTAGTTTGACCAGGTGAGTCAGACTAGTTTGAGCAGGTGAGTCAGACTAGTTTGAGCAGGTGAGTCAGACTAGTTTGACCAGGTGAGTCAGACTAGTTTGACCAGGTGAGTCAGACTAGTTTGACCAGGTGAGTCAGACTAGTTTGACCAGGTGAGTCAGACTAGTTTGACCAGGTGAGTCAGACTAGTTTGAGCAGGTAAAACAGCCGGCGTTTTGAACAGGAAGTCGTGATACAATGGGTCAAGTGGGCGGGGCTACATAAGGTGAATAAAGAGATGGAGTGTGTGTGATGTCACCCATTGGTTGGTGTACTCTTGTTTTGAAGCCTCTAGTTTGGCGTTTTGGCCGCTGCCATCTTGGCGTTCGCGCGAGATGATGTCGTGAAACCAGGAGTTTCCCTCAGAACAGCAGCTCTGCCTGCTATTGGTCCATGATCGGCGAGCTGATTGACAATCACGCCCAAAACATAGTCTTTTGTGTTGTCTATTTGATTCTAAACGGGTGAGTTATACGAAGATTCACCCCCCGTACAGCTGTCATGAAAGGTGGAATTAGCTATAGACCAAAACAGGCTGTAAAGTTTAAACATTGTTATTTACGCTGTGAAGAAGGGCATTTTTAACATGGGGGTGAATGGGATTGGCTCGCTCTTGCAGCCAGCCTCAAGTGGCCATTCAAGGAACTGCAGATTCTGGTACTCCTGCACTGGTGTCGCTGTGTGAATACACGCTTCTAGGAAATCTGGGTCAGACAAATTATGAGCTTGAAACTCAATCAGGGAGAGCTCTGCATCCTCAAGCTACCCACGTTGCACACGTACACACACACACACACACACACACACACACACACACATACGTACACAGACACATACACACACACACGTGTCGTACACACACACACACACACACACACACAGGTACACACACACACATACGCACACACACACGTACACACACACACACACACACGTACGTACGTACGTACACACACACACACACACACACACACAGGTACACACACACACATACGCACACACACACACGTACACACACACACACACACACACACACGTACACACACATACACACACACACACACAGGTACACACACACAGGTACACACACACACGTACACACACACACACACTCACACACACACGGCCCCATTCCCCTTGACTACATAGCAACCACAGTGGTCCAACACTTCACAGGAGGATGTCAGCCTTCTGAAGGAAGTTTCTATGGAAACGAGATGCCAGGTCAGGTCGAGCTGATCCAATTGATGCAGGTTGCGACTGGTAACACTTAGTTAACAGTCCTATGGTTTCACACATGCAGGCCCCCCCGCCATACCTGACATAATGTTACTATGGAGGACTGGTACTTTTGGATAAATGCATACGAAGTGGCATGTTTCTTCTGTTGCTGGTTATGTTGTACATCACTGAAGGCATGAATCAGTCCGAAAGCTTTTTCAGAATCAGAATCAGGAACACTTTATTGCCAAATGCATCACAAGGACACACAGGAATTCAGCAGCACAACCCAACAAGATAAAAAACAACAACACAGACAGGACAGAGTCAAGACAAGACACTCAGGACATGATGGAACCCGTACATATTGTAGGGTTACTGAAAGTGTGAGAACAGGAAGAACATGTGAGTCAGATGGAATGGGAGCTTGAGTACAGAGATGGAGAGGGAAACATGATGCTGCACAAAGAGAGAGAGAGAGAGAGAATCATCTCTGGGTTTTTCACGGGGCTAGAGGCTATTTGTTGTTTTCAATGAGAAGTGCTAATGAGCCACAAATTAACGCTGAAAATATGCTCCATGTTGTAAAAAAATAAATAATAATCTCCTTAAAGGAACACTCTGGTTCACACAAAGTGTGGACCAGTGACATCACTGGTCCACACTTTAACACTCAATAACTGTCAAATTAAATGACAGACTTCAAAACCGTTTACAGTTTTCTGATATACTACTGATGTTCTAATGATACAAAGCTGGTTGAAAATGGGCAGAGTGTTCCTTTAACTACTCGAATGGTCCCAAATAAGGTCACCTCTGACTCACCCACTGATCTGGAAATGACTGAGAGGGTTCTGAAGGAAAAGGCAGACTCACTTCAGTCCTCTGTCTCATTCAATCTCTCTCTCTCACCTCTCTCTCTCTCTCTCTCTCAGTGCTTTGTCCTCTCCTCACCCTCTCACTTCGCCAACTCGTCCTCTGCATCATCAGTTCATTTGTCTTTCATTTGTCTCTCGCTCTCTCTGTGTGTGTGTGTGTGTGCTTAGAGAGTATACTGTATGTATTGAATTTTTCCACTTCAAAACACACGACGAGAGATTGTCATCTCTGATCTCTGTCACCAGACCTTCAAAACAGTCCACTGTTTCTATGGCGACGAGGATTAAAGACCAACTTCCTGTCACGAGCTCGACCTTTATAAATGTCCTTTAGTGACCTTTCCTGTTGCCACCGTCTGATCTCTGCTGGAGCCAAAGAGCTCAGTCTTAACAGTCTATTCTGCTTCCTACAAGCCCACAGGCCACCTCAGGCCAGGCAGGTCTGCTGCCCACAAGCCACCTCAGGCCAGGCAGGTCTGCTGAACTTTCCCTTGAGGACAATGCCAAAGCATTTGAGTCTGTTCGTTGTTGTTCTCATTTCATGCTGTTCAGCTATGGTTTGGTTTTAGTCATATAAAACATAGTCATATATTCTCATGTATAATTTGTATTGAGAGAGAGAAAAAACATGTTAAAAATTAATTTTTTAACACGTTTGAATACATAGTGGTCATCAAAGGTCCATTCATCTTCACCTTCACTAGATGCAAGCTGTGGCTTAGTTAGATGACAATGTATAAAATATACGAAGGGAAGATGAAGTTTGGGTTTCGAGGTTTCATTCAATGTTTTATTGCAGTTTAAGGATGTCATCTTGAGCGTTGACACTGATCGAGATTTTTCACCATTTCCTGACATTTTATAGACCAAACAACGAACTAATCGGTCAATCGAGAAGATAATCGACAAGTTAGTTGCAGCCCCAGTGCACCAACCCGTTCTCACTCTGAGCACGTAGCATATTGACGCTTTGTCCCGTCCCTTGTGCGTCGCTTGTTACTAACATGGTACCCTTGAGCGACCCATGAAACGACTTGGGCTTTCCAACTAAACTCAATGTAAACCCATGGAAGTCATCTTTGACACTTATGGCAACTGCTCCCCCATTAGCCTAACTGCTCCCCCATTAGTCAACTGCTCCCCCATTAGGGTCTGGAGGAGCTAACCTCTCCCAGACCCTAACCCTAAACCTAACCTCTCCCACCCCCCATGCCTAAACCTAACCTCCCCCAGACCCTAACCCTAAACCTAACCTCTCCCACCCCCCACGTGTTGAGTGCACACATATGAGTGCATGTTCCTGTGGGCGCACATGCTTTCTGAATTGTTAAACTTCCGTCCTTGTTCACTGTTGTCATGGTTACCTGTGAGCTGCTGCCATGCAGTCAGCTCTTAAATCTGCCTGTGTAGAATTAGAAAGGATAGAATGGGAATTCCCATTCAAAGCTGTATTTGTGAATGGGTCGTGTGGGCGGAGGCACACCCTGCAGTGCGCACCACAGGCATTTTTATCATAATGTTGTCGTCAAAAATAATGATTTGGTGCATAGACGCAATGACGCACGAGATTCACAAAGCAGATGCTGCCATGGCAGAAGCGTCGTTTGAGTGGCGGTTACATGTCGGTTGAACAGTCTTGTGCACACACAGTGTACAACGGTTCCCATGACGATAGTATCTTAGTTTTACTGAAGGACATCATCATGATACTACTGTAGACCAGGGGTTCCCAAACCTTTTTTGGCTCGTGACCCTGCTTTGACGTCACAAAAATCTAGGGAACCGAGACATTCAAAATTCCGGAACACCATCGATAATGTCATCAGTGACATCGTCACTAGTATGCTTCTTCCCGCTCCGCAGAATTCTGACTTTAATCTGAGAATTCTAACTTTAATCTCAAGACTCGACTTTTTTCTCAAAATTCTGACAGTAACTCGGAATTCTGACTTTAATCTCAGACTTCTGACTTTATTCTCAGAATCCTGATTTAAAGTTATAATCTCAAAGATTTTCATCTACCGGTAAATAAATAAAACATAAGAGTCACTCACAATGTTGATTGAGTCTATGGTCCATTGATAGAAGCCTTTGCAGTAAATAGTGACATTATGTGACATTAGTAATGTCACATAATGCAACACTGTTTGGATCTCACCTGCAATTACCATTCATCGCCATAGGTGTCACCCAAGAGAACAAAGCTGAAATCTTAGAGATTATCACTTTAAAACTCAGGGCAGAAATATATATAATAAAAAAATATATAAATAAATACAAAATTGCAAGTGACTCTAATCATCTTTGTTAGTATTAAATTGTGTGTGGTGTAAAAAAAAATGAAAAAATTCACTCAACCCTATTTGAATTCCAGGTGACTCCACTTAGGGTCACGACCCTAATGTTGGGAACCACTGCTGTATACCAAGGGTGCGCCCCCCTTTTCTCCTCAATTGTACTTGGCCAATTCCCCCTGCTGTCCCGGTCGTTGCTCCACCCCCTCTGCCGATCTGGGGAGAGTTGTAGACTAGCACATGCTGCCTCCGATACATGTGCAGTCACCAGCTGCTTCTTTTCACCTGACAGCGAGGCGTGTCAGCGGCAGGACGTAGCGTGTGGGAGGATCACGCTATTCCCGCCAGTTTCCCCTCCCCACAAACAGGCGACCCCGACCGACCAGAGGAGGTGCTAGTGCAGCGACCAGCAGGACACACACCCTTAACCCGGCTTCCCAGTTGTACCTGTATGGAATCTACCAATGGGGTGCCCTTTCTATCAATTCTAAACCCGTGCCTGCTTGAGAGGGAGATGGATAGCTCTGAGCTCTATTCGCTCGGTCTGCCTCCCCCTCGTCCCATCTGTCAGATGGAATCGACGCCTTTGCGGAGGGATTGGTCGAGTCTGGCTGAGCGGTGAGCGTCTGCCCTGCCTGCTGTCTGTCATTAAACCCTCTCTCTCTCTCTCTCTCTCTCTCTCTCTCTCTCTCTCTCCCTGCCTCTGTGCGACACACACTGCGACACACACCCACATCTCGCATACATGATCCAGGCAGCAGTGACAGATCAGACACCCAATGCTACTCGCTGAACTGTCTGTCTGCGTCCGCATCGCGTGTGCACTGCGTCACTCTCACACACACGCACACACACACACACACGCACACACACACACGCATGCACGCACGCACACACACTGAAATCCTGTGAAGCCAAGCCTACCTGCTAACAGAACACACACACACTCTCTCACACAGACTGAGAGGAGAGCTGACGACTCGCCTCCTGTAGGACGGCTACATGTTGCATTGGAGAGGATTGAATTGTGAAGAGATGGGTGTTGTTTCCAGGAGAAGGCAGGCAGGAGGTCAGGACAGAAACATCATGTCTGTGTCAGGTTCTGGAGAAGACGGCCAGGGAGGGTGCTGATTCCTTCTGTCCCTGTCTCCCTCCTCCACCCTCAGGTGTGTGTCTCCCTCCTCCACCCTCAGGTGTGTGTCTCCCTCCACCCTCAGGTGTGTGTCCCTGTCTCCCTCCTCCACCCTCAGGTGTGTGTCTCCCTCCTCCACCCTCAGGTGTGTGTCTCCCTCCTCCACCCTCAGGTGTGTGTCTCCCTCCTCCACCCTCAGGTGTGTGTCTCCCTCCTCCACCCTCAGGTGTGTGTCTCCCTCCTCCACCCTCAGGTGTGTGTCTCCCTCCTCCACCCTCAGGTGTGTGTCTCCCTCCTCCACCCTCAGGTGTGTGTCTCCCTCCTCCACCCTCAGGTGTGTGTCTCCCTCTCGTCGTCGTCGTTGTTGTTGTTTTTCTGGCGGCTGACACTATCTGGCGCGCATGGAGACGGAGTCTGTGTGAGTAAACAGACGGTAAACAGGTGTTTCTTTCGGGGGAGGGAGGGGGGGAGGCGTTTGCGCGCGTGTCTATGTGCGGTCTGTGCGTCCGGACCGCGCCGCACACGGACCGTTCCACATGCTGCAGATGGTTCGAACCCTCGCCCAGTTCAGCATCGCTCTGGATGAGATGAAGGAGAGCACAGGAGATGAGGGAGGGGGAGAGGAGGTAACGCACAGAGATGCTGCGGTGGATCGCTTCAGGAACGACGACGGGAACGGGAATGCCATCGGGAACGGACTTTGTGCTAGAAACCCCCGATCTAATGCAGAGGTAGACCAGTGTTCTGTTTGTTTCTCGGCAGATGGGATGCTTGTGCGTGTGTGTGTGGTGTGTGTGCGTGCGCGTGTGTGTGTGTGCGCACGTGTGTGTGTGTGTGTGTGTGTGTGTGTGCGCGCGTGTGTGTATATCTCTCTGAAGGATATAACAGAATGTGTATAACAGAATTAGCGCTGAGTGAATCACACGATTAGCTCCAGCACCTACTGTCCCCAACGCTCACGCTCCTCTGTTGTGTGTGTGTGTGTGTGTGCGTGTGTGTGTATGTGTGTGTGTGTGTGTGTGTGTGTGTGTGTGTGTGTTGCCTTCATCGTGCATGGTGGATTCACTCCATGATACTGCAGTTATGGATGTTTGTGTGGGAGTAGGATCAACATGTCTTTGGATTACATTTACACACTCTCTCTCACTCACTGACTCACACACACACACACACACACACACACACACACAGATAGACAGACATAACACAGGCACCGTAGTTTTGCTAATCTCAACAACCAGCCTGTTAATCCATGCAGAAGGATTTACCTGTGTGTGTGTGTGTGTGTGTGTGTGTGTGTGTGTGTGTGTGTGTGTGTGTGTGTGTGTGTGTGTGTGTGTGTGAGCATGTGAGAGTGTGTCTGGGGGGAGTAGGAGGAAGGAAATAGAAGGGGAGAAAAGGAACATTGACTTAAACTGTGAAGAAGATGAAAGGAGAGAGGGAGCGGCCGCCCCCCTGCCTCTGTCTGTCTGACTGACTGACTGACTGTCTGTCTGACTGTCTGACTGACTGTCTGTCTGTCTGTCTGACTGACTGACTGTCTGTCTGTCTGACTGACTGACTGACTGTCTGTCTGACTGTCTGACTGACTGTCTGTCTGTCTGTCTGACTGACTGTCTGTCTGTCTGTCTGTCTGACTGACTGTCTGTCTGTCTGTCTGACTGACTATCTGTCTGACTGACTGACTGTCTGTCTGTCTGTCTGTCTGTCTGTCTGACTGGCTGTCTGTCTGTCTGTCTGTCTGACTGACTATCTGTCTGACTGACTGACTGTCTGTCTGTCTGTCTGTCTGACTGTCTGTATGTCTGTCTGTCTGTCTGTCTGTCTGTCTGACTGACTGACTGTCTGTCTGTCTGTCTGTCTGTCTGTCTGTCTGACTGTCTGTCTGTCTGTCTGTCTGACTATCTGTTTGACTGTCTGTCTATCTGTCTGTCTGTATGTCTGTCTGTCTGTCTGTCTGCCTGACTATCTGTCTGTCTGTCTGTCTGTCTGACTCTGTCTGTCTGTCTGACTGACTGTCTGTCTGTCTGATTGACTGTATACCTGTCTGTCTTTCTGTCTGTCTGTCTGTCTGATTGTCTGTCTGTCTGACTGTGTGTCTGTCTGTCTGTCTGTCTGTCTGACTGACTCACGAAACGGAGCAGTACCACATACACTAGCACAGGGGTGGGCAACTATTTTTCATGGGGGGCCACATGAGAAACCCAGATTGTTGCCGGGGGCCGAACAAATATTGTCATGCCGTAACCCATGGATGGGCAACTTTGATGATAGAGAAGGCCACAAAAAATGTCCTCGCTACCAGATTTTGCTGAGGGCTGAACGGCGCCAGCACGAAAAATTTGGGGCATTTGAAGCCAGGTTTAGAGGAATAACTCATTTTAAATTAACAATTGTGATGTCATTATTCAGTCTTAACCACCAATATTTGATCCTTTTCCTCACTCACTCTTATGTCACCACCTGCTCTCCCTGCAGGGCTTGAAATTAACTTTTTTCACCACCTGCCAATATGGCTGCTAGATTTTAAAGTTACCAGCCAATTAGAATTTCCACTAGCCGAAATGTTTTTCTTGAAATAAACCAGAATATGAGTGGGTTAATTTAAGCATAAGTATCAGTAAGCGGCCCGGGATTCTCAAAGCCTGTGTTGAGGGTCACACAAGAACAAAAATGCACTCTTGAAGCTAAATAAATCCAAAACCAACAAGTTAATTATTTAAATTTCTATTGCAAAAAAAAAAAAAAAAAATTTTTTTTTTTTTTTTTTTTTTTTTTACAATTCCATCGCGGGCCACACAGGGGGCGCCCGCGGGCCGCATACGGCCCGCGGGCCGTATGTTGCCCATGTATGCACTAGCACATTTGACGCTCTACTGCCCACCAGTGGATGTATTGCTTAACATGATACCAACGTGAAAGACACATGGAAGTATGTGCGCAGTGATGTTTACATCGTTTGAAACGGACACATTTATTTTCCTATGAAAATGGAGCATAATTGGGCCTTTAGACCGTTTCATAACCGATTTATGATTGTCGCCACCGACCATCATCGATGTCTATGTTGAAGCTGTTTCACTGTAATTAGCTGTGAATCTGAGGAGAGACAGGAAGGGGAATGGAAGAAAGGTTTGGAGATGAGCAGAAGAGAGTGTGTGTGTGTGTGTGTGTGTGTGTGTGTGTGTGTGTGTGTGTGTGTGTGTGTGTGTGTGTGTGAGAGAGAGAGAGAGAGAGAAAGCCATTGATTAGTGTAAAAATTAGGTCAGCGGTTTGGTGCCGACAAATGACCATTAGAGAACACACACCCACCCACCCACCCACCCACACACACACATGGCTGTACCCTAGCCTATCCCTGCGTCAGGATTACATAAGGCTGTTGACAGGTAGAACCTCCAGAAGCAGGCAACCATGGCTGTTGCCAGGATACAGTTGTTGGTGGTGGGGGGGGGGGGGGGGGTCGATGGGTGACGGCAGCAGTGAGAAGAGAAGAAAGGGCTGCATGTCCGACAGCACGGCCTTCACTGAAATAACGTAAGGATGGTTTATGTAACGTAAGGTCATAGTGTTGGACCCAGATGGTTTCTGAAACGTAAGGTCATAGTGTTGGACCCAGAAGCTTTCTGAAACATAAGGTCATAGCGTTGGACCCAGATGCTTTCTGAAACATAAGGTCATAGCGTTGGACCCAGATGCTTTCTGAAACGTAAGGTCATAACGTTGGACCAAGAAGGTTTCTGAAACGTAAGGTCATAGCGTTGGACCAAGAAGGTTTCTGAAACGTAAGGTCATAGCGTTGGACCCAGATGGTTTCTGAAACATAAGGTCATAGCGTTGGACCAAGAAGGTTTCTGAAACGTAAGGTCATAGCGTTGGACCAAGAAGGTTTCTGAAATGTAAGGTCATAGTGTTGGACCCAGATGGTTTCTGAAACATAAGGTCATAGCGTTGGACCCAGATGCTTTCTGAAACGTAAGGTCATAACATTGGACCCAGGTGGTTTCTGAAACGTAAGGTCATAGCGTTGGACCAAGAAGGTTTCTGAAACGTAAGGTCATAGCGTTGGACCCAGAAGGTTTCTGAAACATAAGGTCATAGCGTTGGACCCAGAAGGTTTCTGAAACATAAGGTCATAGCGTTGGACCCAGAAGGTTTCTGAAATGTAAGGTCATAGCATTGGACCCAGAAGGCTTCTGAAATGTAAGGTCATAGCGTTGGACCCAGAAGGTTTCTGAAACATAAGGTCATAGCGTTGGACCCAGAAGGTTTCTGAAACGTAAGGTCATAGTGTTGGACCCAGATGATTTCTGAAACGTAAGGTCATAGCGTTGGACCCAGATGCTTTCTGCAACGTAAGGTCATAGCGTTGGACCCAGATGCTTTCTGAAACGTAAGGTCATAACATGGGACCCAGATGGTTTCTGAAACGTAAGGTCATAGTGTTGGACCCAGGTGGTTTCTGAAACGTAAGGTCATAGTGTTGGACCCAGGTGGTTTCTGAAACGTAAGGTCATAGTGTTGGACCCAGATACTTTCTGAAACGTAAGGTCATAGTGTTGGACCCAGATACTTTCTGAAACGTAAGGTCATAGTGTTGGACCCAGGTGGTTTCTGAAACGTAAGGTCATAGCATTGGACCCAGATGCTTTCTGAAACGTAAGGTCATAGCATTGGACCCAGATGCTTTCTGAAACGTAAGGTCATAGCATTGGACCCAGATGGTTTCTGAAACGTAAGGTCATAGCATTGGACCCAGATGGTTTCTGAAAGGTAAGGTCATAGCGTTGGACCAAGATGGTTTCTGAAACGTAAGGTCATAGTGTTGGACCCAGAAGGTTTCTGAAACATAAGGTCATAGTGTTGGACCCAGAAGGTTTCTGAAACGTAAGGTCATAGTGTTGGACCCAGAAGGTTTCTGAAACGTAAGGTCATAGTGTTGGACCCAGATGCTTTCTGAAACGTAAGGTCATAGTGTTGGACCCAGATGCTTTCTGAAACGTAAGGTCATAGTGTTGGACCCAGATGCTTTCTGAAACGTAAGGTCATAGGGTTGGACCGAGAAGGTTTCTGAAACGTAAGGTCATAGCGTTGGACCCAGATGCTTTCTGAAACGTAAGGTCATAGCGTTGGACCCAGAAGGTTTCTGAAACGTAAGGTCATAGCGTTGGACCAAGATGGTTTCTGAAACGTAAGGTCATAGCGTTGGACCCAGAGGGTTTCTGAAACGTAAGGTCATAGCGTTGGACCCAGATGCTTTCTGAAACGTAAGGTCATAGTGTTGGACCCAGATGCTTTCTGAAACGTAAGGTCATAGGGTTGGACCCAGAGGGTTTCTGAAACGTAAGGTCATAGCGTTGGACCCAGAGGGTTTCTGAAACGTAAGGTCATAGTGTTGGACCCAGGTGGTTTCTGAAACATAAGGTCATAGTGTTGGACCCAGATGCTTTCTGAAACGTAAGGTCATAGTGTTGGACCCAGATGGTTTCTGAAACGTAAGGTCATAGTGTTGGACCCAGATGGTTTCTGAAACGTAAGGTCATAGGGTTGGACCCAGAGGGTTTCTGAAACGTAAGGTCATAGGGTTGGACCGAGGTGGGTTTCTGAAGGCCCAAGAAAGGTGTGACACCCCTAGTTTGCATTAAATCCAACACTAATTAAGTTATTTTAGGTGGTTAACAGTTCCTTAACAGAAGATAATATATATATAATTTATTTTTTGCAGGTTTAACTACCGTATGTATCCTTTTCTGTTATTCATTTGTTCAACATGACTTGACAATATTTGATATATCATATTTAATACAAGGTCAATATCGGCCCAAGTTATGTAGTTAAGCCAAAAAACGATGTATCAAAAACTGTGCTAACTTTTTTAAATAAATACATAAATAAAATGTACGGTTAATCTTACAAAATGATAGCACAAAACTCAGAGCATTTTGGGGGCTTTGAAGAATAATGGGTAAATCAGTGCAAGTCCTTGGTTGACAAAAGAACATTTTGCAGAGTGGATCTTTGTATTGGAGAGAACCAGGAAGTGATTTTTCAAATAGAACTGTTTGTATGCTGTTTGATTCCCCTCAGTGACGCCTGGTCTTGTCAGCATCAACCCTCAAACTGTAGAGACAGTTTGAACGTTTTGCCCAAATAAAAAGAGAGAGCGGCAACATAAAAGCCTCCAGGCAATAAAAGCACTGAATGAGAAATAAGCCGTAGATAAACACAAGAAAGAAGGAAAACCGTAAAAAGGGGGGCGCGGGGGGGGGGGGGGGGGGGGGGTTAACAAGTTTGGCATAATGCTGTTCTTGTCTGGTTTGGTTTACTTCACTAGCAAAAACAGGAGGTAGGGAAGCGATGTAATGTAGGTGCTGGATGTAGTGTTATTTTTAGCAATAGAAGCGGGACTTTATCGATCCCATTCCTTTGTTATTCAAATATGAGTTATTATTCAAAGACAGTACACAGAGCAGCTCACAATGCGCACAAAGACAGAAATACAGTATGTACAGAGTTAATAAACAACTCAAACAGAATGACGTGAGACGAAGGTTCAAACTGATGTCCTTAATGTTATGTTGTAATGTTTGGCTGGTGTTCAGGGGAATCAGTAACTTTATGGCCCCCCTGTGTCCAGGCCTTAACACACCAGAGCCTCTCTAAGGAAGAGAGAGACACACACACACACACATGCGTTCAGTGAGTGTTATTTTGGGAGATTATAGACACAAACATTCCTTTTATCTTATTATGGTTACGCTAATCATGTTTGTAAGTGATGACAAAGCTATATTCACATGATGCTTTGTAACTTGTCGCATCGGTTTAGTAAATCCAAGAGTAACTGAGACCTTCAACAATCGAGCCCCTGAAAAGCAAGTCATTTAGTCAGTGGGACTGTTTGACATGATGACCCATCAGTTTGGACATTGTAATCAGCAGCTGATCCATGTGGCTGTAGATGTTTCTCAGCAGCTGATCCATGTGGCTGTAGGTGTTTCTCAGCAGCTGATCCATGTGACTGTAGGAGATGTTTCTCAGCAGCTGATCCATGTGGTTGTAGATGTTTCTCAGCAGCTGATCCATGTGGTTGTAGATGTTTCTCAAACGTCTTGATTAATTGCAGGTACTACATGGTTGTACTTGTCAGAGTGGTTCATCACAGATTTGGACATGTTCTGATTTATACATGAACTGTAATGGAAAAAATGACTAAAATGCTTTGTTGATTCATCAATAATGACTTGCTCGTTATAAAATGTATATAGGAGGATTTTATTCCATGAAAGTTCCACTGTGCACAGACAGACACAGAGGGTCACACTCCCAGAAAGGTCAGTCAGGAGTGCGCCCTGGATGCTTTGCATCTCCATACCATATAGTCAACTCCAGCCCCCCACCTTCAGAAGCCAGTAAGTTTCCACTGGCTCACAGAAATTCCATTAGTGACACAATACAACCTTGATCTTTCATAAGAGACAATACAACCTTGGTCTGGTCATAAGACAAAATACATGTTATCTATCCATAGGAATGCTCTCTAGATGGGAAGAGAGTCCACCTGAGAGACGTCTTAAGAGAGACGAGAGAGCCATAGATCATTATGGAACAGATACAATAATGATCAACAACCAATCAATAAGCAATCAATCATTTTTCACTCACAGAACCTTTTCTGGACGGAGCCCTGCCGTAGAATATCCGAATATTCGCTGTTGATTACTACAGAATATTCTGAACCCAAAACATGGTATTTTGGGCCAGCCCTATAGAGTAGATTTTCACTGCCACTTGACCAAGGCTGTGAATTGCTGTCAGTACAGTGTCTCTCTGATATTGAGAGAGATTCATATGCATACAGTGGGAGGAGGAAGATGACAACATACAATCTGACCAGTAAATTAATGCAGAAGAAGAAGAATGGACCACTGCTGCAGTATAATATCTGGTGGTCAGATTATAATCCAACAGAAATGAGCTTCTTCCTGCTAACACACCTTTCTGTAAGTCCATGTTAAATTGGAGGAGACTCAACTGAAGAAGCGAGCCTCAGGCTGGACTGATGTCCTCTGAGCAGCCAGACCCTCAGCTGGAGTAATGCCTACCCCACACTACAGGATTTTCAAATCCTTGAAGATTATAAAAATCTTGAGAGCCCACACACTACAGGACAGAGAGAGCCGATTTTTTAACATTTCAATCTTGGGACACACACACAATCGCGTCTGTTCAAACGCAACCCCACACACTAGAAGATTATGCAGAAGATTCACCTTGGAACCAGGGCTCGACGTTAACTTTTAAAATGCCTATTCAGTGTGCGCACCGGGTGTAGTAGTATTAATAATGATAATAATAATAATATTAAATAATAATAATAATAATAATACATTTGTGTAATTTCGTTTTCTAAACAAATCTTATTTTTTGTTTTTATAATGCATTTGCACTGAAAGGATTTGTTTAACTAATATTTGCGCGGACAGCCACGTCCATTCGGGGTGTAGGCCTACTGTGCACGGCCAGGCGAAAACCGTCTGCAGAGGTGCCTTGTGGAGGGGCGCGTCTGCTGATTTGACTCACTTTTCCGTGTAGGCTACATGCTTTGCAGTATAGCATTAGTTTTCCGTCCCGTTCAAAGACGCACGAGTATTTCACCTCGATGACAATTTCCTCGTTCTTTGTTTCTGTGCGGGGCTGCGGGTGGACGCGGACCAGATTATTTTGCGAAAAACTGTAATGGAAACGCAGCTACTACTGGCTCTCTGCTCAAGATGCAATCGCCTGTCGGGTTGTAAATATCTAACATGTTAGATATGGCCGATTCACAATCGGGAAGAGGCAGTCTTCCCGATTGTGAATCTTTGAACCCCACACACTACAGGATCATTTGGGAAGATTATCTGCCCGACGCGCATCAAATCGGGAGCACCCCCGAGAAAATCGGGAGGGGGGAATCTTGACCATAATCTTGCAAATTATCCTGTAGTGTGGGGTAGGCATTACTATGGTAACCCTGCTACTGGCTGTGCTGTCCTCTGACCAGCCAGACCCTCAGCTGGAGTTACTATGGTAACCCTGCTACTGGCTGTGCTGTCCTCTGACCAGCCAGACCCTCAGCTGGAGTTACTATGGTAACCCTGCTACTGGCTGTGCTGTCCTCTGAGCAGCCAGTCCCTCAGCTGGAGTTACTATGGTAACCCTGCTACTGGCTGTGCTGTCCTCTGAGCAGCCAGTCCCTCAGCTGGAGTTACTATGGTAACCCTGCTACTGGCTGTGCTGTCCTCTGAGCAGCCAGTCCCTCAGCTGGAGTTACTATGGTAACCCTGCTACCAAAATGCATTCCTCACATTATTTCACCATGTTCCTGTGTGTGTGTGTGTGTGTGTGTGTGTGTGTGTGTGTGTGTGTGTGTGTGTGTGTGTGTGTGTGTGTGCGTGCGTGTGTGTGTGTGTGTGTGTGTGTGTAATCTAATAAAGACCACTAGGACAGAACAGAGGAACATTCCTGTCTTGAGGGAAGTTCCCTTCTTGTTTTGCCTTATTGTCAAACATGTGTGTGTGTGTGTGTGTGTGTGTGTGTGTGCGTGTGTGTGCTGTGTGTGTGCTGTGTGTGTGTGTGTGTGTGTGTGTGTGTGTGTGTGTGTGTGTGTGTGTGTGTGTGCGTGCGCGCGCGCGCGCGCGCGCGTGTGTGATGTGAGTGTGTGTGTCTTCTTAGGCTTCTACAGCACGTAGAAGTAACCTCATCTCTATACATGCGCACATGGACAGGTGTGTGTTTCAATGGTTGCGTTTCTGCCTGCACTATGTGTGTCAGTTCTCTGTCTTAAGTGTGTGTGGGTGTGTTGCCGTTTTCCCACATGCGTACCGGAAAATTACCTGTAAGTCAATATCGGACATTTCCCTGAATTTCCCTTCACACCTTAGCGCGCGCATGTGGGAATCTAGTCGTCAAATAGCCGGTATGTTGGGGGGAGGGGGGAGCTTATTTGGGGGGTCGGCAAAACTTGCCACACAATAAATCACACTCGTTTGACAAGAGCAGCGTCAAGCCAGCGTAATAAACACAGCCGATTTCCCCCCTCCCCTCTGAGAGAGGCCAGTCCTTCACTCAGTCCTCCGTACTTCGCAGCAGCCTGACACAGGACAGACACAGCGAGAATGGCAGAGGCTTGCAAGGCAAGCTGCCCAACGCTTGTATGTATGTAGAGAAAGCAAATGCACGAAGCGAAATGTGGAAGTAGTTTGCTTTGATGTGCGCGAATGATTAGATTATGCCCGCTGGAACATTAAGCAACGTGTGTAGGCTACACCTCGCCCATGATTGAAGGACCGCTGTCGCGGAAAATGACTGGACCCGTTTCCACTTGCGTCCCCTTAAGAGCATACCGCTCTTCTGACTGGCTCGAAACTGGTGAAATGTCGGCGACGACGGGGTCGCGCTTATACCGGCACGGCGCCTTTCCCACATGCAGGCATTAGACCACGTTCCGGTCATTTAGCGGTACAAAGCGCATGTGGGAAAACGGCTTGTGTGTGTGTGTGTGTGTGTGTGTGTGTGTGTGTGTGTGCGTGCCTCCATTTGCCAGTAGCTTAGTGAAAACATTAATATTTCGAAGGGTTTTGTGTGTATGTCAGGTTGATATCGAAATGCTGATTCCAATTAAGAGAGAGTGAGAAACACAGAGAGAGAGAGAGATAAACACATAGAAAGAGAAAGAGAGAGAGAGAAACACAGAGAGAGAGTGAGAAACACAGAGACAGAGATAAACACATAGAAAGAGAAAGAGAGAGAGAGAAACACAGAGAGAGAGAGAGAGAGAAACAGAGAGAGAGAGAGAAACACAGAGAGAGAGATAAACACATAGAAAGAGAAAGAGAGAGAGAGAAACACAGAGAGAGAGAGAGAGAGAGAGAAACAGAGAGAGAGAGAAACACAGAGAGAGAGATATAAACACATAGAAAGAGAAAGAGAGAGAGAGAAACACAGAGAGAGAGAGAGAAACACAGAGAGAGAGTGAGAAACACAGAAAGAGAGAAAGAGAGAGAGAGAAACACACAGAGAGAGAGAGAGAGAAACATATAGAAAGAGAAAGAGAGAGAGAAACAGAGAGAGAGAGAGAGAGAGAAACACAGAGAGAGAGAGATAAACACATAGAAAGAGAAAGAGAGAGAGAGAAACACAGAGAGAGAGAGAGAGAAACACAGAGAGAGAGAGATAAACACATAGAAAGAGAAAGAGAGAGAGAGAAACACAGAGAGAGAGAGAGAGAAACACAGAGAGAGAGAAACACAGAGAGAGAGAGATAAACACATAGAAAGAGAAAGAGAGAGAGAGAAACACAGAGAGAGAGAGAGAGAAACACAGAGAGAGAGAGATAAACACATAGAAAGAGAAAGAGAGAGAGAGAAACACAGAGAGAGAGAGAGAGAAACACAGAGAGAGAGATAAACACATAGAAAGAGAAAGAGAGAGAGAGAAACACAGAGAGAGAGAGAGAAAAACACAGAGAGAGATAAACACATAGAAAGAGAAAGAGAGAGAGAGAAACACAGAGAGAGAGAGAGAAAAACACAGAGAGAGAGAGATAAACACATAGAAAGCGAAAGAGAGAGAGAGAAACACAGAGAGAGAGAGAGAGAGAAACATATAGAAAGAGAAAGAGAGAGAGAGAAACACATAAAGAGAGAGAGTGAATATATAAGCACGTGTTCACCCAGAGAACGTTGTGTTCTGTGTTGATAGAGCTTTGCCAGTCAGGTTGATATAAACCACATCTTTGTAGTCTGAAACAACCAACAGGATTTCTTAATTTGTCAGATTAGTCCAGGTGTGTTTACAGTAGAAATAAACATGTTTACAGCCTGGATATTTAAAAAGGTTCACGTACAGTTTTTTTTATACCTCATTTATTATACAGTCTTTCACACCTGATTTATTAGCTCAATCAACACTTTCCTAATGAGTTTATGGCAGGCAGGGGTTCCCAGCCTTTTTTGGGTTGTGACCCGACATTCAAATTCCGGTACACCATCGATAATATCATCAGTGACATCATCAGTGACATCACATGTAACAGTATGCTTCTTTCCCCGCTCAGAATTCTGACTTCAATCTAAAAATTCGGACTTTTTTTCTCAAAATTCTGACAGTAATTTGGAATTCTGACTTTAATCTCAGAATTCTAACTTTATTTTCAGAATTCTGACTATTCCCAGAATCCTGATTTAAAGTTATAATCTCAAAGATTTTCATCTAAAAAAAAAAAAAAAAAATACATGTCTATCTATCTGATAGTGACTCAACACAATGGTGATTGAAGCTATGGCCCGATTGATGGAAGCCTTAGTAACATTATGTGACGTTTGGATCTCACCTGCAATTACCCCTCATCGCCATAGGTGTCACCCAAGACAACAAAACTGAGATTATCAATACTCGGAACTAAAAGAAAAAGAAAAAAACATTGCAAGTGACCCTAATCGTTTGTGGTGTAAAAAAAAATAATAATAATTCAGGCGACCTTATTTGAATCCTATTTGAATTCCAGGCGACCCACTTAAGGCCTAAACATGGTCGTCCGTCAGAGCCTCGCCCCGCCCTCCCCGTAGGACGGCGGGTGGAGCGCCGTCCTATGGGGAAAATGTGACTTCACGGCGACGATACGTGCGTGACGTCAGCTGCAGGAGAGTTGTGACTGGCCGTTGCCTTGGCTCATCGTCGTAAAGTCGCCTTTCAAAGCATGACGTTAGATTATAACGAACTAGTTGTGTGGCTTAGCCTTCCCAAATGATGAGGGTCGTTTTTTAGAATTTAATACATAGAATTGGGAACGTTACATTCAATTTCATTCAGACTGCCTGGCACACAATCTCCGCCATTTTCACACGGAGCTTCCACAGGAGGAGGGAGGGTGGGAGGAGGGAGGGCATAGTGGCGTCCTAGCATGTAGGGCTCGCTGGCGCCGCCAGACGGCGAGACGGCTCCAATTCAAGGCGGACAGACGACCATGTGCCTTTAGGGTCGCGACCCTAAGTGGGTCACGACCCTAAGGTTGGGAACCACTGATTTATGTTGTCGATCGCTAGTTTCAAGTCTTCTTCAACACAGCATGATGTTCATTCTGTAAATTATGGTCCTATTTAGAGTCAAATAGCTGATAAAGCAGACTATGTTTGGAGGAGTGATTGACAGCTCCCCTGTCCAGTGATCGCGCTGCTCGCCGTTCACGGGCCAATAGCAGGCGGCGCTCGGCTCTTCTCGACCAAGATGGCGGTGGTCAAAATGCCAAACTCAAGCCTTCAAAACCAATGGGTGGGATCATGGTGGCCACGTCCATATTTTGATACAGTCTCTGATCTTACCCTGACTTGTTTGACGAGGACGATGACAGTCACCATGACATGGAAGAACAAGCTCCTCCAGCATTCACTATAGTCAGTAGAGACATTGAACAGGGCTCAAAATAAAATACGGTTGCTTCCATCTTGGAAGGAGAACTTTCTCTGTGACAGTCACAATTTTATTTATTTTTTATTTTGCCTTTATTTATACAGGGAAGGCTCTTGAGAGCAAGCTCTCATTTTCAAGAGCGCCCTGTTACAATGAACATATACAAGGGGTTACAAGACAGACAAGATAAGAGCAATAAGAACAAATGATAATCAACTAAAACATGTGCATTCCTCGTGCAGTGTGCTCTCGAGGAGTACTCTAAATGAGTCCAGAGAGATCAATTTCTCCAGCTTTAGAGTGTCCTGGAGTATATTCCACTTGTTAGGGGCATAAAATGAAAAAGCAGTCTTTCTTTGTTCGGATCTCACTCGTGGAATACGCAGCCTGAGGTGAGATTGCGAGCGTGTACAATAACTGGTGTTGATGTGAGTAAGAAGTGAAGACAGATACAGTGGAAGCTGTCCAATCAAGGCTTTGTAAATAAATAAGAGACAGTGCTGTTCTCTTCTAGCTGTCAGAGAGGGCCAGCTCACCTTTTCATACAAAATACAATGATGAGTAAGAAAGCAATCACCTGTTATGAAGCGCAGGGCGCTGTGATACACAGTGTCGAGCGACTTCAAAGCAGTTGATGAGGCATGCATGTACACAATATCTCCATAATCAAAAACAGACAATATTAGAGATTGAACAATCGATCTTCTAGTGCAGAATGAAAAACAAGATCTATTTCTATACAAGAAACCTATTTTCCTCCTTAGTTTCTTTACAAGGTGATCTATATGCACGGTAAAGGACAGTTTGGCATCTAGCCAGATGCCTAGATATTTATATGAATTAACACGTTCAATTGGGTCATTCTGCAAAGTAATTACACTTAAACTGTCGTTGACAAGAGGAGATCTCGAGAAAAGCATCCATTTAGTTTTATTTGAATTTAGGACCAATTTAAGGTCAAACAAGGACCGCTGTAGAGTATTGAATGCGGCTTGTAACCTCTCAACAGCCTGAGCAGGGGTGTCCCCGACACAATATAGGATTGTGTCATCCGCGTAGAAATGTACGCTACAATGCTCTATAGGAAAAAAAATATTGTTGATGTAAAGGGTGAACAGTATTGGTCCAGAAATGGATCCTTGGGGGACCCCCTTACCAATAGATAGGGAGCTGGATCTTATGTTGTCAACGACAATAGATTGTTTTCTATCGGAAAGATAGTTTGCGAACCACTTGAGTGAGTGGTCGTCCAGACCAATGGAGGCCATTTTGTTCAACAGAATGTTATGGTCAACAGTATCAAACGCCTTTGACAGATCGACAAAGAGGGCCGCACAATGCTGGCGGGTGTCAAGGCAGTTTAGTATATTGTTTACAACTAGAGAGGTAGCAGTGACAGTGCTGTGTCTGGGCCTAAACCCGGATTGATGTGATTGGAGGATGTTGTATGTGTCTAGAAAGGCCCGTAGTTGTTCATTCGCTAGTGATTCGAGGACTTTAGCTAAACTACACAGCTTGGAAATTGGTCGGTAATTGTCTGGAATGCTCGGGTCGCCACCTTTAAACAGAGGTGTGATCTGAGCGGTCTTCCAGACGGAGGGAATTTCACCCGAGATAAACGTTAAATTAATGATATGAGCAATCGGGGGGGCGATCAATTGTGCACCGAGGTGCAAAAAGAAAGGGGCAATATCGTCCTCACCCTTTGATTTCTTTATGTTTAATTTTGATAGAGCCCTGTAGACTTCGTTTGTGTTTACCGGCCGGAATGAGAAGCGGTCTGCAAACGGGGAGGTGGTCAGAGGATCCTCTGCTGGTGGAGCCAGCGCTTGGACCGGCGGGACCGTGGTGTTAAAAGATCTGTCAAACAAATAACCAGCATGCGAATAATCATGCGTTCACTTCTCTCTCTCTCACACACACACACACACACACACACACACACAGACAGACACACACACACACACACACACACACACACACACACACCACCTTCCCGCCTCCAGTGGTTCCCCACAATGCCCCTGGGAGCCCTTCAGATGCCAAACACTAAACATGGCCTCTCTGAGAAGTTATTGTTACACTTATTTATAGGGCACAGTGGTACACACACACACACACACACACACACACACACACACACACACACACACAGTGGTACTGGCAGAAAGGAGCAGGGCAAGAGGGGGGAAATACTCTTCTGAGTACTTTTTGTACTGTGTGTGTGTGTGTGCGTGCGTGCGTGTGTGTGTGTGTGTGTGTGTGTGTGTGTGTGTGTGTGTGTGTGTGTGTGTGTGCGTGCGTGCAACATAATAGCCTGTGGCTCTGTGTTATGTTTGGTACCAGCATCTTATGGGAGTCTCCCCTGAGACCCCTAAAATAAGAGGCCTGTTTCTAACAAGCTCCAAGATCCTTGTATAGCTCTGCCCCCTCTGTCACTCTCTCTCACACACACACACACACACACACACACACACACACACACACACACACACACACACACACACAGTGTGGGTTCAGTTCAAATGACAGGATAGGTCTGGCCCCTCCCGTTATGACCAGTGGACAGTTGGAGAGAAGATGAAGAGGATGGACTACCCTGTTAGATGGTTGGATAGATGTTTGGAGGAAGGTGGTGACAGCTGTGTTTGAGCGGTCAATGGCCCCCATTGAGCAAGCCACCCACTCAATTTGATCCATGCCACCATGTGGAAGAGTAGAGTATAACACCCTCATGCCTTCACTTGTTGCAGCATCTGCACAGAAATACACATATCCCTAGCCATTCTCTCTCTCTATTTGTGTGTACTGTGTGTAGGAGTGTAGGATGGGTTGATTCATCCCATAGATCCTGAGTCATGTTTAGGGTGAATTGCTTCGTCATGTTTGCTTCTGTGGATTTAATGACCTCTGTGACCCATTCTTGTCCTCTTGTTAGCTGTGAGCAGCAGCTCTGTGGGTCGGTCCACAAAAGGTTACCCACCCTAAAGCGGTACAGTTTTCGGCCTAGAAGGCCGAAATTTGCCATTTGGAGTGTGTGTGTGTGCGTGCGTGCGTGCGTGTGTGTGTGTGTGTGTGTGTGTGTGCGTGCGTGCGTGTGTGTGTGTGTGTGTGTGTGTGTGTGTGTGTTGGATCTGTCTGACCGTACTCTCTTCCTCTCTCTCTGTACAGGACATGAGGAGACATGTGATAATGACCCTCCTGGACACAGAGCAGTCATACGTGGACTCACTACGCACACTCATTCAGGTAACACACACACACACACACACACACAGGCATGGCTGAGAACATGTCATACCAAGCGGACGTAGCAAGTAGCTATGATGTAATCCACTAAGCTGCTAACCCCATCACATCCTACTGTCATCAGCATTACCCCCCCCCCCCCACACAGACACAGACACACACACACACACACACACACACACTCTCACACACACACAGAGACACACACACACACACAGAGACACACACACTCACACACACACACAGAGACACACACCTTTTGCACCTCTGTCCCCAACCATAATGCAGAAAACATGCTACAGCCTGAAACCCTGCAGTACAGTATGCACTGAGGGGTTGGCGAGCAGCTCCTCGAAAATGTGACTCGACGCAGCTGACGCAAGCAGCGCGAGTATAATATAATATAGATAGGGAGATAACAGGAGAGAGTGTAAGCTAGTACCAAGTATATGCACTATACATTCTCTCCTTGGGCTAACTTCTAGTCATTGAAATCCTAGCAAGATCACACAATTGACTCATTTTGCTGGGGACTCGCCTGCGACGCCCTCGTCAAGCTGATGTTCAAAGTGTGTGGGTCCGTTGGCAACGCTCCAAGTGGAGGCGGACGCTTCGTAGCACGTTTACCACATAAGGGGTTAACTATTCTAATGGCCCCAAATAACCTCACCTCTTTCTCTCCCCCCCCCTCTCTCTCTCTGTCGCACACACTCACTGTGTGTGTGTGTGTGTGTGTGTGTGTGTGTGTGTGTGTGCGCGTGCGCGTGCATGTCTGCCTGTTTCTCCTCATGCACGTGTATTTCTTCTTCTTCTCTTACTATATTCTTCATGTTCCATCCCGTGCACAACATCTAACCATACATACACAATACGTGGCAATGAAGGCAAATACAGTTGATGTGCACTTCTGTTTTTGTCCACATGGTGAATAATCTATGGCTGTGTTCCCATGGCGACACAGGGAAAGTAAGTGTTACCACGGTCAGTGAGTGCAGTGGAACAGGTTCGACTGACGCAGCTCTAAGACCCCCTTTACACCTGGCATGAAAATGTGTTCTGAGTGATCAGATTGCAATCGGATAGTGCTTGACCACATTAACCTCCTGATTACATTTACACCTATTAATATGTGTCAGGTTCAAGCTCCATAGCATAGAGCAGCAGACTGTTATGTGGATTGAGAACGCATTTGTATTTACACTCTTGTGTTCAATGTGGTCACAATGTGTCCCCGACCACCTCCGGAGGTGGTTTGGCCGATCAGATCACATTCCGTACTCCATGTGTCTTGGGTGCATTTACACCTGTACTTGCATGTGGTCCAGCACTATCCGATTGCAATCTGATCACCGAAAAAAACAACAACATTTGAATGGCAGGTGTAAACGGGGTCTATGTAAAGAAGTGGAAGTGCTTATTGCCCATACTACAGAGTCTGCCATCTACTATTATTATTATTACTACTATTATTCCCCACCCCCCCCTGAATAGGTTATTTTGAAATTCAAGTCAAAATGCAGAGAAGGAAAAAATAGGTGGTCACCCAAGTATTGCTGGCCTGAAGGTCGGAGGTATCAGAATCAGAATCAGAATCACTTTTATTGCCACAGTATGCAAGTTACATACGAGGAATTTGTCTTAGTGTCTGTATGCAGCGTAGCGGTCACATCAATATACAGAGGTAAGAAGTAGGAAGATAACTAAAGACAATCACAAAGTTGCAAGTGCAATCAAATCGAGTAAATATATACAATATTATGTACATGAGTGGTGAAGTGTTTCTGTGGATGATAAATATGAATTTACGTTGGATTTACATGAGATTTACAGACTGAGTTAAATAGACATTAAACAGGCAGTGGATTTACATGAATTTACAGTCGGAGTTAAATAAGGGTTAGAGAGTTTGAATGTACATTTGAGACACGTATTAGTTTGTACGCCGACAACGTATTATTATATCTACATGACTCAGAGAAATCGATCCCCCCTCTCCTAGAATTAATGACCTCTTTCGGTAAGCTGTCATGCATCAGTCCATCAGATCAGCAGCCAAAGTGAATACATATCACCATTACAGTCCATTAGATCAGCAGCCAAAGTCAATACATATCACCATTACAGTCCATCAGATCAGCAGCCAAAGTCAATACATATCACCATTACAGTCCATCAGATCAGCAGCCAAAGTGAATACATATCTGCTTTAGAACTCTGGACAAATGAAAGCCATTAATTAATAATGCCTTTTGAGCCTAGCACAGGAAAATGAATTTGCAGAGCATTTTCTCTGCTGTCACAGATGGAACGCAGAGAGGAGTCAGCCTGGCCTGAGAGAGGCAGACACAGAAACACATCGTGTTTGGCTCTTCTGCTCACCAAAACAAGTAGACAAGTCTCACGGTGTTGACAAGTTGTAAAACTCCATGTTAAAGAGCACGGTGCAGGTTAGAGACCACTCTGCACCATGTTAAAGAGCACGGTGCAGGTTAGAGACCACTCTGCATTCATGTGGGACTTTTATGTAGCATTTAGGATTCTCTTGTGTTTTTCCCCACACGCACATAGCTGCATCTAGACTGGTTTTTGTAAAGCAGCTGGCACACGCGCCTGAAAACCCGCAAATCGAACATAACACGCGACGTTTCCTCGGATCATTACCCCCGCACGCCGAGGGTCTGTTATCTGCCTGAATGCAGTTACGTCAGCCGAGATGGTCGGTCGGCTGCGTGGTCTCTGGTCCTCCAAAATTATATTTCCAAATAGGTGTTATTCTGATAAACCGATATGTTATTATTGGTGGTCACATATTGGTGGTCTACTAAAACTATTAAAACAGCGATTTTGCAATATCTTTCCTGATAAAGTGTTGATTTGAATGAATAAAGAAAGAGACAGAGAGAGAGAGATTGGAGAAAGGGCAGATAACCAGATTAAGGCATGGTGTGTGTGCTGAAATATAAATGAAAGAAACCCCAGGTGCCCTGTGACGTTGTAACACAAGACGTGTGTGTGTGTGTGTGTGTGTGTGTGTGTGTGTGTGTGTGTGTGTGTGTGTGTGTGTGTGTGTGTGTGTGTGTGAGTGAGTGAGTGAGTGACAGACACATAAGCAGAGGCGGACAAAAGACCCAGATAATGTGATGTGCTGTTGTTAGAGCCTGTGTGTGTGTCTGTGTGTGTGTGTGTGTGTGTGTGTGTGTGTGTGTGTGTTCAGAGAGAGAGTGTGTGTGTGTATGTGTGTTATTCAGAGAGTGTGTGTGTGTGTGTGTTGTTGAGAGCCTCTTCCAGCAGCAGCACAGTTTGCAGCACGGCTTCCACTGTAGCACAAACACACTGAACATTGCTTTTTCAGTGAGTTTGTTCAGTGTACGCACACACACACACACACACACACACACACACACACACACCCCACTAGACTCTGAGTCTAGGCTCTCGGCAATCTTGAACTGTTTGTCAGAATCTAAAACTGCGTGTGCACACGTGTGTGTGTGTGTGCACACGTGTGTGTGTGTGTGTGTGTGTGTGTGTGTGTGTGTGTGCCTCCGATCTGTGGGCTTGCTGTCAAGAATGAGGGTGGAATTACTTGCCAAAAATAGAAACATTTTTGTCACTGGTGCTTGTGTGTGTGTGTGTGTGCGTGTGTGTGTGTGTGTGTGTGTGTGTGTGTGTGTGTGTGTGTGTGTGTGTGTGGGGGGGGGGGGGGGGGGGGGGGGGGGGTGGGGGGGGGGGGGCTGCTGCTTAGCAACAAAATATTGAAAGGCATTTTCTATGAATAGTCAGATAGATGTAGTCCAGAGGATCTCATGTCATTTGTTTTGGAGCGGAAATGATTAGAGCCAGAACACATTGTGGTCCTGTGGGTCAGCGCTATTTCCCCATTTCCTTCCATCAAAGCCACACACACACACACACACACACACACACACACACACACACACACACACACACACACACACACTCTCTCTCTCTCTCTCTCTCTCTCTCTCTCTCTCTCTCTCTATCTCTCTCTCCATCCTTAGTTCCCAGTCTCCTTCTCTCCCTCCTCCCAAACGTTCTCTTTTCCTCCATCCTTCTCTCTTTCTTTTCAACCGAACCCCTTCCTCCCCCCGGCCCCACACACACACACACACACACACACACACACACACACACACACACACACCCTCCTTGCCTCCTCCCCTCTCCCTTTCCCACCCCCTACCCAATCTCATTCCCTTCTTCCTCCAAAACACATCATCTATTCCTTTTCCTCCTCTCTCTGCCTCCCTCTGCTCTCTCTCTTTCTCTGCCCCCCCCTCTGCTCTCTCTCTCTCTCTCTCTCTGCCCCCCTCTGCTCTCACTAGGGTCTTCCACACACAGATCGTGCAAAAAATGCCGTTTAGGAGTCCCGCAAAGCCCGCACCCTCGCCACAGAAATTGCTTTCACACAGAGCCAAGCAGCACGGCCACATTCCTGTGCACCGGTGTACTTTCAGGTGAAATCCCCCGCTCCCGCATTGAAAGGCGAGCGGAGGGATTTCCTGCTCCTCCTAGCCCAAATGAATATTTTCATAGGTTAGTGTAGCCTAGGCTACTGTATGATGAACGAATTCATTCAACAACAAGACTTCCCTCCTTCTCCTAGTCCGCTGAGCAGGGAGGATAGGTGCACTCGCATGGTGGGCGGGCAGATCGATATGGTGTCCTACTAAAATTGGAACGATACACGACCGCCCGCATATCAAACAGCTGCAGTCTGCATAACGTTCGTCGGGGGAATAGTATAGGCTATAAATGCACATGACTACTTAATGTTAGTAGTTTTTGTAAGGGAATGCACAGAGCTGATTTCGAGAGGGAATATCCTCAGACCAACTCGCCACAGACAGCTATAGCCCTCTGAAGCTTATTATTATATCCGTTAATTGTACCTACTAATGTCAACATCGTTTGAGCATAAAGCCTAACCGCACGGAGCATTCCTCCTGGCGTCCCTGCAGTCATGATTGTATAGGCTACTTTTTTTACTTTCACTCCTGCACTTTCTTGATACATGAGGTGATTTCCCCTGTAATTTTTTTATGAATGAGCTGACCATTTGCACCTTTTCTGACTCGCTGCGACGACGCTTTCAAATGGAGGCGGGTTGCCAGGTAACCCGGCGCTGTTACTACCTACCGTCGCGGGACAAAAGGCGTAAAACAATTATCCACCAACGCGCGTTCACGACTTTCACCCTCTCTGCTCTCTCGCTCTCTTTCTCTCTGTCTCTCTCTCTGCCTCCCTCTGCTCTCTGTCTCTCTCTGCTCTCTCCCTCTGCTCTCTCTCTCTCTCTGAGATGCTAGGTTAAATTATTTGGATGAAATGTGTGAAATGGTTGATAAAGTGTGTGATCTTGATTTTGAGATCCATATTTTTGGAGATTGGAATATTGACTGGAATATGAATATGTGCCCACTTAAAAATAAGCTTCAGGCTGCTGCTAATGCATGTAACCTGGTCCAAATGGTTGATAAACCTACTAGAGTGTGTCTGAAAAAAGATGGATCTAAAACTTCAACTTGTATTGATCATGTTTTCTCTAATGCTAGTCATATGTGTTCTAAGATTGTATCAATCCCTGTGGGGTTTAGTGATCATAATTTAATTGCATTTGTAAGGAAAACAAAGGTTCCAAAAGCTGGACCTAAAATTATTTGCAGAAGATTAATGAAGTTTTTTTGTGAAGAGGCATTCTTAAGGGATGTAAATGATTTATGTTGGGAATCAGTATTCGAGAAGCAAGATCCAGATGAAGCTCTTGATGTTTTCAATGTATTATTTTTACAAGTGTTGGAGAAACATGCCCCTTTAAGAAAGCAGACTGTTAGAAGTAAGCAATCACCCTGGTTGGATAATGAATTGAAAGATTTCATGAAAGAAAGAGATGATGCAAAAAAAGCTGCTGTGTCATCAGGTTTGCAGTCCGACTGGCAAGTTTATAAGAAGCTAAGAAATTATGTTACAGCTGCAAACAAAAATAAAAAGTGCTTGTTTTATAAAACGAGAATTAATGAAGTTAAGAATGATAAGAAAAAGTTATGGAATGTAGTGAATGGAATGATGGGTCGTATGCCTGGATCATGCCCTGCTTATCTTGAAGTAGATGGTAAATTTATTACTAAACCTTTAAACATAGCTAATTACTTTAATGATTATTTTTACGATAAGGTTAATAATTTAAGAAATAATATGAACACTAGTGTATGCACAACACAAATTAAAGATCTAATAATGAAAAGTAAAAATTGTGAATTCAATATGGTTATAGTTACAGTTGCTGAGGTGAAAAACCTTCTTAGTAAATGTAAGGATAGACCACCAGGTGTTGATTATTTAGACTCAAAGTTTCTCAGCATTGCTGCCAATCTCATTGCTGCTCCGGTCTGTCATATTGTTAATTTGAGTATTGAAAAGGGCATTTATCCTCAAGCGTGGAAGATTGCTAAAATTATTCCACTTACTAAGAATTCGAATGCATCTTTCTCTGGAAAAAACAGTAGACCTATAAGTCTACTGCCAGCTCTGGGAAAAGTAATGGAGAGAATTATTTTTGAACAAATACAAACTTATTTTGATATTAATAAACTGAATACAGATTTCCAACATGCTTATAGACCTGGTTATTCGACAGGCACGGCTTTGACTCAAATGACAGATGATTGGAAAATGGAGATAGATAGTGGTAAATTGGTAGGAGCTGTTTTACTTGATTTTAGTGCTGCATTTGATGTTATAGATCATTCTTTGTTATTGGAAAAATTGAAACAGTATGGCTTTACTTTTCCTGCATTGAAATTGATGGAGAGCTATCTGACAAATAGGAGTCAAACAGTTTACTTCAATGGTAGTCTGTCAAATGTTAGGTACGTTAAATGTGGTGTGCCCCAGGGGAGCTGTTTGGGACCGTTAATGTTCGCTATTTTCACAAATGATCTTCCTTTGGCTGTGAACAAAACACAAATTGCTATGTATGCAGATGATTCCACACTTTATGCTGCTGATTCATCAGTTGGCAGGCTAAATAATATCTTACAAGTGGAACTACAGTCAGTTGTAGATTGGGTTACAAGAAATAAATTAGTACTGAATGTGGATAAAACTAAGGCTATAATAATTGGCTCTAGGTATCAGGTGAGAGCTGAACCTGCTTTGGATTTAAAAATAAGTGGTATACCGATTGAACAAGTACAGGTTGCAAAGCTCCTGGGCATAACCATTGATCAGAATTTAACATGGTCTAAACATATTGATAAAATTGTGAGCAAAATGGGAAGAGGGGTCGCAGTTGTGAGAAGAGCATTGAAATTCATGCCACCAGATGTCGTTAAACTGGTGTTGAATGCATTGGTTCTGTCACAGTTAGATTACTGTTTTGTGATTTGGTCCAGTGCTTCACTGACAGATATAAATAAACTGCAAGTAGTTCAAAATAAAGCAGCACGTTGTGCGCTACAGTGCTCTTACAGAACTAATGTAAAAGATATGCATGATAGACTGGGCTGGCTTACTGTTTGTCAAAGATCCTCTTATGTTTTGTTTAATCTACTCAGAAATGTTATGGTGACAAAGTCTCCCAATGTATTGTTTAATATGTTTTCTTCACAGTCTGCTCAACATGATTATCTAACACGACATGCTACTGAGGGAAGGTTCACGTTGCCTAAAGTGAGAACAAACGCGATGCGAAAAACGGTTATGTACAGAGCAATAGTTGGATGGAACTCACTACCACTTTATATTGTTCAAGAAAGTTCTAAAGAAAAGTTCAAATTCTTACTTAAACAGTATCTTCTAATGTTGACGTAGTGATTTAATTATGTATGAGCAAACTGTGAAATTAAGGATAGAAGAAATGTGGACAATACTGTACTTGCATACATATTTTGTTGTTTGGGTGACGTGTGTATGTTGTTAGGTTTTATATATTACTGAATTAATAATTCAGCTCTAGGAAGACTATATATTAGCTATTTATTTTCCTCTTGACACATCGTTACTCTCTTTGCATCTGATTTTTACTTTTATTTTATTTTAATTTGTTTTTGTTATATATTTCTGATGTGGCGTTTTGTGCTATGTGTTTGCATGTAATTGTTTTGTGTGTATGTATTGTATGTGTTTGGACTCCAGGAAGAATAGCCTATGCTAGTATGCTGGTGCTAATGGGGATCCTAAATAAACAAACAAACTCTCTCCCTCTGCTCTCTCTCTCTCTCTCTCCCTCTGCTCTCTCTCTCTCTCTCTCTCTCTCTCCCTCTGCTCTCTCTCTCTCTCTCTCTCTCTCTCTCTGCTCTCTGTCCTTGCCACCCACACAGATAATGGGGACATACAGTATGTCACATTATCTGTGTGGGTGGCAAGGACAGTATATTATACAACAGCACAAGGTGCTCACAGGTAGAAAGAATGGTGTGTGTGTGTGTGTGTGTGTGTGTGTGTGTGTGTGTGTGTGTGTGTGTGTGTGTGTGTGTGTGTGTGTGTGTGTGTGTGTGTGTGTTACCTAAGAAACTACAATTGACATATTCTCTCTTTCCTCCCACCTCTAGGCACAATTCTATTTTAACCAGTGATGTTGTCCTAAATAAAATAAAATAAATCAGTCGGTGCAAGGAAAACAACTATGGGAAAAAAGGGGGGTGGAGTCATATTTGAGAAAAACAATATTCTGTTCTGAAAGGTGAATAATGTTACATCGCTGACTGTGACTGTAACAAATAACACAATAAGTTCAATTTAATTGGATATAATTAACAAATCACAGAATGTGTGTCTGGGTTATCCCCACAGTACTTTAAAAGGCACTCTGTCAGTCATTTTGAACGAGACGCAGACAGGTTTCCTCATGTGTTCTGTCGACAACCCTAAATACTGTTAATCAAAAATCTTTTCTTTTCTTTTCTTCTGATTAAATGAATTACACAAATAATCGTGTTTTGAGAAGAGATAAGTTAACATTTTGCTATGAGGGTTGTTTCTTACGGTAGTTTATTTTTGGTATTACTTGGTAGTCCTTATGATGGTATGATGAGCTGATTTGGGAGATATTTTTCATACAAATTGCTCCTTGACAGCCACACAACTGATCAGTCCGTCACTGCTGGCCAGCTTGGGTTAAACTCATGCGGTCTTAATTGGGATCTAAAGGGTTAATTGACCCAGTTAACCCTTGCTATGTCCTCCCCTCTTCCTGTCCCCCTACAGGGCTACATGTTAACCCTTGCTCTGTCCTGTCCTCTGTCTGTCCCCCTACAGCGCTACATGTTAACCCTTGCTCTGTCCTGTCCTCTGTCTGTCCCCACACAGGGCTACATGTTAACCCTTGCTCTGTCCTGTCCTCTGTCTGTCCCCACACAGGGCTACATGTTAACCCTTGCTCTGTCCTGTCCTCTGTCTGTCCCCACACAGGGCTACATGTTAACCCTTGCTCTGTCCTGTCCTCTGTCTGTCCCCCTACAGGGCTACATGTTAACCCTTGCTCTGTCCTGTCCTCTGTCTGTCCCCCTACAGCGCTACATGTTAACCCTTGCTCTGTCCTGTCCTCTGTCTGTCCCCCTACAGCACTACATGTTAACCCTTGCTCTGTCCTGTCCTCTGTCTGTCCCCCTACAGCACTACATGTTAACCCTTGCTCTGTCCTGTCCTCTGTCTGTCCCCACACAGGGCTACATGTTAACCCTTGCTCTGTCTTGTCCTCTGTCTGTCCCCACACAGGGCTACATGTTAACCCTTGCTCTGTCCTGTCCTCTGTCTGTCCCCACACAGGGCTACATGTTAACCCTTGCTCTGTCCTGTCCTCTGTCCCCACACAGGGCTACATGTTAACCCTTGCTCTGTCCTGTCCTCTGTCTGTCCCCCTACAGGGCTACATGTTAACCCTTGCTCTGTGCTGCCCTCTGTCTGTCCCCCTACAGGGCTACATGTGAACTCTTGCTCTGTCCTGTCCTCTGTCTGTTCCCACACAGGGCTACATGTTAACTCTTGCTCTGTGCTGTCCTCTGTCTGTCCCCACACAGGGCTACATGTTAACCCTTGCTCTGTCCTGTCCTCTGTCTGTCCCCACACAGGGCTACATGTTAACCCTTGCTCTGTCCTGTCCTCTGTCTGTCCCCCTACAGGGCTACATGTTAACCCTTGCTCTGTCCTGTCCTCTGTCTGTCCCCCTACAGGACTACATGTTAACCCTTGCTCTGTCCTGTCCTCTGTCTGTCCCCCTACAGGACTACATGTTAACCCTTGCTCTGTGCTGCCCTCTGTCTGTCCCCCTACAGGGCTACATGTTAACCCTTGCTCTGTCCTGTCCTCTGTCTGTCCCCACACAGGGCTACATGTTAACTCTTGCTCTGTGCAGCCCTCTGTCTGTCCCCACACAGGGCTACATGTTAACCCTTGGTCTGTCCTGTCCTCTGTCTGTCCCCCTACAGGGCTACATGTTAACCCTTGCTCTGTGCTGCCCTCTGTCTGTCCCCCTACAGGGCTACATGTTAACCCTTGCTCTGTGCTGCCCTCTGTCTGTCCCCACACAGGGGTACATGTTAACCCTTGCTCTGTGCTGTCCTCTGTGTCCCCCCACAGGGCTACATGTTAACCCTTGCTATGTGCTGCCCTCTGTCTGTCCCCCCACAGGGCTACATGTTAACCCTTGCTATGTGCTGCCCTCTGTCTGTCCCCCCACAGGGCTACATGTTAACCCTTGTTCTGTGCTGCCCTCTGTCTGTCCCCACACAGGGCTACATGTTAACCCTTGCTCTGTGCTGCCCTCTGTCTGTCCCCACACAGGGCTACATGTTAACCCTTGCTCTGTGCTGCCCTCTGTCTGTCCCCCTACAGGGCTACATGGTAACCCTTGCTCTGTGCTGCCCTCTGTCTGTCCCCCCACAGGGCTACATGTTAACCCTTGCTCTGTGCTGCCCTCTGTCCCCCTACAGGGCTACATGTTAACCCTTGCTCTGTGCTGCCCTCTGTCCCCCTACAGGGCTACATGTTAACCCTTGCTCTGTGCTGCCCTCTGTCTGTCCCCCCACAGGGCTACATGTTAACCCTGGCTCTGTGCTGCCCTCTGTCTGTCCCCCCACAGGGCTACATGTTAACCCTTGCTCTGTGCTGCCCTCTGTCTGTCCCCCCACAGGGCTACATGTTAACCCTTGCTCTGTGCTGCCCTCTGTCTGTCCCCCCACAGGGCTACATGTTAACCCTTGCTCTGTGCTGCCCTCTGTCTGTCCCCCTACAGGGCTACATGTTAACCCTTGCTCTGTGCTGCCCTCTGTCTGTCCCACACAGGGCTACATGTTAACCCTTGCTCTGTGCTGCCCTCTGTCTGTCCCCCCACAGGGCTACATGTTAACCCTTGCTCTGTGCTGCCCTCTGTCTGTCCCCCCACAGGGCTACATGTTAACCCTTGCTCTGTGCTGCCCTCTGTCCCCCTACAGGGCTACATGTCAACCCTTGCTCTGTGCTGCCCTCTGTCTGTCCCCACACAGGGCTACATGTTAACCCTTGCTCTGTGCTGCCCTCTGTCCCCCTACAGGGCTACATGTTAACCCTTGCTCTGTGCTGCCCTCTGTCTGTCCCCCCACAGGGCTACATGTTAACCCTTGCTCTGTCCTGTCCTCTGTCTGTCCTCCCCACACAGGGCTACATGTTAACCCTTGCTCTGTGCTGCCCTCTGTCTGTCCCCACACAGGACTACATGTTAACCCTTGCTCTGTGCTGCCCTCTGTCTGTCCCACACAGGGCTACATGTTAACCCTTGCTCTGTGCAGCCCTCTGTCTGTCCCCACACAGGACTACATGTTAACCCTTGCTCTGTGCTGCCCTCTGTCTGTCCCCACACAGGGGTACATGTTAACCCTTGCTCTGTGCTGCCCTCTGTCTGTCCCCCTACAGGGCTACATGCGGCCTCTCAAGCAGCCGGACGGCGGCTCCATCGTGGACCCTCTGCTGGTGGACGAGATGTTCTACCAGATCCCAGAGATCCTGGAGCACCACGAGCTCTTCCTGGAGCAGGTCACCGGCTGTGTTAGCCAATGGCATGACAGGCAGACCGTGGGGCACCTCCTCATCCAATCAGTGAGTAGCGCTTGGCAATAAGTGGCCTCTGCTTGTGTTTTGGTCCCTCTGGCTTTGTTTCATTCTGTTAGAATTATAATTTTTTTTTACTTTATTTTAACACGAACCCACACGGTCTCTGCTACTATATTCACCTTATGTCGAAGAGACCGTCTGGCTTGAGAGACTAACAGGAAGTGTAAATACAATCGGAGGTTCCGATTGTATTTACACTTCCTGTGACTCATAAACCTAGTCTGACTCATAATGTGAGTCAGACTAGGTTTGACCAGGTGAGTCAGACTAGGTTTGACCAGGTGAGTCAGACTAGTTTGACCAGGTGAGTCAGACTAGTTTGACCAGGTGAGTCAGACTAGTTTGACCAGGTGAGTCAGACTAGTCTGAGCAGGTGAGTCAGACTAGTTTGACCAGGTGAGTCAGACTAGTCTGAGCAGGTGAGTCAGACTAGTTTGACCAGGTGAGTCAGACTAGTCTGAGCAGGTAAAATAGCTGGCGTTTTGAACAGGAAGTCGTGCTACAATGTGGGGCTGCATAAGGTGAATAAGCTTGTCAGGTAATAATTCTTCTGCATTATAACGCTGCTTTCCATTTGAGGACTATGGACACATAGAACAGAAGAGTGAGTGGTGCATGTTCTGTGTGTGTGTGTGTGTGTGTGTGTGTGTGTGTGTGTGTGTGTGTGTGTGTGTGTGTGAGAGAGAGAGAGAGAACACTACAGATTGATAATGTATCTGAGAGTAGGGTCTTCCTAAGACAAACAATGTGAGTATATATACAGTGAGAATGAGAATAGGAACTGTCTGCAAAGGAGGAAGGAAAGAATACAGTTTTCTCAGCCTCAAAAGAGCCTCTGCAGAGCGCAGGCTGCATGGTCTGCCCCTCCCCCACCCCCTCCCTCCTCCTCCCCTCCCCCCCTCCCTCCTCCTCCCCCCCTCCCCCTCCTCCTCCCTCCCTCCACTTCTCTCTCTGTGGCTCTTAAAGCTGCAGCAGCACCATGTGTCTCCAGGCCTCGTTGGCGCATGGCGCAGTAGGCAGCGCGTCAGTCTCATAATCTGAAGGTCGTGAGTTCGAGCCTCACACGGGGCAAGTGTTTTGTTTAGGGCTTTGCCGGGTTTAAATGGGAGGAAAAGCAGATCGTTTGGCACATGTGTTGTTCCACATGCGTCTGGCTGTTTCTGGCCCAGTTTCTTCTCAAACGCAGCTCTCAAACTGCTGCTTGTATTTTCACAGCGTTTGTGTTGTGAAGGGACACATTGTTCTCCACTGTGATGAATGGTTTGATCACAGACTGATCCCCTCTCGCTGATAGATACAAATAGCTGTTTGCTTCACATCTTATGTATCCTGCTATTATATATATATATATATATATATATATATATATATATATATATATATATATGTTAATATCTGAATCCTTTTATAATATTTTATAAGTTTGGTATGTTTCCACTCATGCAATATTTTTACAAGTCTGTTTATACTCTGTTAATACTGCTTATATCTGTTAAAACTATCTATATCTGTTAAAATCTGAATCCCTTTATAATATTTTATAATCTCTTTAGATCCTTTACATTTTATTTGTTTATGTATATTTGTTGTTGTTTGTTGTTGTTGTTATGTATATTTGTTCCTATCAATGTTAATGAGCAACAACCACACCAAGACAAATTCCTACTATGTGAAAACATACCTTGGCAAATAAAATAATTCTGATTCTGATTCTGATTCTGATAACTACAGTTGCCTTTTCACGGCAACTTGACTACACATCACTTTAGTTTGTAAACTAAAGTGATGCATCTAAAGTGTGTGGTAGGGCTGTTTGTAGTGGGTTGTTGTCACTGGTTAAGACTCTTCTGCTATGTGTAAATCCAGTACGTCTTTGTCCCAGAGCAGGACAATTCTTTTTTTATCAATTTATACTTGTGATATTATTACAATGGTGCAGCCAACTTCTATAAACACACAGGCTTCACCATTTCTCTGTATGTTTCTGTACACACACCGCACAAAGAAAAGGGAGTGGTCACTGTTCAAAATAAGTCACAATGGCTTCCATAGCCACAGTCTGCACATGCTCACAAAAATGTAAAGAAAACAACATCTGTGAGTCGACTCTCTGGTCTCCTTTAAAAATAGTAGTGCCAGTGGAGAGGCTCATCGTTTCATTTGACAAGAACATATCAGAAAGACAATCTTCAACGTGCTGCTGATCATTCACTTCCTCCTTTATGAAGGGGAGACGTTGCATTTCTTCCTCTCTGCTCTGTGCGCTAACCCATTGATACCTGATGCAGCATTTGTGTGTGTATCCCTTTAAGACCGTGAACCGCGTCACGCGGTTCGCGGTCTTAAAGGGATACACACACAAATGAGGGATATACACACAAATGCTGCATCAGGTATCAATGGGTTGGATACGCCAACATTTTGGGGAGATTCGCCTATTTGCCATATTCGCGATCGTCAAACTAGAATGTGGCTGCCTTTCTCTTCCATGTGCGTGCAGTAGAAAGAAAGTGTGTGAGCTTAGCACTACAATGACACTAAACCGTACACGTTCATTCACCAAAAAGACACGTTCCAAAGTTACGGGAAATGGTCATTTCCGAAGTAAATCCATAGCCAGAACTAATGTGGCGGAACCAAAGTTACTTCCGTGTTTGCCGCTGTACTGATGACTGCACACAGCACACACGTATCTTTGGGTTATTATTTCATCGCATGGTGAGTACATGAGTTTAAATAGATTAAATGAATGAATGAATGAATGATTTTGTATTTTTAGACAGCATCCACCAATCACATTCGCAGGACCAGTTGCCGGGCAGATTTTACCCTACTGTATAGTAGGCAATGTATTACTATGTTAAAATTACTGATGGCTGCATGTTAACATCCTCTTCCTTCCCTGCTTGTTTCTTCTTCTGTCTGTACTTGTTTGTCTGCTCTCTCTCTCTCTCTCTCTCTCTCTCTCTCCCTCTCTCTCGCTCTCTCTCTCTCTCTCTCCCTCTCTCTCTCTCTCTCTCTCTCTCTCTCTCTCTCTCTCTCTCTCTCTCTCTCTCTCTCTCTCTCCCTCTCTCTCTCTCTCCTCTCTCTCTCTCCCTCTCTCTCTCTCTCTCTCTCTCTCTCTCTCTCCACCCAGTTCTCCAAAGAGACATTAGCTAATATTTATTCTGCATACATTGACAACTTCCTCAACGCCAAAGATGCTGTGAGGATTGCTAAGGAGGCCAAGCCAGCGTTCCACAAGTTTCTGGAGGTGAGTGTTATAAAATGTCGGGACGGGACTCCCGCGGGACCCAACGCAAGTCTCGCGGGAGTGAGCGGTAATCACGTTTGGCGCGGGTGGTAACGGGCGGGCAAAAAATAAACAGCGGGTCCTGCGATTTCAGTAAAGTCATCGCCTCAGACTCTGAGCAGCAGAGACAGACAGACAGACAGGCTGCCTGCATGTGAGGAGAAGCGAGCAGACAACAGACTGAAACCAAAAGTTGTTCCTCAACATGAAACGAGGGAATAAAGTTAGAGATTTGACAGATTTGGGATCGCTTCACGACTCAATGAGAGGAAGATCAGGTGCACTCACTAGCCCTTTTCCCACATGCGCTTTGTACCGCAAAATGACCGGTACGTGGTCTAATGCCTGCATGTGAGAAAGGCACCGTGCCGGTATAAGCGCGACCCCGTCGTCGCGGAGATTTCACCACTTTCTAGCCTGTCAGAAGAGCGGTATGCGCTTTAGCGGATACTAGTGAGAAACGGGTGCAGTCATTTTCCGCGACACTCTCATGGGCGAGGTGTAGGCTACACACGTTGCTTAATGTTCCAGCGGGCATAATCTAATCATTCGCGCACATTAAAGCAAACTGGCGAAATGATCTTGTGATAATAAGAGCGGTAGCCTATAAGCCTATGTCAGCTTCATGTGTGGGTGTGCTGTGCTGATTTTCCCCTCTCCTCTCTGCTCGCTCTCTGGCCACAGTCCGTCCTCCTCCTTAAGTCACAGCCCGACAGGGACTAAGCAAATGCACGAAGCGAAAGTGGAAGTATTTTGCTTACGTTGCCGAAAGCCAAGGCAAGCCCGGACACATCAAATGAAGCCAGACTGTAAAAAGTGCTTCAACGCGATGCAGGTGAACGGATAAACAAGCAAACTTATTTCACCATTCGGAGTTTTGCCGACACGTCACTCCCCACCCGCTCTGCAGTGCCGCCCCCCCCCCAGTGCCGCCCCCCCCCCCCCCCCCCACACACATACAGGCAATTTCGCTGATAGATTCCCACATGCCAGAGGAGAGGTGTGAAGGGAAATGTCCGATATTGACTTACAGGTAATTTTCCGGTACGCATGTGGGAAAACGGCTACTCTTATACAGTATGTATGTTGGGAGCGGGCGGTCAGTGACACACAAGTTGTGGGAGTAGACGCATTGGACGGTGATGGTCAGAAATCCAGTGCACCCCTCTACTCTGGTGTGTTTGTATGAAATAGTGGAGGATATGGAAACCAGTCGGAAAGGCTTTTGAAACAGCACACATTTTCCTGTACCTCTGTAAGGAAAATTGCCCATGAAATTTTCTTTACACTATCAGACAATACAATACAATATAATACAATACAATACAATATGTAATCTTCCCTAAAGCAGCAGGATGAAAACGTGGGCAAATTTTCGCAAAATGTCTACCCTACAGTATGTGGAATACAAATCTAAAAGTAATTTTGTTGTGGCATATTTGTGGTGGTACACTTACTCATTATGGTCGGCCATCAGAAATAAATCTTTGTATGGGAAACACAGCATGAGTTGGTTGCACAGACATACAGCAGTTTGGATGCAAAAATGAATTCAGGTCAAGACAAGAACCTGTCAGGACCGTGTCCACATGGGATTGTCACTGTGGAACTACTCCGCCATCTTCTGGCAGACAAGTGAAGTGCAACAAAGACCTGCCATAACACTTTGTCATTTGGTTGCCTGGGTCCTGAGTGGGTCTAACTCTTCAAGGCTCAACCATTTTCTCTCTCCTTTTTCTTTCTTTTTTCCCCTTTCCCTTCCTCAACAAACCCCACTTCTCTCACTCTATTCCCTGTTCTCTCGTTCCTCCTCTCCAACAGCAAAACATGCGTGAGAACAAGGAGAAGCAGGCTCTGGGTGATCTGATGATCAAGCCGGTCCAGAGGATTCCTCGATACGAGCTGCTGGTGAAGGTCCGTCCCTCCACAGTGATGAACACTATATAATAATAATAATAATAATAATAATAATAATAATAATAATAATAAATTGTATTTGTAATGCACTTTCCATTTGAAGCCAATCTCAGAGTGCTACAGAGCGTATGGGGAGCATATAAAAACAACTATTATTATTATTATTATTATTATTATTATTATTATTATTAATTATTATAGCTCTCTATCTGCACTACTCAAAATGTAACAAGTCTCTATGAACACTAGCTTCATGTAATATAACTATCTGCACTGCTCAAACTGTAACAACATTCTGTGTGTGTGTGTGTGTGTGTGTGTGTGTGTGTGTGTGTGTGTGTGTGTGTGTGTGCGCGTGCGTGCGCGTGGTAGGACTTGCTGAAACACACTCCGGAGGACCACCCGGACCACCCGTTCCTCCTGGACGCCCAGAGGGGCATCAAGCGCCTGGCTGAGAAGATCAATAAGGGCCGGCGCTCGGCCGAGGAGGCGGAGCGAGAGGCCAGGGTCATCCAGGAGATCGAGGCACACATAGAGGGCGTGGAACATGTGAGCTAGCTGTTTATTCTTCATGTTTTTACTGTATAGGTGAAGACTAAGCCTATATTTACACTTTTACTGTTGACTCTTACTGTATAGGTGAAGACTAAGCCTATATTTACACTTTTACTGTTGACTCATCTACATTGTAGTTTGGATTTCACATCATGAGATGTGGCAGAAGGGACAATACGGCTAAGGGAAAAAACAGCAAAAAACACACACACACACACAATTTTAACTCTGCAGTTATGGTTTTTACAAATCTTTATTAGATTCAAGCTTTAAAAAATGAATGAGAAACAGATTTGTCATTATTTTATGTTTATGGTATAAAGTGATACCTGTGTTTGTATATGTGTGTGTGTGTGTGTGTGTGTGTGTGTGTGTGTGCGTGCGTGTGTGTGTGTGTGTGTGTGTGTGTGTGTGTGCGTGTGTGTGTGTGCGTGTGTCAGATTCTGAACCCCCAGAGGAAGTTCCTGAGGCAGGAGATGGTCATGGAGGCGGTGAGAAATACTTTGTGGATTTACAGCTGTGTGTAACAAAGCAGTGGGGGGAGACAATAAGGAAATCATAATCAAAAATATAAGACCAAAATAAAAATGTGTAATGTCCTCTATTAAAATCACCTCAAATTAATGGAAATAATTTAAACAAATGACCCTGCTTTTACTGGCTTTTACCAGCCCAAGGCACAAAGTCTACTTCTATGTATTTGTGCATTTAGAGTGGGAATTTAATCAGGGTGAGTTAGAGGAGGTTTGAGGTGAATAAATAAATCTTGGTCTTGGCTTTGATATATTTTATTCATTTTATATAATCTTTATAAAGCATGAAGACTTTCTGAGCTCTCTCTCCCCCTCTCTCCCTCTCGGTCTCTCTCTCTCTCTCTCTCTCTCTCCCTCTCGGTCTCTCTCTCTCTCTCTCTCTCTCTCTCTCCCTCTCCCTCTCTCTCTCTCTGTAGAAGACAGTGGGTGGGAAGAAGGACCGTTCCCTCTTCCTCTTCAGCGATCTGATTATCTGCACCACACTCAAGAGGAAGTCTGGCTCCTTGAGACGCAGCTCCATGAGCCTGTATGCAACACACACACACACACACACACACACACACACACACACACACACACACACACACACACACACACACACACACACACACACACACAATACACTTTCTCACAGAATGTGAAGCAACCACACTGCCTCCTGGTGTTGAGTAACAAACATACAGATATTACAACCTTGCAACTTTTGACTCCTCTCTCTCTCTCTCTCTCTCTCTCTCTCTCTCTCTCTCCCTCAGGTATTCGGCTGCTAGTGTGATTGATACTTCCAGTAAATATAAGTTTCTCTGGAAGCTGCCATTAGAGGATGTGGTGCTGGTGAAAAGTACGTATCCCTCTTAAGGTGACATCGCTGTGGGCACGGAAAACCGACACAACTACAATTAAACTGAAAGTTCATGGCTCAATGATATGTGTAGATATGAAAACTTGTCATCAAACTTGTAAAAATCCATCTGTAATTTCAAATAACATTGGTGCCTTTGAGAAAGTAAGCAATCCTTTTTATTTATTCCTGGGGGAAAAAAACATTTTGCAGATTCCCAAGCCCATCCAAAAGTGGTATATAGTTTTTCCTATAGCAGTTTGGAGTTCTTTGAAATCCTAATTGTATATAAAATGTCACTTTTCAATTGAGTGAGGATATGAATCAGAATCCGCTTTATTGGCCAAGTATGTACACATACAAGCAATTGGGCTCTGGTTTGCTTTGCTCTGAAAGTATTATCATACAGAAAAGAAAGAATGGTTTGCCCAAGTGCAAAACAGGCAGGGCAAGAAGGGTACATTTAGACATTAACAAAAATGTACAGTAGCTACTATATACAATAAGTCTGGTGTAAAGTGTATTTTAAATATAATATGAAGGAATGTACATAAATACGCCACACAGGATTGTAAACAAAGGCTTAAATACAGATGTTTCAGATATTGTACATGTTATGGAGGAAATAGTTGTGTGTTTGGTGACTGTGTGCGTCTGTGCTCCAGGCCCCGCCCAGGCAACCAACAAGGAGAGCATCCAGAAGCTGATTGGCCGCTTAGACGAGGATCTCAGCACGCTGGGTCAGATCAGTAAACTGTCTGAGAGCCTCAGCCTCCCACACCAGGTACTGCACACGCACGCACACACACACACACACACACACACACACACACACACACACACACACACACACACACACACACACACACACACACACACACTCCTTCCTCCTATGCCTGAGAAACTGTATGTTTAGTTCATTTATCTCCTGGTGCTTCCTCTCTGTCCACCTGTCTCCGTCTCAGTCCCTGGACGAGGCGATCAAGGACCTGATGGCCTCGGTGCACAGGGAGCTGTCGGACAAACAGTCTCTGGCCTTTAGCATGACCTTCCTGCCCACCAAGCTGGAGCTGACCACAGCCTCGGCCGAGAGCAGCTTCGTGTTCGAGTTCAGCTCCCCCGACACGCGCTCACACTTCGAACAGGCCTTCGAGGAAGCCAAGAAGAAGCTAGGTCAGAAAACAACCAAATATTCCAAAGGTCCTAAGAGTTAGCCTGTGTAGCTAGCTAGCAACCTCAATAATATTTAATAGTAGGCCTAAATATACAACTAACTCCTAACTATACTTTTTGGAATGATAATACCTGTTATCAGGCCTAGAGCTATTGTACCATACAAATGGACTGGATAATTTTTTCTTCTTTTTTAGCTATGAACAAGGACCAGTGGGACCCAGAGTTTCTGAAGGCAATCCCCATTATGAAGACACGCAGCGGGATGCAGGTCAGAGCAACAGGCTCTTATGTCCAAGTTGGGTTGTATTACGCAGCTACTCTGTTGGTGTGTGTGTGTGTGTGTGTGTGTGTGTGTGTGTGTGTGTGCGTGCGTGCGTGCGTGCATGCGCGCGTGTGTGTGTGTGTGCGTGCGAAACCTTCCCTTCTCCTGCTACTGTGTTGTAAATAAGAGCATGTTCTGCTCTGGTGAAGTAAGGGTGGAGGTGAAAGGTCATCATGGCTCATGTCTGTGTATTTAAATGAGTTGAGTTCATACACAGACACCCTGACCCCATAACAGATCAGCAGCCATGCTGTCCTGTTTGCTGCAGCTGTTGCAACAGTTGCATTCATATAAAAGGAATTCCCACTGGTGTATTGTTGTATCAGGTGAGTATTGTTGTGTCTCTCCAGTTCTCCTGTGCCTCTCCCA
>NC_139642.1:53748795-53781295 GCF_964638095.1 Poromitra crassiceps | reverse complement strand
TATATGGCAAATACAATGACACATTCAGTTTTTAAAGTAAAAGGCAAATATTTATTGCAAAAATGGTTGGTTTTATTTACCCTGCAGTCAGGTAGATGAACTTATTGAACACATTAACTTATTCCCAGTCATCAGTAGTGTTCCGGCAGGTGTTGCCAAGTTTCCTGCAGTTGCATGCCTCGATGTAACCTTGCTTGCAAGATGGATAACCTCGCGAGATCAAAAGAGATTCTCTCGACGTAATCCATCTTGTCATGCACAGGCAGTTAAGATGATTGGCCGAACCATGCCGCCCCGACGAATCAGCGGCAGCCTTAAGCGGGCTCAGGCTCGTCTGGGCAAGTAGTGGGTACATGGTCTTTGTAGTTCTTTTCACTCGTCAACATGGCTGCCGCCGCGGAAGTGACAGGCTGTCTGAATGAAATTGAATGTAACGTTCCCAATTCTATGTATTAAATTCTAAAAAATTAACGGCAACATTTGGGAAGGCTAAGCCACACAACTAGTTCGTTATAATCTAACTTCATGTTTCGAAGGTGACTTTACGACGGTGAGGACTCAATCAATGAATACCACGGAGATCAGGCACAGGCACCTTCGGCGATCTGATTGGTTGAAGTTAACACCCACCAGCGGTGATAGACAGATGGGTCATCCAATCACCTGCCAAGTAGCTTGGAAAAAGTGCCCGCCTCCGTCAGCGGGTCTGGTTACTGCATTCCCAGATCGACTGGTTTAGTGAAACGTATGTGGAGCTATACCGTCCATCTGGCAGCGTCAGGTTAGCCTCGATGCATTCCATGCGGAATTTCCTGCAGCTGCAGCGTTGGCTGAGGCACCCCTTCAAACAACCACATGAGGTGATCTCCCTGCATGCTTTCGGCATAGGTGGCAGAGAGAATAGCCGTGGCACTAACTGACCATCAAGGTGCATCCATCCCATTTCGGTCACTGGAGGAAGATCGGGATATGGCAAGTGAGCTTGGTTCCAGACAATTGCTTGATAGTGTGCACGCATGATGTGAAACTTTGCTGCATCTGAGGTTGGTGGCAGAGTCTCTTGTGCACGACCTCTACAAAACAACTTGACTCTTGCGTTGTTGCAGTTATCAACCTCGGGCACACCATACATCTTACAGATGAATTTCTCTGTTGACATCGCTATGTCGTCTGTGAGAGGGCCCTTGCCAAGGCCAATAAGATCCGTGTGATGTTGCTGGAACACCTGCCAGGCCGTTTTCTTGCTGTGGCCACTGAACTGAGACACACTATCACAGCCAGTGAGGGAATGGAAGGCAAGTAGTGTGTCCACTTGATCAGCAGATAGCAACATGTGAATTTCATGTACTGGAAGATACTTTGGAGCCTTGGACGTCCCAGCTTTCATGTAGAGATGTGTACATGCCATTCTGTCATAGTGTGCCAGAAGTAGAAGAAGCACATCTGTATCGCGCGCTGACACGACTATTGTTTTCATATGAGCACCCCATACCCCAAACCTTAACCCAAACCCTAACCTTAACGTTAACCCTAACCCTAACCATAACCCAGTCTGACCTCTCAATGTCCCTAACCCTAACCCAAAACCCCAACCCTAACCTTAATGTTAACGCTAATGGTCGGACTAATGGGAGGTCGGACCAATGGGCAGGCCCCACTGGATAACATTAGATAGCTAAATAAGCTTCATGCAGCAATATCCTAAAATATAATTCAAACAACACAAAATGCATCACATTATAATTCCTATCTTTGCTGATGTTGACTTACCTGTTAACTTTTTGGGTATTGTCTTTTGGGTAATGTTACAGTCTGTTCCTTCAGCAATGTTTTTGGTCACCAGCCGACCATTTCAGAGATACATTTAAAAGAAGAGTGTTAACATATCGTTATATATTCATTTAGCTAACTATCGTTAGCCAGTAAGGTTAGCTAGGCGCTTTTTGTTTGCTTTGCTTCAGCAAAACAGCCTTTCTGTAAGGTTCTGTCCTTCTGAGAGCCTTCTGAGTGTCCTTTAGAGCCTTTGTTTGTGGGAGGGGGCGGGGCAAATGTTCCATCACAGCATTGGACATATCTCAAAGACAAACTGCAAAGTAATCAAATTATTCTTAAACATCTAGGACCAACTTGCTTTTGGATCTTATTTGGTTGACGAATTATTCATCACTAAAGATGACAATTTTTGCAATGTATATGGTTTTAAACAGTTTCTTCACATTTTAGCTTAAAACAGGATATGGTATTGGATTCCTCATATATGAAAACCTACAAAAGCACATTTCATTCAAGTTTCTACCATGTTTAGTCAAAAAGATGTAGTTAAATACATTTCATGCCGATGGGGGCGGCCATCTTGGTTTTGAGGCATTTCCGTCCATTTTTGAGCTGGGCATACAGCAAATTTGAACTCAGCACCCTTCAATACCCCTAAAAAGCATGTATGCCATAAATTAACATGATTTGCCTTCGGGGTTCAGATTTTCTGAAAATTGACCCAGTCTAATATGCATATACCAACTCCCACGCTCCTCCACACACGCTCATGTATACACATACATACATACATACATACATACATGCATATATATACACATATGTATACAAACTTACCCATACACACACAATAACATAAATCAACCCACATATCCCTATCAATACTTATTCCTAATAATACATTCCAATATTACCCCAATAACCCAATGCTTTTGATATTAACTTGTGTTGTACCAATGCATATAGAAAAACCAAACAGCAGTGATTTGTGTTTTTCTGTCCACACCATCTCTCTTTCAAATGGGAACTGCTTTCTAATCTCCAAAAAGTAATGTGTTTATTATTAAAATACCTAAATTAATAATGTACCTTGGACATTTGAATTTGAAGTATGAAAAACACTGTGTGCTTGCACAAATTAGATTATATAATTCGTATTTTAAAAGCCTCTCTAACCTCTAGTGCAAGCCTGCATTATTAATTAAATATACTGGTTAAAGACTTGAAAATAAAATGGCCTAAGTAGCTGAAGCACTGAGGGTTCTGACACTGTGTTCTGTGCTAATCTTTCCCTAACCCATCCTCCGTCTCACTCCGCCCACCTTCCCGTCCACAGGTAGTTTCTGGGACGCCCAGTCTTCTCAGACGTTGGTGCTGGGCTCGCCCCAAAGCCCCGTCACCAAGATGGTTCCTGTGGGAGGGAAGCTGTGGTGCGGATCCCAGAACAGAGTCCTCATTATCAACACAACTACACTGGTACAAGAGGTAACAGAGTCCTCATTATCATCAACACAACTACACTGATACAAGAGGTAACAGAGTCCTCATTATCAACACAACTACACTGATACAAGAGGTAACAGAGTCCTCATTATCATCAACACAACTACACTGGTACAAGAGGTAACATAGTCCTCATTATCAACACAACTACACTGATACAAGAGGTATAGAGTCCTCATTATCATCAACACAACTACACTGATACAAGAGGTAACAGAGTCCTCATTATCATCAACACAACTACACTGGTACAAGAGGTAACAGAGTCCTCATTATCATCAACACAACTACACTGATACAAGAGGTAACAGAGTCCTCATTATCAACACAACTACACTGATACAAGAGGTAACAGAGTCCTCATTATCATCAACACAACTACACTGGTACAAGAGGTAACAGAGTCCTCATTATCAACACAACTACACTGATACAAGAGGTATAGAGTCCTCATTATCATCAACACAACTACACTGATACAAGAGGTAACAGAGTCCTCATTATCATCAACACAACTACACTGGTACAAGAGGTAACACAGTCCTCATTATCAACACAACTACACTGGTACAAGAGGTAACAGAGTCATCATTATCAACACAACTACACTGGTACAAGAGGTAACAGAGTCCTCATTATCAACACAACTACACTGATACAAGAGGTAACAGAGTCCTCATTATCAACACAACTACACTGGTACAAGAGGTAACAGAGTCCTGATTATCAACACAACTACACTGATACAAGAGGTAACAGAGTCCTCATTATCAACACAACTACACTGGTACAAGAGGTAACAGAGTCCTCATTATCATCACAACTACACTGGTACAAGAGGTAACAGAGTCCTCATTATCAACACAACTACACTGGTACAAGAGGTAACAGAGTCCTCATTATCAACACAACCACACTGGTACAAGAGGTAACAGAGTCCTCATTACCAACACAACTACACTGGTACAAGAGGTAACAGAGTCCTCATTATCAACACAACTACACTGGTACAAGAGGTAACAGAGTCCTCATTATCATCAACACAACTACACTGGTACAAGAGGTAACAGAGTCCTCATTATCAACACAACCACACTGGTACAAGAGGTAACAGAGTCCTCATTATCAACACAACTACACTGATACAAGAAGTAACAGAGTCCTCATTATCAACACAACTACACTGGTACAAGAGGTAACAGAGTCCTCATTATCAACACAACTACACTGATACAAGAGGTAACAGAGTCATCATTATCAACACAACTACACTGGTACAAAAGGTAACATAGTCCTCATCATCAACACAACTACACTGGTACAAGAGGTAACAGAGTCCTCATTATCATCAACACAACTACACTGGTACAAGAGGTAACAGAGTCCTCATTATCATCAACACAACTACACTGATACAAGAGGTAACAGAGTCCTCATTATCAACACAACTACACTGATACAAGAGGTAACAGAGTCCTCATTATCAACACAACTACACTGATACAAGAGGTAACAGAGTCCTCATTATCATCAACACAACTACACTGATACAAGAGGTAACAGAGTCCTCATTATCAACACAACTACACTGATACAAGAGGTAACAGAGTCCTCATTATCAACACAACTACACTGATACAAGAGGTAACAGAGTCCTCATTATCAACACAACTACACTGATACAAGAGGTAACAGAGTCCTCATTATCATCAACACAACTACACTGATACAAGAGGTAACAGAGTCCTCATTATCAACACAACTACACTGGTACAAGAGGTAACAGAGTCCTCATTATCAACACAACTACACTGGTACAAGAGGTAACAGAGTCCTCATTATCAACACAACTACACTGGTACAAGAGGTAACAGAGTCCTCATTATCAACACAACTACACTGGTACAAGAGGTAACAGAGTCCTCATTATCAACACAACTACACTGGTACAAGAGGTAACAGAGTCCTCATTATCAACACAACTACACTGGTACAAGAGGTATAGAGTCCTCATTATCAACACAACTACACTGGTACAAGAGGTAACAGAGTCCTCATTATCAACACAACTACACTGGTACAAGAGGTAACAGAGTCCTCATTATCATCAACACAACTACACTGATACAAGAGGTAACAGAGTCCTCATTATCAACACAACTACACTGATACAAGAGGTAACAGAGTCCTCATTATCAACACAACTACACTGATACAAGAGGTAACAGAGTCCTCATTATCATCAACACAACTACACTGATACAAGAGGTAACAGAGTCCTCATTATCAACACAACTACACTGATACAAGAGGTAACAGAGTCCTCATTATCAACACAACTACACTGATACAAGAGGTAACAGAGTCCTCATTATCAACACAACTACACTGATACAAGAGGTAACAGAGTCCTCATTATCATCAACACAACTACACTGATACAAGAGGTAACAGAGTCCTCATTATCAACACAACTACACTGGTACAAGAGGTAACAGAGTCCTCATTATCAACACAACTACACTGATACAAGAGGTAACAGAGTCCTCATTATCAACACAACTACACTGGTACAAGAGGTAACAGAGTCCTCATTATCAACACAACTACACTGATACAAGAGGTAACAGAGTCCTCATTATCAACACAACTACACTGGTACAAGAGGTAACGGAGTCCTCATTATCAACACAAGAGGTAGGTGGATGTCCTCATTATATGTGGAAAGCCGGATTAAGGGTACGTGTCCTAGTCACTGCACTAGTGCCTCCTCTGGTCGGTCGGGGTGCCTGTTCGGGGGGAGGGGAACTTGGGGGGATTGGGTGATCCTTCCACATGCTACATCCTGCCGGTGAAACTCCTCACTGTCAGCTGAAAAGAAGCGGCTGGCGACTTGGTTTCCTCCTACCACGAAAGACATGTATCTTAGGGTTAATACTCCTGCCTGTCACTGTGTGTGAGGCACTGTCAATTCTAACTGGAGTACCAAGGGACAGCAGTTGAAAATTAGCCATGTGGCTAACACTGGTACATTTTCAATAATGTGCATTGCCCTTCAAATGAATACACCAATTAAATCTCAATGCAGCAACTCGAATAACAGATGAGGCAGACGGTAGACAGGAGTGTTGTCGTCTACTCTCTCACTTTTTCCTTGCACCTCTCTCCCTCCCTGGCAGCACTGGTTCCAGGTGGGCACAGACAGCGGGCGCTGTGTGACCTGCATGGTGGCGTACGGTCAGGGCGTGTGGCTCGCCCTGCAGGGCAGTGCTCAGGTCAGGCTGTACCACGCTCAGAGCTGGGAGAGCCTCACTGAGGTGGACGTGGCCCCCGCTGTGCACAAGATGCTCGCAGGTAACACACACACCAAGCATGTGGACAGTGTGAGACGTGTTACAAAAACCTGTAGGATGACAATTACATTATTTTAAAGGATAAGTTCAAAAAAAAATGAAAATTCAGTCATTATCTAATCACCCCCATGCCGATGGAAGGATGTGTTTTTTTAGTCCTCAAAACATTTATGGAGTTTCACAGCAAAACACAGTTGCAGAATTATCCTACACAATTACATACACTAAGTGGATGTTGATAACTTTCAAACATAAAAAAAAGCCTCCATACTGCTCATCTGGCGTAATCCAAGTCTCCAGAAGCCCTGAGATGCCAAGTTGACTTGAAAACAAAGCACATAGTTAGTCAATGTAGTCTCACAGCCATTGATGTCAGTGTAGCTCCACAATGCTACATTAAAATAGTGTTTTGCTGTGAAACAGTTTTGTGGACTAAAAAACGTTCCCCCGTCCTTCCACCGGCATGGGGGTGACCTCCACCCCTCCTGGGGGTGAGTAGATAAGGACTGGATTTTCATTTTGGGTGAACTTATCTTTTAATGCTTTAATTCCCATTTCCCAATAACTCACCCCATATCTCTCCATTTCCTCTCCCCTCTGAATCTTAACCCCCACTTCTCCCTTCCTCTCTCTCCCCCTTCCTCTCTCCCTCCTCTAACTCTCCACCTTTTCCCCACCACTTCTTGTCCTCCCTCACCTACACCCCTTTTCCGTCTACTTCGTCCTCCGCTTCCCTTCTCTCCATCCCAGGGTCGGATGCAATCATCAGGCAGCACAAGGCAGCCTGCCTGAGAATCACAGCACTGTTGGCCTGTAAGGACCTGCTGTGGATCGGTACCAGTGCAGGTAGAACAAGAAATATATATATATATAGACACAAAGTCAGTGCAGGAACTCAAAGTTATATTGACACGGTTAGATTACTTTAACAATAAATCAAACAGCAATACAAGAGTCATATTTACTGAATATGGACTGCGATAGCACAGGTGTACACAGTGCGTTTCCTATGATAAGAATATCTGTGATTAAGATGAGCCATATTTTAATGGTGGCATTGTGTGGAGCTACACTGACATCATTGGCTGAGAGACGACATTGACTGAGCAAATATGTAACTTATGTGCTTTGTCATAATGCCATCTTGACCCAACAGTAAACCTGTGTCAGTAGACGTTTGTGTCTCCCAATTATTCCGCCACCAATAAAGTTAATGTATGTATGTAATGTGCTACTCTGTTGGCTGTGTTGTATTCTCTGGCCGGATATGTCTTAAGAGGTCTGATTCAGAAAGAAAGGCAATTTTAAAGTGGTGTTCCTTTGCAGGAGTGGTCCTGACGCTGGCCATCCCAGCAGTGAGCTCAGGGACTGGGCCCGGCATGCTGAAGGCTCCCCTGGTGCCCGTGGGCTCGGCTCACGGACACACGGGCCACGTGCGCTTCCTCACCTCCATCGAACTGCCAGAAGGCTTTGACGTCAACTTCCCTCTTCCCCCAACCGACTGCACAGGTGACCAACTTAACTTAACTTAACTGAACTACTGAGTTTCTGCTTCAAACATGCTCGTTTTTTTCACCTATCATTGAATATCCCCCCTTATCCCCCCCATCATAAATCAGCCAATATACATACCATACATATCAGTGGCACACACACACACACACACACACACACACACACACACACACACACACACATACACACACACACACACACACACACACACACACACACACATACACACACTACCAGTCAAAATGTAGACACACCTGATTGAATGTATGTTTTTCATGATCTTAAAGCTTATGCCATCTAAAGGCTATATGCTTATATGCTTGAAAAATGTTTTTTAGACAAATATACTTTCCAAAACATTTGCTTTTCCATCAAGGCAATGGACGGCTACTTTAAAGAATGTAAAATATACGATTGATTTGTTTTAACGCTTTTTTGGTCAGTGCATATTTCCATTGTGTTATTTTATAGTTTTGACGTTTTAACATTCTAAAATCTAGAAATAAAGAAAAATTGGTGCAGCAAATGTTTGACTGTCAAAGTTTTTTGCTATGCGTGGGCTTCTCAAGTTCTGCAGCAGGACAAATTTCACTGAACCAAACCTATCTGAACTGAATATTATATGATATTACACCTCCCCTCAACCTTACCTGTCTTTCTTCCTAGGCAACCAATCCCACAGCAGCAGCAGCACAGTTGACAGCAGCCTCCAAAGGCGGGACTCCACGCGCCGACGAGCCTCCGGCCACCTCCCCCCCAAAACCAATCAGCTCGTCATCTCCGGGGGCGACGGCTACGAGGACTTCAGACTGACCAATAGCAGCGAGACAGTCGGGCGGGACGACAGCACCAACCACCTATTGCTGTGGAGGGTCTGAGACTTGAAGAACACCGTTTTTTTCCCCCCAACCCAGCTGAGAACGGCGCACATACCCTTCCTTCTGCCCTCCTGACTCCTCACCTTTCACTGTTGTTTTTGATGGTCTTCTGCTCGGTCCACCAGTCTCTATGTGCATAATGGGTGTCAACGCCCTCCCTGCCTGCACCCACAAATGAAAATTGTCACTTCAAATTTCTTGTGTTAATATATATTTCTGATTGTGTGCATGGTTCTTCACATGGTGGTGTTTGTGCGTCTGTCTATTTGGGCGTGGACGGGTGGTTGGCACTGGATGTATACTGCATTCTCCGCAAGTATTGTCCGGTCTGGAAAAGTGTTACGAAACTCAGCCTTTACTGAAAGAGAGACAGAAGAAGAGCGAGGGGGGGGGGCGGAGGAGAACACTTTCCAAAGATGGCTTTTTCAAACTTTCCACAGTTGGATGTACGGTGAGAATCAGAGGGGAGAGACAGATGGAGAGAAATGGACAGAAGAGAGAGTTGGACTCTGCAGTATGTCGTTGCACAGGGAGTTGCTTGGAGAGGCGGAAGAAGGACTTTGAAGTGAACTGGGACACGTGGGACAGGACACACACAGTAGCTTGAATTTGGAACGTCAACCCTTTGCTCCATCACCACTTCATCTTAGCTTGAACTACAGATGAACCACCACAGAAAACTTTGTGAAAATTATATTAATATATTATATATCTACGAATGAAAATCAAGTGAAACGTTCCCACGCTGCCTGTAGTTTGTGACTACGTCTCCCAACAGCTGTTGTGCCGTTCTGATCAGTGGGATTGTGTTTTCATATTGTTTTACGGATCTCTGCTAGGCTGACTCTGCCAACAATAGCGCCCCCGTCTGGCTGAGTCAGGTTAGATCTCTGCAGCTCCAGTCCAGGATGTGCCCACAGACGTTTGGTTGATGTCTGCAAGCTCTTAAAGGAGAAAAGAGACGACGAGGTGCCGTTCTCCCTGAATCAATCAGTCAATAATGGCAGATCTCAGATCAGATCTTCCTGGCCCCAGAGCTCTGTTTAACACCGTAGGGATGACATAATAGCTGCTCCTCAGTCAGTATTTAAGCATGGCGAGACTGCTAACAAAAACCCTTTCCCGTTCTCATATAGAGGGAGAGTGAAGAAGAGTATGGTTGAAGTGCAATATATGGCAGAAGGGTACCTAACAGGACTATAGGCACATGCATATACAGTGACCCATTTAAGCACAGCCTCCACTCACTGAGTCAGAACACACACACGTCTCTCCGTTGCGTACTGCACACACACACACTCACACACACACTTGTGTTTTTCCACAGATAATCACAGTGTATCTATTAAGTTTTTCTTATGTTCATTTTGATATTGGTTGAAGATGAGATGAAGCAGTGTTCCACTACTGGAGTTATGTAGACAAAAAAAGTGCATTGGAGACATGTCTCTTTAACACGACTATGCCAAAGCCTCGTATCTGTAAGAGTGACGGCATGGAGGGGTCTGAAACGTGTTTTTTTTTTTTTTGTTGCCAAGAGATTTCAGCCAAAACTCCCACTGGCTGCGCTTGTGTTGAACATTCCATCAGGAAGGCGATTGGGAACTATATTGTTGCTGATTTCAAGAGCAAAGTCTTTCTAGATGATGCTGGGCTGTGGTAGCAAATAAAGATCCTTATGTACAGTATTTATGCTTTAGATTTCAGTGCCTCCTTTTGCAGCACTTAATTTACAGTAGAGATGATGTTAGCCTGGTAGACTCGTGTGAACTCACATTTAATTTCGTTCTACCACGAAGTGAAATGTCAGTTCACGTTGACCGGCTGGTTTACCAGGCTAAGTTCACGTTGACCGGCTGGTTTACCAGGCTAAGTTCATGTGACCGGCTGGTTTACCAGGCTAAGTTCACGTTGACCGGCTGGTTTACCAGGCTAAGTCCACGTTGACCGGCTGGTTTACCAGGCTAAGTCCACGTTGACCAGCTGGTTTACCAGGCTAAGTTCATGTGACCGGCTGGTTTACCAGGCTAAGATGATGTAGCTTAACCTGACTCTGCCAGACGGGGGGCGTTATTGTGTCTTGTGAACACAATACCGCCCCCGTCTGGCAGAGTCAGGTAAGATGTAGCTTTCACTATATTTCTTCTGGTTTGAGGAGGCCCCTGACTTAAACTACAGGATCGGCAAATACAAATAGTGAGGTGTAATTTGGCTTGGACAGACAGACAGACATGCACATACACACACAAACACTGATTTCAGTATTGATAGCTAAGGTAATGTAGATAGGTGTGTGTGTGTGTGTGTGTGTGTGTGTGTGTGAGAGAGAGAGAGTGAGAGAGTAGGTCAGAAGGACAAATGCTGAGCACCGGCACGTGCCTAACAACATAAGCCATCACTCATACGCACACACAGCGAGTGAAACCCCAGCTGTCCCTCTGTCCAGGTGTCTCTGAAGTGACGGGGTGACCCTGACGTCCACGCTGAGCCAACTAGGCTTTCGGGTTAAGAGGTGATTGTCTTTGATCCCTCTGACCCTAGAAACCATCGCTGTACCTTATACCAACCATCTGGGCCCTTCACCTCTTCACCTCAGCTTTCCCCTCTGGCAAACGCCTAACTTAAGCATTGAGCTAACTCTCCCACTGTGTTCCAATGACGGCGGCTAACGGCTAAGAGGATTAGCTGGCCACTCTCGATAGCCGATGGCTGCTAACGAGCTCGTGAGCTCTCTGCCCTGTGCACAGCAGCCGTAGGTGTTAATTGGCTCTGTGTGTCTGTATCTGGCACAAGTGCTCGTTTATTTGGCCCACACACACAAGTGTAAAACAGACACATTCTGTACGCCTGTGTGAAGGGTACTATAGAGGGAGGATGAGACATTTTAGCACGGTCCTGCAACTTCGAGGTAGCGTATATTCACTACACTTGACATGTGTGTTCCCATTGCCAAGAGCTGTTCCCTGGGCAGGATGTCTGGCTGTAGGGCGAAGGGTATCCATACACATTGGAATTCAGCCCGTTTTCTGTGAACAGTGATAAGTTGTGGGGTGCGTTCAGACTCCGAGGCGTCGAGTATTCGGAGCAGTGTCTGTGCTCAATCCGCTTGTGTCGTTTGTGAGTCGTGCGGCAAAATGTGTGACGGGCCCTTGGCTGGTGGGTCCCCCAGATGACGAGTCGCTGGTGTGTCTTTGTGAGTACATGGTCTCTGGGTGACACTAAATGACTTGGGGGGTCTGATGCTGAAAGAGCTCTATGCCATGTTTAACAGTATGTGTGATCGTTTGTAGTTACGATACAGCAAACAGCTGTCAGGGTTGGAGTCATGTGACTTTCAATTCAGCTGATTCAGGAGGGAGGTGGGTTTTCTTTCAAATCTGAAAAACAAAAAAAAATTGCCTTAAAAAATAACATGATTGTTGACAGAACTGACCAGTCAGAACTGACCAGTCATTAGTAGGTATGGAAGAAGAGCAGATTTTTTGTTTTGTTTTGAATTCTGAAATGGATTCAGATTATGAATGTGCAACATTAATTTTACACACACACATACAAGTACGAACACAGGCACACACACACTGCATCTTAAATATGAAGTAAAAACCTCCATGCTGATTTGACCACAATTGAGAGCAGTTAGCGTGTTAGCACCATGGCGATCATTTACAGTCAGAAAACGGCAGATTCCTGCTTCATCTTAACCATCACATGAAAGACGTGCTATTATCACTGTAACTCTCCGTAACTTGTAAGTAACCTCTTTAAGCCCGTATGTGAACGAAGTCTTTATTGTTGTAAATATTGGTATATATTGCCTTTTTTTTCTGTAAATAGTGCACCCACGGTCCTCAATTGTTGATATGAATCTAATGGCATATTTTTATATACTTGTGTAAGGTTTGTTTTTGTTTGTATTATTTTTTTTCCCTCTGGCATGGCTGTCAGTCACGTTTAAATTATAACTGTCACTGAACTTTCCAAAAGAAGAAGAAGAAGACAGACAAGATGGCCTCTGATGTCATCGGAGCAACTGACCGATAAAGAGTTTGGACATTGACTATTTTCAGTGGCAGCCATGTTGGCACCGCCCATTGTTGATCTATAGATGTTTGCCGTCTCACCGTGGCGATGTCACGGAGGAGGGCTGTGTTACACAGTCGACGCAGAAGGGAAAACATGACGTTCGCCCGTGTTGCAACCTGGTCAAAACTCAGTGTCAGTGGCTCTGGTTTGACATCTTGCAGTTGTCATGGTTACAGTACGTCAATAGTTACTTCCTGTATGTAGCTGTTCCTGTTTTGTCACTGTGGGTTCCTCTTTGTAATTAAATCAGTTCACTGGTGCCGGTCTGGTCTCTGCAGCACGTCCCTCTTTCTGTTACTAGTGAGGTCTCTACTTTCTACCACTTCTACTGCTTTCTTCTACTTCCTGCAGCTGCTTGGGGACTTTTCATGTGAAGCGACATACAAAACATACAGACATTACGTACATTAAACCCCTAGCCCTGGCAGTGTATGTGCCATGACCCACCTAAAGAGCTACAGGAGACCACCCCATTATTATTATGATAATGTAACTGTGTGTGTGTGTGTGTGTGTGTGTGTGTGTGTGTGTGTGTGTGTGTGTGTGTGTGTGTGTGTGTGTGTGTGTGTGAGTGAGAGAGAGGGAGAGCGAGAGAGTAGGTCAGAAGGACAAATGCTGAGCACCTGCACGTGCCTAACAACATAAGCCATCACTCATACGCACACACAGCGAGTGAAAGTATATTTGTCTAAAAAACATTTTTCAAGCATATAAGCATATAGCCTTTCGGGTGAAGTCCAGCGACAGGAAGTAACCCACAGCTCGCAGGACATCAGCACCCCTGATGTTGAGGCAGGTCCTAGCACCGAGGAAAGCAGAGAGGCCAGCCAGCCAAAAAGGGAGAAGATTAGCGGTCAGAAGCCTAGAGTTAAGTGGCCAGGTGCAGCGGAAAGTAGGAAGTGGGAAGATATCAATAGTGATTTGGTTAGGATGTTAGAGAAGCTTAAAGGAACTGCTGAGAGTAAGTTGGAGAAAATGGGAGATTGTATTTATGATTATGGTAAGGAAAGGTTTGGCGTCTTTGAGAAAAGGAAGAAACTAGAGGGTGAGGTAGTTAAATAGGCGCCAACAAGAGATAGATAGACTTATCCAGGAGAGAAGACAGCTTAAGAGGCAGTGGAGAAAAGCTACAGAGGTTGAGAAGGAAGGCATTGATTGCTTGCAGTCAGATGTGAGGGATCGGTTGGCAGTTTTAAGAAGAGCAGAGAGCATTAGGAAAAATAGGAAAAAGAAAGAGAGAGCTAGAATAGCATTCTATAAGGATCCATTTAGATTTGTGAAGTCATTGTTTAGTAAGGAAAAGAATGGTAGCCTTATGGTACCTAAGCAGAAGCTTGAGGAATATTTGGAGGAGGTTCACAAAGATAGCCCACATGGAAAGAATCTATATGAACATATATGCAACTATATGCAACCTATATGCAACCTATATGCAGCATATATGAGCATATAGGCCATATATATGCCGCATATAGGTTGCATATAGGCCAGATTTAGGTGCATATATGCGCATATAGGAGCATATAGGCCATATATATGCCGCATATAGGTTGCATATAGGCCAGATTTAGGTGCATATCTGCGCATATAGGAGCATATAGGCCATATATATGCCGCATATAGGTTGCATATAGGCCAGATTTAGGTGCATATATGCGCATATAGGAGCATATAGGCCATATATATGCCGCATATAGGTTGCATATAGGCCAGATTTAGGTGCATATATGCGCATATAGGCCACATTTATGCCGCATATAGGTTGCATATAGGCCAGATTCAGGTGCATATAAGTGCATATACCGGGCATATAGGTCTCCTATAGCTTCTTTATATCCACATATAGGTACTATATGTGCACATACAGGGCATATATGTCTCCTATATAGCTTCTTTATATACACATAAAGGCCCTATATGTTCATAATACAGGTCCTATAGGTCTCACTTCTTTATATCCACATATAGGCCATATATGTACACAATACAAGGTATATGCCTCCTATATAGGTCATTTACAAATCTGTTTGTATACACTGTGTCATAATCCATATATACCCAGCGAGCACAAAACGTTTTTTCAACGTTGATTTTTAGTTTAAATCTGGGTGATATTGGGTTTGAACGTCTAAGACCTAATTTCACCCTCTTTTCAACCGGCTAAAATGCGGTTACAACGTAAACGTGTAAAAAAACACAATTTGGTTCATCATATTGTTAAAACATTTGTTGTAGTTTGGAATAGAGACAATATTGATAGTGTGTGAATTGGCATTTTATTGTCTTTTATTGTGTAACTGAGAGTTGAAATCTGATCTACACGAAAACTACATTTCAACGCATTTTATGTCACATGAAATATCATAAATATGGGACTATAGGCTATGTGGTGCCAGCAAAAAGCTTCCAGGACACAACTATGGTTAATAGTTTAGCGCAATACTATAAAATAATGAATTCAGTTCCTGCAGCAACGAGCATGCGCAAGTACTTACTAGCTGTGACTGACTAGACCAAAGCAAGTCTGCACCGGTCTGCACCAAGTGCGGAACGAGGTGCTCTGGGCACACTATGTTATTGTGAGTCTCTGGTGTTAAATGAAGTTAACCTCTGAAGCCGTACAGCCTACAGACTATAGATGCACACACACACACAACATCATTTTAGTCTGTTACGATCATACGCATCACATAAAATAACTTCCCGATCGCTGACAATTGTGGTCTACGTTGTGTGCGAGAGAGTATATAATGTGCCCGGCTCTCTGGTTAGTACAAGAAAATGTATAGCTCAGCACTAGAGCGCACGGCTTGAACCTTGGAGAACGGGGTTCGAATCCCGTGTGCGCTGCTATTTTTATTTATTTAAAATCCTACATATAGGTACATATATGTACATATAGGTTTCCCATATATGGTGCATACATAAAATTGGCCGATTTCCTATATTATATGTACATATAGGTACATATATGTACCTATACATATATAGGTACATATATGTACATATAATATAGGAAAACGGCCAATTTTATGTATGCACCATATATGGGGAAACTATATGTGGCCCTATATTAAAACATATAGGGTACATATAGATTCTTTCCATGTGGGAGGGAAAGGTTTAGAGAGATGACAGTCCCAGCTGATATTCCACCTATTGGTGAAATAGAGAGCCAGTGTGATGATAGCCCACCAAGGTGGAAAGAAGTTCAAGAAGTAGTGAGACGTGCAAGGGCCTCTTCAGCCCCGGGTCCTAATGGAGTCCCCTACCGGCTGTATAAGAGTGCTCCAGATGTGTTGCAGTTTCTATGGAAGCTGATGAAGGTAGTCTGGAAGAAGCAGGTTATTCCTAAGGCGTGGCGTAGAGCAGGGGGAATCTTCATTCCTAAAGAAAGGGACTCGTTAGAGATAAGTCAGTTTAGACCTATCAGTCTACTTAATGTTGAAGGGAAGGTTTTCTTTAGTGTTGTGGCACAGAGGCTGTCTAGTTATCTAGAAAAGAATAGGCTAATAGATACTTCGGTGCAAAAGGCTGGAATTCCCGGCTTCTCCGGGTGCTTAGAGCACACCAGCATGATCTGGCACCAAATCCAGTCAGCTAGGCGTGAGAAGAGAGACCTGCATGTAGTATTCTTGGACCTGGCTAATGCTTTTGGGTCAGTGCCGCATAGTCTGTTATGGGAGGCCTTTGATTTCTTTAGAGTGCCAGGTAGTATAAAGAGCTTAGTTAAAGCCTACTTCTTAGATATTCAACTCTGCTTTACCACAGCAGAGTACACTACAGCTTGGCAGCAGCTGGAGATAGGCATTATGGCAGGGTGTACAATTTCCCCATTAGCTTTTACCATGGCAATGGAGATCATTATTAGGGCTTCAAAATGGGTAGTGGGTGGAGAAAGGCTGCAGGGAGGGCTGCGGCTCCCTCCAATTAGGGCATACATGGATGACATGACGACTATGACGTCAACCGCTCCATGTACTAGCAGATTGTTGGATAAGTTAAATAGTAATCTGCAGTGGGCTAGAATGAAAGTGAAGCCAAGTAAGTCCAGGAGTATTTCAATCATTAAAGGGAGGGTAGTAGGTAAGAAGTTTGTTATAAATGATGAGGTGGTGCCTACAGTGTTAGAGAAACCAGTCAAGAGTTTGGGAAGATGGTATGATGCAAGTCTCAGTGATAAGGGACAGTTTGAGGAGGTGAGGCAGGAAATGATTCAAGGTATTTCAAGTATAGACAAGTCAGGGCTCCCAGGAAAGTTAAAGTTGTGGTGTTTGCAGTTTGGATTGTTGCCTCGGTTGATGTGGCCACTGACAGTGTATGAGGTTCCCCTTTCAAAGGTAGAAAAGCTAGAAAGGATGATTAACTCATTCATTAGAAAATGGCTCGGAGTCCCACGCTGCCTAAGCAGTGTAGCCTTATATGGGAAAGGCATATTGGAATTGCCATTATCTAGCCTGACAGAGGAGTTCAAGTGTGCTAAGGTTAGACTGGAAATGACTCTGACTCAGTCAAAGGATCCAGTGGTTAGGAGTGTAGCGCCCACAGTTAAAACAGGGAGGAAGTGGAACCCAAAGGAGGCAGTACAGCAAGCACAGTCAGCTCTTAGACATAGGGATATCATAGGTCAGGTGCAGCATGGGCGTGGAGGCTTAGGGTTGTGCATAGGGAAACCTGTGTGGAACAAGGCATCAGTAATAGAAAAGAGGAAGATGGTAGTTGAAGAAGTACATAGGCAAGAGGAGGCAGTAAGATGTACTAAGGCAGTGTCGCAGGCAAAGCAAGGACAGTGGGTGAACTGGGAGAGTGTAGAGAAGAGAAAGTTGAAGTGGAGAGAGTTGTGGAGCATGGAGGCCAGCAGAATTAGATTTATTCTAGGGGCTACTTATGATGTGCTGCCATCTCCCCAGAACTTAAATCAGTGGTGGGCGAGGATGGTGCCTGCCCGTTGTGTTCTAGTGTATGTACATTGAGGCATATACTGTCAGGGTGTAAGGTCAGTCTCTCCCAGGGGCAATACACCTGGCGTCACAACCAGGTGTTGAAATGTTTGGCAGCTGCAGTTGAGGAAAAGCGGCTAGAAGTAAATTCTCTAGTTGCTAGCAAAGAGACTAGACAGATCAAATTTGTACGTGAGGGAGAAAAGATTAGACCAATTAAGGTCAGGCACAAGTTAGGGCAGCTAAGTGTAGGTGGAGCCTGGGAAATGAGGGTTGACTTGAATGAACAGCTAGTCATCCCAGCATATATAGTTAGCACCCGGCTACGTCCGGACTTGTTACTGTGGTCTGAGGTAGAGAAGAGAGTTTATTTTATCGAACTCACAGTCCCGTGGGAAGATCGAGTTGAGGAGGCTTATGAGCGCAAGAAAGCTAGGTATGCTGAAATGGCAGCAGAGGCAGAGCAGCGAGGTTGGAGGGCTCGAGTGTGGCCTGTAGAGGTGGGCTGCCGTGGTTTTGTGGCAAAGTCCGTTATTGCCTTACTAACTGAGTTGGGCATTCGGGGACGGAGCCTGAAACTTGCGGTTAGCAACATGTCTCAGGCAGCAGAACGAGCAAGTGAATGGCTGTGGATAAGGAGGAAACATGCTAGCTGGGGAGCTCGCTAAGGTCAGATTGATTGTTTGTTGTTGGTCATGATTAACGGTCCGCATCAACAGGGCTGAATCATTGACGGTGGTGGTGTAGTTAGGGATTGTTTGTTGTTGGTCATGATTAACGGTCCGCATCAACAGGGCTGAATCATTGACAGTGGTGGTGTAGTTAGGGATTGTTTGTTGTTGGTCATGATTAACGGTCCGCATCAACAGGGCTGAATCATTGACAGTGGTGGTGTAGTCAGGAATGTCATACCGAACCGACCTGGATAGCTAGGCTTAGATAGTGAGGTAATATGCAGTTGTGCGGTGGTAGCATGGAGGGGGGTGTTTCCAGGACGCTGGATTACACCGTTAAGCCTTCTTGAGGTGTCGTGGGCCTAACTTAACGAAACGTCGGTGAAGGAAGGTGCCCACTTGAAAACCCCAATGACATGCTTCATACTGCTGTTGGCTAGGGTAGGTAACTGGTGATTTGTGTCTTGTTTATTAGTTTGTTAGCCTGTTAGCTTGTTTTATTCTGGATTGGGCTTCTAAATGTGTTTTTCCTCGGATTTTGGCACAAGGGATAGTAACATCTTGTCCTGTGTATTAATTAATAATTTAGATGGCATAAGCTTTAAGATCATGAAAAACATACATTCAATCAGGTGTGTCTACATTTTGACTGGTAGTGTGTGTGTGTGTGTGTGTGTGTGTGTGTGTGTGTGTGTGTGTGTGTGTGTGTGTGTGCACGCGCGCCAGATGGCTCTATTCAGGCCTGATGTGCACGTGTGGACGTGTTGCTGGTGTCAGTTATGCTTGCAAGAACTCAAGGTGACTCCCAGCTTTATCCAGTCTTACAATTATTTACGTCACATTAAAAATAAAATCCAAACATGATAGGCTACTAGGACAGTTAAAAATGACAGTGATCCGGGTAGCGTAGCGGTAGATTCCCTGCCTACCAACATGAGGGTGGCAGGTTCGCGCCCCCGTGTTACCAGTATACAGTTACTCAGTGTATATTTATATGTATATATATATATATATATATATATATACACAGCTGAGCAAAGCGCTATGCACAGCAGTGCTGCTCTCCTGGGTGCTGGCTGGTGCAGGGTGAATCACAAAAATAAAAAGTAGTAGTTCTCCAGCGCACACCAGGATAGGAAATATATAGACACTTTATTTAGTTACATTAAAAACAAGAAACAAAGAGAACAATGCGTTTCACATTGTGCTTCATCAGGTTCCCTATAACCTGATAGAAGCACAATGTGAAACGCGCGTTTCTCTGTCGAACTCACGAGCACGTTGAAGAGAGGCCTGAGCCTCACACGGTCTCTGAAGCAGTGAAATATTGTCTCTCTCACACCACAGAAAGGGCAGCCACTGTTCACACTGGAGTTCACCACAGTTTGGTGAGAAAAGGGTCTGTAGCTATAGGGATAGGAAGGTGGTAGAGGGTTGGAATTTGAGGCGTGGGAAAAGGGACCATAGGGGGATGTGGGTGGTGGGGACGTGGTGCCATGAAGCTGAATGCCACACACCACTGTGCCATGAGCTTAAAGGTTTGCGCTTGTTCCTTTTGGATCGCAGCCTTTTCTCATTTTCTTTTCACCAGCAAGCAGTGTTGGGCAAGTTACTTTCAAAATGTAATATACTACATATTACTAGTTACTTTCATTTGAAAGTAATAAGTTACTTTACAATAGTATTGTCTGTGTAGACTGTAGAGTAACTCATTACTTATTACACTACTTTTGCATGACTTTTACCAAAACAACAGCAGCAGCAGAATGACATCGGAAACATCCCGAAAAATAATTTCAACCGCCTTGAAGTCGGTGTAAACAATCCAAAATTCAAAATGTTATCCTTTTCCTTTGTTATTGTCATCTATTAGTGGTTGTTTGCATAAAAACACACAGTTTGATTAGGAAATGATTGGATCTTTTTTAAATATGTGCTTTGATTTAATCAAATGTAACTCAATTTGTAACTTGAGTTACTTGACAAAGTAACTGGTATAATATTACTGAAATCCTATACGTAATAAGTTATATTACTGAGTTACTGCTAAAAGTAATATATTACATGTAATATGTTACTTTTGTAATGAGTCACCCCCAACACTGCCAGCAAGTGAAGGGGACCCAAAGCTTTCTAGTATCATTTTGAATCGACCTGTCCATCCAAAGAGCACCTGCCTGTCTGTGACTGTATCAGCCCCAAGGATCACTTCTTCTTCTACTGCATGAAGTCCACTATTGTCTTCTTTACAACATATGCCACTGGTCGCCCCCTGCTGACTACGACCCTGAACCCAATACACTGTCACCAGTGTGGCGTTTATACCAGCGGTCACTCCCAGTGTTGGTTTTGCTTTAAACCACTGACCCATAGCAAAGCGTATTGTCATATGATAGCCCTGGATAAAGGAAACTATATGAATGCATGCCATTCAGGACGTTCAGGACACACACACAAAATGTAACCCCCTCACCACAACCCCCCCCCCCCCCACACACACACACACACACACAACCCCCCATGAACAGTCAATGATGAACACACACAAGTTACAACCCACTCACACATCTACACATAGGCTATTATTCAAATGCACACAACAGCGAAGCTCTGTGTACATGTGGTGGTGTGTTACCAAGGGGGCTGAAGGAACTGAGTGTGTATACTACTCACACACACACACACACACACACACACACACACACACACACACACACACACACACACACACACACACACACACACACAACACACTGAATGAAGAGAGCCAGCACAGAGATTCTCCTGTGTCTCACTAGAATGAGACATTGACATGGTGTGTCATTGACTCACATACTGACTGACTCACTCACTGCTTCTCCTTCGGCCCCGGTGGAATAACTCGCAGACTGAAAGTGAGTGGAGATTTCTTCATCCACTGATAAGAGTCTTTACAACGTCAGCGTGTGTACATTTGTAAAAAGATTGTTTTTTTTGTTTTGTTTTTTATCTTTTGTGCAATGTTGAAGCAAACGATTGACGTCATCCATTTTTCTCCAGGCTTCCCTAAAGGTCTCTGATAGCCATGGGTGACAAGATCACAGCAAACCAAATGTGGGACAAAGAGGATGTTTGTGTGGGACAATGTGGGACACGTTACCAATGCTGATAGGGCTGCCTGCAACTAACAATTATTTTCATTATCGAAAATAATTAATTATCAATATTATTTTTCGACTAATTGATTAACCTTTCACCAATTAAATGGAGATTTTTTTTTTCTTTTTTTTTTCCCAAAGCTCAAGATGACCTCCTCAGTCCTCAAATGTCTTCTTTTGTCCTAATCAACAGTCCACAACCCAATCTGTGATAGAAGACAAAACTAGAGGCAATCAAAATGTGGGACATCATCTCAGTATGTGGGACATGGGAAAAGGCATGAAAATGCTGTGCAGCCTCACACAAAGTGGGACATCTGGGCACCCTAGTCTAGTCTCTGATAGGCTATAAGAATTTAAAATTTCATCTTTTACTTCTTACTTTTAGTGAAAAGTGTTTAAGGAAGATATTGTTACAATTGTTTTGTTTGAGATAGCCTACAATTTCAAGTTGTTGTTCCATTAAAAAAAATCAACAGGCAGTTTCAGTTTCAGCTCAGCTGGATGTTACACTTAATTGGTCCTGATTGGCTCCTCTCACTAAACCTACTGAAATGAAATCCAATTCCCATCCGGCCAGTTAGCAACTGGAAAAGTGTCCACTCAGCGGGTTTGGTGACTTCCTTCTGTCACACACACTACAGGTCATGCGGTCACGCTGGTTAATAGGTGACACAGGTGAGGTGAGGTGATTCCCGAGGTCCCGACAGATGGCTCCGCTGGCCTCGTTCACGCACGCTGCACGCACCGCCTCCCGTATGGGCGGCGTGTATTCCCCGCACTGATGACGATGCAGCAGAATCAGCACAGCGCTTTCAAGTGCTGTCGGAAATAGTTGTAGTAGGCTTGGTATTTATTTGCTGGGGGGAGGGAGAATAACTCTCATACTCTTGTTAGTGTTCTCAGTTATCTTATGGCCCCATGCTGGAAAGAAAACCAACCAAAAGACAATAACAGGCGGGTAAAGATAATAAAGTAAGCCTATTTGATGATGTCTACGTCTAATCTTGAATCACCCATACAGTGGGAGAGCCGCCCATCATGCCTACATTTCAGAGTTACTTTCCTGGAGTTTCCTGTTTCACTCAATGTAGCTAAAGTTGTTAACGTTTACTTTTGCATTTTTGCGTTTAGAAAATGTAGGTATTAAAACATCAAGTAGACTGGTGCCGCGCATTCATTCATCCTCCTGTCCCCGCAGGCAGCACATGGGAGCTCGCTTGGTTTTTTCTTTACGACGAGCACCTGAACGCAGCATGAGGGGTGGCAGTTGATAGAGGGGAAGACAAAAATTGCGAGAGAGGCGAGGGGGAAACTACCGAGCCCGTAACTGTACGCTACACGTGTACGCGCACATCCACGTCAAGCGCGCACTGGTTTCAGCTTGCAGCGGTGACGCGCAGTGTGAGCTCACGGAGCCTGTTCACTGTCTGTGTGTGTGTGAAATATTTTTTTTCACAGGGAGGAGAGGAGCTAGAAGGGGAGACCTTTACCGGCTTTGTGGTTTTGACGTCAATTCCAGGCATTTTTAATTACATCCCTCAACCCAGTAGCCTACAGCTGATGATGGTCGCCTCGGATCACTGATTTCAACTCCATTTATTCAACAAACTGGTAAGTCGGACAACTTTTACCCGCTAGTAGGGTAGGCTATATGATAACGTTGTGACCTTAGTCTGCATTGTGCCGTTATAGTTTTGTCTGGCTTCTCTCGCCGCAAAGCCTGTCCAATCACCCTGTCCAGTGTCCACAATTACGCAGTTACGCGTGGCGGTGATGTTCTCTTACAACTTCGATAGCCAAGCCAATTACCTCACTAGCCTACCTGTGGCAATTAATCATCTCATCATCACCAATATAGCCTGCCTTTCTCTATGGAGAAACACGAGAAACACGCTTCTTCATAACTTTATAGGCTAAGCGACCCCCCCCCCCCCCCCCGTGGGCATATTTTGTGCTTATAAAGCCTTTATTGTGACCTTGTTACGTGGTATTCTTCCCCCACCTCTAACGTTCCTATTGTATTAGACATGTGTTTTTGTTGTGATAGTTAACTAATATTGTATGATAGGATTATTAGGACTTGGATTGAAATGTATTCTGTGATATGCTCTGCCGGTTTATTCTGCAAATGAATAGTGGCTTCAACTGTTGTGCTGCTGTAATGACAGCTGTGATGGGCTCCGTTACTAGAGTCAAGCGCACGTTGACGCACTGGTACGTGATGACCTCACTGCTTTGATCATGATCACCCCTCTCTCTCTCTCTCTCTCTCTCTCTCTCTCTCTCTCTCTCTCTCTCTCTCTCTCTCTCTCTCTCTCTCTCTCTCTCTCTCTCTCTCTCTCTCTCCAAAGGAAACCTAAACCTTATTTACTAGACTGGCCCGGCTTCATTCATATTTATATTTATCACTTTTATATGGATGTGGACATGTGGTACAGTAGATCAATTCAAATTAATTAAAATCAGTTAATTTATTGACATGGATGTAATCGACATGGGTGTTACACAAACAGGCAGCAGCCTTGCCAAAGTGACAAATTCTGACATTTAAAATGTTGAATAATGATAGAATATAATAATATACTCTCTCTCTCTCTCTCTCTCTCTCTCTCTCTCTCTCTCTCTCTCTCTCTCTCTCTCTCTCTCTCTCTCACACACACACACTCACACACACACACACACACACACACACACACACACACACACACTCACACACACACACACACACACACACACACACACACACACACACACACACACACACACACACACACACACACACACACACACACTCCCTCTCTCCATCTCTCAGCTCTCCACTCCCCAAGTAACTTAGACAGTGTGTGTGTGTGTGTGTGTGTGTGTGTGTGTGTGTGTGTGTGTGTGTGTGTGTGTGTGTGTGTGTGTGTGTGTGTGTGTGTGTGTGTGTGTTTGTTTGTTTGTTTGTTTGTTTTGTATTGCATATACTGGACTACTAGTCCTGGAATGGAGCAGATACATACATCTAGGCACCATGGGCACACACACACACACACACACACACACACACACACACACTCACACACACACACACACACTGAGATGAGAGGCCAGTGTCATTTTTGGCACAGGAGGTCTATTGTCGGAGACCAAATTCCAGTGTGCTTGTATCAATAAGAGGCTGAATTACTCTTTCTGACGTAGCACACCCAGATACAGAGTGTGAGTTACTCTTTCTGATGTAGCACACCCAGATACAGAGTGTGAGTTACTCTTTCTGATGTAGCACACCCAGATACAGAGTGTGAGTTACTCTTTCTGATGTAGCACACCCAGATACAGAGTGTGAGTTACTCTTTCTGATGTAGCACACCCAGATACAGAGTGTGAGTTACTCTTTCTGATGTAGCACACCCAGATACAGAGTGTGAGTTACTCTTTCTGATGTAGCACACCCAGATACAGAGTGTGAGTTACTCTTTCTTACGTAGCACACCCAGATACAGAGTGTGAGTTACTCTTTCTTACGTAGCACACCCAGATACAGAGTGTGAGTTACTCTTTCTTACGTAGCACACCCAGATACAGAGTGTGAGTTACTCTTTCTTACGTAGCACACCCAGATACAGAGTGTGAGTTACTCTTTCTTACGTAGCACACCCAGATACAGAGTGTGAGTTACTCTTTCTTACGTAGCACACCCAGATACAGAGTGTGAGTTACTCTTTCTTACGTAGCACACCCAGATACAGAGTGTGAGTTACTCTTTCTTACGTAGCACACCCAGATACAGAGTGTGAGTTACTCTTTCTTACGTAGCACACCCAGATACAGAGTGTGAGTTACTCTTTCTTACGTAGCACACCCAGATACAGAGTGTGAGTTACTCTTTCTGATGTAGCACACCCAGATACAGAGTGTGAGTTACTCTTTCTGATGTAGCACACCCAGATACAGAGTGTGAGTTACTCTTTCTGATGTAGCACACCCAGATACAGAGTGTGAGTTACTCTTTCTTACGTAGCACACCCAGATACAGAGTGTGAGTTACTCTTTCTGATGTAGCACACCCAGATACAGAGTGTGAGTTACTCTTTCTGACGTAGCACACCCAGATACAGAGTGTGAGTTACTCTTTCTGACGTAGCACACCCAGATACAGAGTGTGAGTTACTCTTTCTGATGTAGCACACCCAGATACAGAGTGGGAGTTACTCTTTCTGACGTAGCACACCCAGATACAGAGTGTGAGTTACTCTTTCTGATGTAGCACACCCAGATACAGAGTGTGAGTTACTCTTTCTGATGTAGCACACCCAGATACAGAGTGTGAATTACTCTTTCTGATGTAGCACACCCAGATACAGAGTGTGAGTTACTCTTTCTGATGTAGCACACCCAGATACAGAGTGTGAGTTACTCTTTCTGACGTAGCACACCCAGATACAGAGTTTGAGTTACTCTTTCTGATGTAGCACACCCAGATACAGAGTGTGAGTTACTCTTTCTGATGTAGCACACCCAGATACAGAGTGTGAGTTACTCTTTCTGATGTAGCACACCCAGATACAGAGTGTGAGTTACTCTTTCTGACGTAGCACACCCAGATACAGAGTGTGAGTTACTCTTTCTGACGTAGCACACCCAGATACAGAGTGTGAGTTACTCTTTCTGACGTAGCATACCCAGATACAGAGTGTGAGTTACTCTTTCTGACGTAGCACACCCAGATACAGAGTGTGAGTTACTCTTTCTGACGTAGCACACCCAGATACAGAGTGTGAGTTACTCTTTCTGACGTAGCACACCCAGATACAGAGTGTGAGTTACTCTTTCTGACGTAGCACACCCAGATACAGAGTGTGAGTTACTCTTTCTTACGTAGCACACCCAGATACAGAGTGTGAGTTACTCTTTCTGACGTAGCACACCCAGATACAGAGTGTGAGTTACTCTTTCTTACGTAGCACACCCAGATACAGAGTGTGAGTTACTCTTTCTTACGTAGCACACCCAGATACAGAGTGTGAGTTACTCTTTCTTACGTAGCACACCCAGATACAGAGTGTGAGTTACTCTTTCTTACGTAGCACACCCAGATACAGAGTGTGAGTTACTCTTTCTGACGTAGCACACCCAGATACAGAGTGTGAGTTACTCTTTCTGACGTAGCACACCCAGATACAGAGTGTGAGTTACTCTTTCTGATGTAGCACACCCAGATACAGAGTGTGAGTTACTCTTTCTGACGTAGCACACCCAGATACAGAATGTGAGTTACTCTTTCTGACGTAGCACACCCAGATACAGAGTGTGAGTTACTCTTTCTGACGTAGCATACCCAGATACAGAGTGTGAGTTACTCTTTCTGACGTAGCATACCCAGATACAGAGTGTGAGTTACTCTTTCTGACGTAGCATACCCAGATACAGAGTGTGAATTACTCTTTCTTACGTAGCACACCCAGATACAGAGTGTGAGTTACTCTTTCTGACGTAGCACACCCAGATACAGAGTGTGAGTTACTCTTTCTGACGTAGCATACCCAGATACAGAGTGTGAGTTACTCTTTCTGACGTAGCACACCCAGATACAGAGTGTGAGTTACTCTTTCTGACGTAGCACACCCAGATACAGAGTGTGAGTTACTCTTTCTGACGTAGCACACCCAGATACAGAGTGTGAGTTACTCTTTCTGACGTAGCACACCCAGATACAGAGTGTGAGTTACTCTTTCTGACGTAGCACACCCAGATACAGAGTGTGAGTTACTCTTTCTTACGTAGCACACCCAGATACAGAGTGTGAGTTACTCTTTCTGACGTAGCACACCCAGATACAGAGTGTGAGTTACTCTTTCTGACGTAGCACACCCAGATACAGAGTGTGAGTTACTCTTTCTGATGTAGCACACCCAGATACAGAGTGTGAGTTACTCTTTCTGATGTAGCACACCCAGATACAGAGTGTGAGTTACTCTTTCTGATGTAGCACACCCAGATACAGAGTGTGAGTTACTCTTTCTGATGTAGCACACCCAGATACAGAGTGTGAGTTACTCTTTCTGACGTAGCACACCCAGATACAGAGTGTGAGTTACTCTTTCTGACGTAGCACACCCAGATACAGAGTGTGAGTTACTCTTTCTGACGTAGCACACCCAGATACAGAGTGTGAGTTACTCTTTCTGATGTAGCACACCCAGATACAGAGTGTGAGTTACTCTTTCTGATGTAGCACACCCAGATACAGAGTGTGAGTTACTCTTTCTGACGTAGCACACCCAGATACAGAGTGTGAGTTACTCTTTCTTACGTAGCACACCCAGATACAGAGTGTGAGTTACTCTTTCTTACGTAGCACACCCAGATACAGAGTGTGAGTTACTCTTTCTGATGTAGCACACCCAGATACAGAGTGTGAGTTACTCTTTCTGACGTAGCACACCCAGATACAGAGTGTGAGTTACTCTTTCTGACGTAGCACACCCAGATACAGAGTGTGAGTTACTCTTTCTTACGTAGCACACCCAGATACAGAGTGTGAGTTACTCTTTCTTACGTAGCACACCCAGATACAGAGTGTGAGTTACTCTTTCTTACGTAGCACACCCAGATACAGAGTGTGAGTTACTCTTTCTGACGTAGCACACCCAGATACAGAGTGTGAGTTACTCTTTCTTACGTAGCACACCCAGATACAGAGTGTGAGTTACTCTTTCTTACGTAGCACACCCAGATACAGAGTGTGAGTTACTCTTTCTGACGTAGCACACCCAGATACAGAGTGTGAGTTACTCTTTCTGACGTAGCACACCCAGATACAGAGTGTGAGTTACTCTTTCTGATGTAGCACACCCAGATACAGAGTGTGAGTTACTCTTTCTGACGTAGCACACCCAGATACAGAGTGTGAGTTACTCTTTCTGACGTAGCACACCCAGATACAGAGTGTGAGTTACTCTTTCTGACGTAGCACACCCAGATACAGAGGGTGAGTTACTCTTTCTGACGTAGCACACCCAGATACAGAGTGTGAGTTACTCTTTCTGACGTAGCACACCCAGATACAGAGTGTGAGTTACTCTTTCTGACGTAGCACACCCAGATACAGAGTGTGAGTTACTCTTTCTGACGTAGCACACGCAGATACAGAGTGTGAGTTACTCTTTCTGATGTAGCACACCCAGATACAGAGTGTGAGTTACTCTTTCTGACGTAGCACACCCAGATACAGAGTGTGAGTTACTCTTTCTGACGTAGCACACCCAGATACAGAGTGTGAGTTACTCTTTCTGATGTAGCACACCCAGATACAGAGTGTGAGTTACTCTTTCTGACGTAGCACACCCAGATACAGAGTGTGAGTTACTCTTTCTGATGTAGCACACCCAGATACAGAGTGTGAGTTACTCTTTCTGACGTAGCACACCCAGATACAGAGTGTGAGTTACTCTTTCTGACGTAGCACACCCAGATACAGAGTGTGAGTTACTCTTTCTGACGTAGCACACCCAGATACAGAGTGTGAGTTACTCTTTCTGACGTAGCACACCCAGATACAGAGTGTGAGTTGGCGCAAAGCACGGTCCCCTGACCAGACAGGGCAGGACTTCGCTAGCCAGCCTCACACCTCTTCCTAACATACAGCAACCAAGCAAAATTTGGCAAAATTGTCCAGATATCCTACAAGCGATGTCCAATATGGGGAAGCAGGACGACCCTCACGTGGAGGTGGAGGAGGGACACATCGCTCTAGCCTGGTAAACCAGCCGGTCACGTGAACTCACATTTCACTTCCTTCTACCAGACCGTCTGGCCTCCATGCAGCTTTCACCCAGTGTTTGCAGTGGGCGGGACTTGCCTTGACTGACAACTCCTTCAGCCAATCAGCGTTGGATCCAGTCAAATCCAAATTCACTCAGGATAGGAGGAGACGGGCGAAAACATCTTTTCTGCAGAGAATCTCCGCTGTTGCATACTGTTACTTGTTTGTTGTTATTGAGTCTATTTCTGCAATAACTGCACTTTATGGCTGTTTAAACTCGCCCAACGTTAACGTTACTGCTCGAGGCGGACAACCACGGAGGCAGCCATTACTGTTTTGCCAGCGGCTTCCTGATTGGCCGGTTATGATTGTCAACTACGAGGCGGGTCGCCGATTGGCTAGAGCACTTTGTAATTTGTGAAAACACCCTCTCAGGCGTGGAGGCCAGACGGTCTGGTAGAACGAAATGAAACGTGAGTTCACGTGGCCGGCTGGTTTAGCAGGCTAACGTCGCTCAGCCTGTTGCACAGAGCAGCTTGGGACAGCTGAGCTTCATATGGGAAAACTGAAACAATCTCATGTTCGCTCGCTCGCTTGTCCGCATCACGTCCAGTTAAGAATCAGTGCTGCCTGCCTGCCCTTTAGCCAATAAACAAACAGTGTCTCTGTAGAACTCTGCTGCTATGGATCCTCACCCGCACCAAACCATGGCAACACATCACCCCCACTCTGCAGCAACTCCACTGGCTCCCCATACCGCAGAACCTTCAAGATCCTCCTCCTCACCTACACATCACTGCATGGTCTGGCCCCTGCCTATCTGATGGACCTTCTCTGACTCCACCTTTACACCCCCATACTGTACGTCAGGGGTGGGCAACTAGCGGCCCCCAACCTCACTCAGTGTGGCCCCTGGGTCAATTCCCCCCCACCACCCCATTTTTTTTTTTTTTTTTTTTTTTTTTTAACAAGGCGGACGTTTTTGGGTAGGTGAGGTTAGTACGTGGTCTCCATTCCTCAGAAACTTCACAAACGAGGACCACTTTTATGACTTTTGAAGCGTTTTCTGAAAATCGCATTAAAAAAAAATAATTTACGCTTCAAAAGCCATAAAAGTGCTGAACACAAATTACCACTCTCATAAACTTTTGTTAACCACAGAGACCTTATTTCATGCATTTAACCGAAATCCCCATTCTAAAACCCCATTCACTTTTCACCTTACGAACCCAACTGCTACTTCTGGACTCATTGCTGCAGTAAGAACTTAGTTCATCAGTCTCATCATATTATGATGATGGAGAATGTACAGCGTATTTGATGTAACATTCATGAGGCATTTTAAATATTTCATGCCTCCTATCTTCCGACAGGAGGACAAACCGTCCCCTATGCTATGCTATGCTATGATGCGGCGCTTGCACTTTCCCTCCTGTGAAAATGACCCTGTGTGTGTGTGTGTGTGTGTGTGTGTGTGTGTGTGTGTGTGTGTGTGTGTGTGTGTGTGCGTGTGCGTGTGCGTGTGCGCAGTGTGATTTGTGGAGGTAGGTTTTTGTGTGTGGGGACGTTGAAATCCAGACAGGGGCTTCTTTTGGTTTGGCCAAACCACACGGTGGGCTCAGAAACCCAAGCCACTATCAGGCCTGGATGAAACATAGTTTGGGTCCTCTCTCACCTATACATTATCTTTGCAAGTATGTTATTTCTTCGTATACCACAAGAGCTGAGTGTAGGGAGATATAGCCTATAGGGGGAGGAGAGGAGGGACGAGAGCAGAGTTGACGGAGTTTGTCCCAAATGCCTTTCCAAGTTCACGACCTTCCTCTCAACCTGCCAGTGAACTCTTCTACTTTAGCTTGTGAGTATACAGCACAGACTGCAGAGCTGTTATTAATAACGCCTATAGGTTATCAGTTATTGTTGTTGGTGTGAGTTGAGATGTTGCTTTAGTCGATTATGATTTATTAGAAAGGCCTTTTGTCTATTACTGATCTTTTTCTGAATGCTACAGCGCTAACAGTGATCCTTGAAGCACTATTTCTGAAACCATTCACAAATTTTGTAGGCGTAACCAATGTATTTTCCAAGTGTGCCAAAGTGAATGCACATTCTCTGCTATCTTGGCACAATTATTGAGTGTCTATGGGATTAAATAACATAATCACAATCCCATAGGCATCTAGGAATTGAGTGAAACTAAGCAAGTAAACGGGGTGGGGTCCAGGTTTTGTCCGAGGGCCGTCGGGAGGCCCACAGTGTCAGACTTTGGAAACCCCCTGATATAAATGAAACACACGTGTGGCTTTGTTTTTGCTGGGTGCAGGGCATACAGTAGCAGTTTGCTATCAAGTTTTGTCATACAGTACATGTAGTAAACCCGGTCAGGACCTCAGGACCCCTTGGCAAACAGGGTAGGCTACCCCTTTTTTTGTCATTTTTCGAGGCCCAATGGACGGCCATAGAACTCCCATGTCTGTAATCGACGCCGCGGAGTGTCACAGTCAAATAAGGCCGGCGTCGATGCAATTTCGTCTCGGCTACAAGATGGGCTCGGGCGTGTGTGATTGGCTGTACGTCGGGCACGTGGTGGGATTAACGTGGGCAAAATGTCTTAGAGATTAGCTAATAAGCTAATGACAAGCTACTGATGTTATCAGACATGATAGACATTAAACATATGAATCAGGGTTAGGGTTAGGGGTTAGGGTTAGACCCCATTGTGGACCCCGTGCCGAGCACTTCCGGTAGGCCGAGCCGAATCCGTAGGCCGAGTAGAGCCTGTACTTATTTACACCGGCAAACGCTCTCATTTCAACCATAAGTCACATTTCACGTTTTTGTTATTTCCTGTTAAGTTGTCGTGACTGCATCTTGCACGGTTGTGAGGCTATAAC
>NC_139642.1:53733795-53743795 GCF_964638095.1 Poromitra crassiceps | reverse complement strand
TGTGTGTGTGTGTGTGTGCATGTGTGTGATGTGTGTGTGTGTGCGTGTGTGTGTGTGTGTGTGTGTGTGTGTGTGCGTGTGTGTGTGTGTGTGTGTGTGTGCCCGTGCGTGCGTGCGTGCGTGCGTGTGTGTGTGTGATATGTGAGCAGTGCTACAGACATGCCGTTTCAAAACAACCGCTGACTAATGACAATGTGGCTGCATAGCAGGAAATCTCGTCTGCCTGTAGCAGCACTTTTATAGAGTTATTGAATATAAACTGGAAAAGACTGCATTCTTAGATCCATAAATACATGCCTGTGTTGTGTGTGTTTGTGTGTGTTCGTTTTAGGGGGCAAACTGCAGGGTTGCAAAATCATGGTTTGGGAAGTTATTCCGGCGTATCTCCTGTTTATTCTTTCTGCTCTTGATCTCAGGCGGGGAGGCCAAGGTGTTGCAGGAGAGGAGAAAACAAGAGCAAACCTTTACGTGCACCGTGCAGTGGTGTGGCCATTCAGGTTTATGGCAGCACGCCCCCCTCCCAACACCCACATGACCCCCTAGCCACTCCCCCTGCCCACCCCTCCAATCCCAGCTCTCTATCACCTTCCTATGCCTAGCTACGGCCCCTTTCCCCCCCTAGCCTCACTAAATGTCTGAGTGACTGACTGACTGACTGACTGACTGACTGACTGACTGAGTGTCCTGACTTTACCATCTTCTGACCCCGGCAGGGCCTGCTGGCCCAGCGCCGTGGGAAAAGTGCCACCTTTAGTGACTTTGAGACCTATTTTGCACATGCAGGGACACCTACATTTACTGTACACACACACACACGCACACATACACACACTCACTCACACACACACACACGCGCGCACACACACACACACACACACGCACACGCACACGCACACACACATGCACGCACCGTATTAATACACAATTGCACTACTTAACTTGTTCTTCCAAATGACTGCAACACGCTCAGAGAGTGTTGAGCCATATGGAGTTGTTTAACATTCCCAGAGGTTTGCTTTAGATTCCCCCTGCTCTCTCTCTCTCTCTCTCTCTCTCTCTCTCTCTCTCTCTGTCCCTGGTTTCCCTTCCTCCAAGGTGGGAATGTCTCACTGGGAGTTGTTGGACTGACTGACCCAGCGTTCCATTAAGAAGCACTTCTCCGTGGTTTATATAGCTCTGCTTAGCTGGAATGGGGAATGCACGCTCGTTCTTCTTACTACTTCAACTTTGTCCTTCTCGGCGCTGCCTGAGAGCAGGACACGTAGGTGTTCAAATCACGTCTGATGACACAGGGGTTCAAATCACGTCTGATGACACAGGGGTTCAAATCACGTCTGATGACACGGGGGTTCAAATCATGTCTGATGACACAGGGGTTCAAATCATGTCTGATGACACGGGGGTTCAAATCATGTCTGATGACACAGGGGTTCAAATCATGTCTGATGACACAGGGGTTCAAATCACATCTGATGACACAGGGGTTCAAATCATGTCTGATGACACGGGGGTTCAAATCATGTCTGATGACACGGGGGTTCAAATCATGTCTGATGACACAGGGGTTCAAATCATGTCTGATGACACAGGGGTTCAAATCATGTCTGATGACACAGGGGTTCAAATCATGTCTGATGACACAGGGGTTCAAATCATGTCTGATGACACAGGGGTTCAAATCACATCTGATGACACAGGGGTTCAAATCACATCTGATGACACAGGGGTTCAAATCATGTCTGATGACACGGGGGTTCAAATCATGTCTGATGACACGGGGGTTCAAATCATGTCTGATGACACAGGGGTTCAAATCATGTCTGATGACACAGGGGTTCAAATCATGTCTGATGACACGGGGGTTCAAATCATGTCTGATGACACGGGGGTTCAAATCACGTCTGATGACACGGGGGTTCAAATCACGTCTGATGACACGGGGGTTCAAATCATGTCTGATGACACGGGGGTTCAAATCAGATTGTGTCTGCCTGAACTCAGCCTTTGAAATTGAGAGGATTTTTCCAAAATGGTTACCAGTGACTAAAACAGTAATTACCTAAATCCTTTGTATTTGTTTGACAAATTGAAATAGCAGGTTGTGAGCACTGTTGTCGTTGTTGTAAGTGTGTGTGTGTGTGTGTGTGTGTGTGTGTGTGTGTGTGTGTGTGTGTGTGTGTGTGTGTGTGTGTGTGTGTGTGTGTTGCGTGTGTGTGCGTGTGTGCGTGCGTGCCTCTCATGTAGGTCTGGTATGTGATACTGTTGTCAATTACGATTTAAAGTGTTTGAACATACGGAGTTGATTTACCTCTACTGTTAATGGTGGTAATTAAAGTAAAACAGACCAGACAGACAGACAGACACACACACACACAGACACACACACACACACACACACACACACGTACGTACGTACATACGTACGTACGTACGTACGTACGTACGTACGTACGTACGTACGTACATACATACATACATAGATACATACATACATACATACATACATACATACATACATACGGTACATACATACATACATACTGTACATACATACATACATACATACATACATACATACATACATACATACATACATACATGCATACATACATACATACATACATACATACATACATACATACATACATACATACATACATACATTACAAACAGACAGACAGACAGACAGACAGACAGACAGACAGACAGACAGACAAACAGACAGACAGACAGACAGACAGACAGACAGACAGACAGACAGACAGACAGACAGACAGACAGACAGGGGTGAAATCATAACCTCCCAGCCAGCTCGGTGGCATCACAGGACTGAGCAGGACTGCATCCAAGTGAATTCTCTCTCTCATCTCTCTCTCTTCCTCACCTCTTCCTCTCACCCTCTCTCTCTCATCTCTCTCTCTTCCTCACCTCTTCCTCTCACCCTCACTCTCTCATCTCTCTCTCTTCCTCACCTCTTCCTCTCACCCTCACTCGTCCTCTCTCTCTTCCTCACCTCTTCCTCTCACCCTCTCTCTCTCTCTCTCTCTCTCTCTCTCTCTCTCTCTCTCTCTCTCTCTCTCTCCACTGCCTGCGGGTAGCAGCAGCAGAGACACAGGAGAGGCCCCGCTAGGTGTACAGTTCCCCTGGAAAACATGACAGGGTGACATCACCCCGGGTGACAGGGTGACATCACCCCGGGCGACACCAGCCCAAGGGCAGAGAGAGCGAATGATGAGCGCTGAGACAAAGAGAGAGAAAGAGAAACACGTCCGCAGACAAGCTATCAGACGCGCTCCCGTAATGAGACATTGTCCATATAATAATAATAACGCCAGAAAGCCTCGACGCAAATCGGCCATTCATTCGCCGATAATGGGCACCTCCACGAAGGCAAACAGAGGGTATGGTTGTCCTTCTCACGTCGTTGCGATACACGTGCACATTATAAATGTGTGATGGTGTAATTACCTTAAAGCTCTTTTGCCTGCTCAGTTCTTTCCTATTGCATTTCCAATAAATGTGTGATGGTGTAATTACCTTAAAGCTCTTTTGCCTGCTCAGTTCTTTCCTATTGCATTTCCACTCTTTCTGAAGCGTAAGATGTTGTGCATGTGCATCACAACGAGGTGTTTCCCCGAGGCTGAGCACGCCACACGCTCTGTTGGACTTAATGGGCTAGCATTAGCGCGCCATGCGAAGGGTTGATTGCGAGCGCATTACGGCGTGGAGAAAGCAAGGCTTAGCTCTTTGTTTGGAGTGCACGTCAAAGTGCACCGTCAGCCTATTGGAGCAGTGTGTGTGTGTGTGTAGTGCCGAAGGACACTGCAGTAGATATCAACTATCTGTGGGGATTAAACCAACACTTCCAATTATGGAATGATGATTTTTGCTTGTTAAATTAACGCTAAGCGCCCGTTCACACCATACGCCGAAGCGATGCTCAACCTAAGTTCAACCTACGCTGAACCCACAAGTTTCATTTAGGTGTCCTTGTTAACAGGCGAGGCCGTTCACACCAGCCGCGTGCGTGTCACGCAAAAGTCACGCTCAACGCACGCTCAAGCGATCGTTCTGGATTCAGTCCTATTTTCCAAGCGTGACGCGTGAAGCTGCCTTGCATGAAGTCAATGGAAGTTGTGAGTTGGGGAGGGGCCGGTGGAGCAGCTCCGAGTGAGGCTCTGAGGAAAAGAGAGGGCTTCTGGTGTGACCGGTTAAGCGTGAGCTCAGGTTCAGCGTGCCTCAAGCTTCAGCTCTGCTTATGTTAAGCACCTGGTGTGATTAAAGGTTAAAAGAGTTGGATACCAAATTGAATTGACTCGGATAGGCAGCTAACATTGTAGCTAAGCTAATGGTGCAAACTTGTTCCACATGTACCCAGGCAGAAAAACAAACCGGAGATGCCGAACTGAGAGCAAACCAGGTCTTGTCCGACGTTTTGTGATGAGAATTTCTCACACAGGATTACAATTACAATTACAACTAGAAGGGAACTCGAAGCAGAACTCAACCAAGCACAACCAAGGCGGCGTTGCTTGTTCGTGAGTCAGATCCGGATCCGCTCCCAAATCGAATGGGTTCTTCCTTGACCCATGCTACACCCTTGCACCAAGTTCCATGAAAATCAGGCCAGTAGTTTTCTCGTAATCCAGCTGACAAACAGCACCAAAAACATAACCTCCTTGAGTCCTTGGTGGAGGTAATTACAATTTCCCACTTGGCAGATGCTTTTATCCAAAGCGATGTGCGTATGCGATTTGAATACAAGAGAAGAATGGGAGTAAATGCCATAAACTCATCCAACGTGATCAGTAAGAATATGACTGAAATCTATGTTTCTGTGTCAGTCAGACTGAAGGCATCATGATATGCATCCTGGAGTAAGAGTCACGTGTAGAACCAGAATCTATCACACTTGATACATATGGCCCATTGTTTGGAAGCCAAGATGGTGGAATTCCACTCATTCTTGGCTTTCCTCCTTCTGTGGTCCTTCTTCCTGCACAACTTCATCCAGTAGGATTTCTCAGCTCAGCTTGAGTATGACATCATCAAGGTGGCAGAAAAAGCTCTGTGTGCTTCCAGTCCTCGCCCTCAAAAACCACCACAAAGTGGAATCATGTCAGTGTGTTTGTCGTGCGCTTGCCGTTACTTCGTTATCGTTGCTATTTTTAGGTCGAGGACAAAACAGAAAATGTGACAGCTCATCCCATGTTGTCGTGACTTGTTATTTGTATCTGTCAAACAACAGCATCAAGGGTTTTGTGTAATTACTGTTTGACGCACTTTAGGAGAAGTCGTCACGTTCTCTCCCTCTATATGCTCCCCTCCGCTCTTGGCCTGTTTTGCATTTGTCCCGTCTTTTCTGTTTGCATCCATTCATGTCAAAATGACTAAGGCATTGTGGGTGTTGGTGTCTTCAGCCCAGCGTTATGGCCTTTGTGCTGGCTTATTTATTGTGTCCCCTGGGATATTTTGAGAGGTGTTAATGTCCCGTTATATCCTGCTCTCTCTATACGCCCCCCCCCCCCCCTCTCTCTACCCCCCGCCCCCCCCTCCCCCTCCCAACCTAAAGCACATGGCCGGCACGGGCGTGAAGCAAAGCAGGAGGATTATGAAAAGTGAAAAATACAAACTATAAAATTCAATTACAGGATTGCCAGCAAGGAAGCGGTAGAAGCGAGGCCTGGCGCAGAGAAGTGAAGAGAGGGAGAAAGACATGAGTTTAAGCCAGCAGACAGAGGTCCCAGACTATGTTGTTTTTTCACTGTGCCCCTCTGTGTAAGGCACACGTTCTTTACTTAACACATTCACTGCCAGACGTTTTTTTTTACTGTAGTTAGCTTCTGCCAGAGGGGTTTTTTGAGGATTCTGGCTCATCTTTCAAGACCCGAGGATTCTTTTCTGCTAAGATTTTGTGAACACACAATATCTCAAAATAACTAATAGAATGTGTGCTTTCTCTGTCTAAAAGAGTTAGTTTGTAGAGTTAGTAGTTATGTAAGCATTAGCACTTGAATACAGCATGGTTTTAGCGTCAGAAAAAATATTCAGAGATAAACGGCTTTTTGTGAAATTCGATAGAACAGTCACTTTAACCATTCATTTTTGGCTCTCTCTCTCTCTCTCTCCCTCCCCCTCTCGCTCTCTCTCTCTCTCCCTCCCTCTCTCTCTCCCTCCCTCTCTCTCTCTCTCTCTCTCTCTCTCCCTCCCTCTCTCTCTCTCTCTCTCTCTCTCTCCCTCCCTCTCGCTCTCCCTCCCTCTCTCTCTCTCTCTCTCTCTCTCTCCCTCCCTCTCTCTCTCTCTCTCTCTCTCCCTCCCTCTCTCTCTCTCTCTCTCTCTCCCTCCCTCTCGGGAGGGAGACGCACTAGGTTTAATCCTAGTGAGAGGGGGAGAGGGAGAGAGAGAGAGAGAGAGAGAGGGAGGGAGGGAGAGAGAGAGAGAGAGAGAGAGAGAGAGGGAGAGAGCGAGAGGAAGAGTTGCTCCTCCCTCCGTGTGTGTCCTCTTGGCCGCAGCAGCGGCCGTGTCACAAGCTCGTTGCTGCTGCTGTAACCTCGCGTCACCAGTCTCACTGCTTTGCTGCGGCTGTGCCTGTCTGCACGGCCGCTGTTTGAGGAAGTCGGCATGGACTCGCTCGCTTCTTGGAATTTTGGTTGAGAGAAGCTTTTGCGATTCTGGTCATATTTATGCTGCGTGTTTCAAAGTGTGTTACATCTGTAATCTATTATGTAAATTTGCAATCCCGCATCGCCAGCAATCAGCGCGAAAATGAAAGCGTTTTCCCCCCTACCATTTTCATGAGAATGGCTGGGGTGAGAATGGCGTGACAAGTTAAAAAAATGCTTGCCTTCCTCTAGTCAGGAGAACACTGTTGCCACTTAGTGGGTCGGTGGAATGGGTTGTACACGTTGTACACGTCCAATACTTATATAAGATATGTAAAAGGGTTAGATGCACAACCCACCATCAAAAAAAAAAAATCGATGCCAAGGACGTGTTTACACGTTGTTGGCAGTCAACAGCTGGATTCTGAAAACGTGTTTACACGTTGTTGGCAGTGAATGTGTTACTTAAGTAGAAGTACAATGTAAAAAAAACTGTAAAAAAGACTATGGTAAAAAGTAAAAGTACTGATTCAAATTGTTTACTCAAGTAAAGGTAAAAAAAAATACAGGCTCTGAAATGTAATCAAGTATAAAAGTAAAAAGTATTTCTACCGGCTGTTTCTGTGCAAAGCTAACTGAACCTCACATCATCTTAAAGGAACACTCCGCCGATTTTCAATGCTGAGTTATTTTGCACATAATCTCACACATATCCGAAAAATGTCAACAGTTTTGCAGACATTTATTTAGTTTGACAGTTATTGAGAGTTGATTTGAGTTCAGTTGTGGACCAGTGATGTCATTCATGCACAAAATGACTGACTTCACGAGGAGGGTGAATTTGTTGATCTGGGCTGAGTTTCGCAAGGAGAACCTGATGCCAGGTCAGTTAGGGTGAGATTAACTGGCAGAAAGGGAGTAGGCTACATAATATGATGCACACAGACGTTGCATGAAATGTATTGCGTTCAGGATATTGCAGCTTTGAGGCATTTCTGGGTTGTTTTTTTCAACACACTGATGAAGGTCTAGATGGCTGAGACAAGTTAGAAGATATTTTGACTTCTTTTACTTCACTTACTGGAAAAGCACAGTGCCCACTTTTTCAGGCACAATGGTTTTCTCTTGCACGTTTTCCCACATAACAGCCCTCATGATAAAGCATACTGTAACTTAACTTAACATAACATCCCTCAGGATAAAGCATAACTTAACATAACAGCCCTCAGGATAAAGCATAACTTAACTTAACAGCCCTCAGGATAAAGCATAACCTAACATAACACCCCTCAGGATAACTTAACTTAACATAACACCCCTCAGGATAAAGCATAACTTAACTTAACAGCCCTCAGGATAAAGCATAACTTAACGTAACATAACATCCCTCAGGATAAAGCATAACTTAACTTAACATAACAGCCCTCAGGATAAAGCATAACTTAACTTAACAGCCCTCAGGATAAAGCATAACTTAACTTAACATAACAGCCCTCAGGATAAAGCATAACTTAACATAACATCCCTCAGGATAAAGCATAACTTAACTTAACATAACAGCCCCCAGGATAAAGCTTAACTTAACATAACAGCCCTCAGGATAAAGCATGACTTAACTTAACATAACAGCCCTCAGGATAAAGCATAACTTAACATAACAGCCCTCAGGATAAAGCATAACTTAACTTAACATAACAGCCCTCAGGATAAAGCATAACTTAACATAACATCCCTCAGGATAAAGCATAACTTAACATAACATCCCTCAGGATAAAGCATAACTTAACATAACATCCCTCAGGATAAAGCATAACTTAACATAACAGCCCTCAGGATAAAGCATAACTTAACTTAACATAACAGCCCTCAGGATAAAGCATAACTTAACATAACATCCCTCAGGATAAAGCATAACTTAACATAACATCCCTCAGGATAAAGCATAACTTAACATAACAGCCCTCAGGATAAAGCATAACTTAACTTAACATAACAGCCCTCAGGATAAAGCATAACTTAACTTAACATAACAGCCCTCAGGATAAAGCATAACTTAACTTAACATAACAGCCCTCAGGATAAAGCATAACTTAACATAACAGCCCTCAGGATAAAGGATAACTTAACTTAACAGCCCTCAGGATAAAGCATAACTTAACTTAACATAACAGCCCTCAGGATAAAGGATAACTTAACTTAACATAACACCCCTCAGGATAAAGCATAACTTAACATAACAGCCCTCAGGATAAAGGATAACTTAACTTAACAGCCCTCAGGATAAAGCATAACCTAACATAACAGCCCTCAGGATAAAGCATAACTTAACTTAACATAACACCCCTCAGGATAAAGCATAACTTAACATAACAGCCCTCAGGATAAAGGATAACTTAACTTAACATAACAGCCCTCAGGATAAAGCATAACTTAACTTAACATAACAGCCCTCAGGATAAAGCATAACTTAACTTAACATAACAGCCCTCAGGATAAAGCATAACTTAACATAACAGCCCTCAGGATAAAGGATAACTTAACTTAACAGCCCTCAGGATAAAGCATAACTTAACTTAACTTAACAGCCCTCAGGATAAAGCATAACTTAACTTAACATAACACCCCTCAGGATAAAGCATAACTTAACATAACAGCCCTCAGGATAAAGGATAACTTAACTTAACAGCCCTCAGGATAAAGCATAACTTAACTTAACATAACACCCCTCAGGATAAAGCATAACCTAACATAACACCCCTCAGGATAAAGGATAACTTAACTTAACATAACACCCCTCAGGATAAAGCATAACTTAACATAACACCCCTCAGGATAAAGGATAACTTAACTTAACAGCCCTCAGGATAAAGCATAACTTAACTTAACAGCCCTCAGGATAAAGCATAACCTAACATAACACCCCTCAGGATAAAGGATAACTTAACTTAACAGCCCTCAGGATAAAGGATAACTTAACTTAACAGCCCTCAGGATAAAGGATAACTTAACATAACAGCCCTCAGGATAAAGGATAACTTAACTTAACAGCCCTCAGGATAAAGGATAACTTAACTTAACAGCCCTCAGGATAAAGGATAACTTAACTTAACAGCCCTCAGGGTATTTTGGCTAAAAACAGGACTCAACCATGTTGGCCATTGCTGACTTGGGCAGAAGTGAGCTAAATGAAAGGTAAAGGTATAGGATGTTACTGAGGTAATGTTAGGCAACTACAGAAAGAGCAAGTGGGAAGAGAGGCTCAAGTGGGAGGAGTCTTGTATTGTTGTGGGCTGTGGTGGCGGTCGGATGGAGGGAGTGAGGGCAGAATAGAAACAGGGAGAGAGGGTGAGGAGGATGGAGACGTTTGTTGAGTCGGCATCGTAAGGATGAAAGGACGG
>NC_139642.1:53713795-53726295 GCF_964638095.1 Poromitra crassiceps | reverse complement strand
GTGTGTGTGTGTGTGTGTGTGTGTGTGTGTGTGTGTGTGTGTGTGTGTGTGTGTGTGTGTGTGTGTGTGTGTGTGTGTGCATGCATGCGCGTGCGCGTGTGTCTTCCAGGTGTTCGGCTGTGGTGGGACTGCAGCAGTGCAGTGTCGGTGGGGGGAAAGGTGTGTGTGCCTGCAATGTCCCGCTGGCCAGGAGCCCTCCAAGGTAAGAGAGAGAGGCATCTTTCTGCCAGTAAAGCACCTTAAATTCATTCACAAATCGACATTGTAATTGAGAGAGAGACAAGAGAACCTCTCAGATCTAGGGAAGCCTAGAAGGGACAGTGGGAGGTGTTTCGTGGCCGATAATGTAATAACTGTCAGAAACAATGTAAAAAAATGTCCCTCTAGATTTGTCAAAAATGTAATAAAACCTGTTAAAGCAACACTTGAAAACATTTTGATGGATTTCATAACATTTTCCCACATGATCAGTTTCTATAGAGTGCTTTGGCATTCTCTTGAAATCATTTGTGTCCTCTATAAATCTTATCTTGACTTATCTTCCCCTTCCTGCCTAACGTATACAGTATGTATTTCAGCGTTTTGAATTGCTGGCAAGATATCGTGGAGAGGTTGACAATGACTTGTTGTGACATCATAGTCCTAGCCTGCAAAGTCCCAAACCCCAGGGTGACAACCACCACGGCTAGATCTTTTTATTTGCACTGACCACGTATTTTTGCTGGAGGCTATATTTGGGTTTGTTTTGAGTCTTGCCAGGACTGAGAATATTTATTTCCACTACCTAACATTAAACACAGTAGGCCTACAAAAAAGATAATTTTAGCCTCTGGCCAGAAATGTGGCGTTTGATATTTTCGAGTGGCACGCTGAATACAAAAGCACCACTTGCTGTGTGTACGTGTCTAGTTATGGTGTCAGTTGTTTGGTTCATAAATTCATGTTGACACAGGCTGATACACATTATGATTCATTGTCCTCAGTAATGACGCAGCTGCAGTAGATGAAAGATGACTTGTGATTGATAAACACCTGTGTCATCTACCTTTTATTGAAGATACACAGAGCTCAAAAGAGGAGGTCTATTTTGGATTTGTCATTGTGTTAATGTTGGTGAACACAGAGTCAAAGGACTTCTGATCAAAAGCTCAATGTCTGTCCAACACTGTTCCGACATTTCATCTGTAGACTGCCACCCTTTGTTCATTTTGCTCAGCTTGCAGACTATTTTCACTAATTTATTCTTTCTTTCTTTCTTTCTTTCTTTCTTTCTTTCTTTCTTTCTTTCTTTCTTTCTTTCTTTCTTTCCTCCCTTGCCAGGCTTGTGGGCAGATCCAGAGGGCAGAGGAGGATGTGCGGTGCCAGTCTTGCCCAGCGGGAACCTTCTCCGACACACGGGGCTCTGACCTGTGCCGTCCGCACACTTCCTGCCGGTGCGCTCGGCCGGCAGGAAGCCAACGCCGGGACCGACGACTCTGACGCTGTCTGTGGAGCGTGTCTGCCTGGGTAAGACCTGCCTCACCTGCCTCACCTGGCTCTCTGTCTATCTGTGGAGCATGTCTGCCTGGGTAAGACCTGCCTCACCTGGCTCACCTGGCTCTCTGTCTGTGGAGCGTGTCTACCTGGGTAAAGACCCGCCTCGCCTGGCTCTCTGCATACCTTACTGCTCGCCATTTCTATTTATTAACCTGTCTTCTATCAAACAGATAATAATAATTAATAATTAATGTTCTTCTCCTCAAACATGAAGCTCATCAACTTTTATGCGTTCTATATCAAGTCCTGTCATTTTCTCTGTCTCTCACGGAACAATAGCATAGACAACAATAGAACAAAACAACCAGACAGACAGACAGACAGACAGACAGACACACACACACACACACACACACACACACACACACACACACACACACACACACACACACTACGTTATGCACTGCAGTGGGCAGGCAACAGCATGTAGGCTACTATAGGACATACTGTAACATGCCACAGGCTGAAACCGCTGAGTCATTCTTCTGTTGTAAAACATGCCACATGACTCCTCCCCTTCTCTCTCTCTCTCCCGCTATCTCTCTAATAATGCACTTTTCTGCTACTCCGTTCTTTCTGTCTTTCTCTTTCTTTCTTTCTTTCTTTCTTTCTTTCTTTCTTTCTTTCTTTCTTTCTTTCTTTCTTTCTCCTCCCAATGCTTTTTCTCCTGCTCTGCCTCTTAAACACTCCCACTGAATTTCCATCTCTCTCAACCTCACCCCCCTCTCTCTTTCCCTCTCTCTCTCTCTTTCCCTCTCTCTCCTCTCTCTCTCTCTCTCTCTCTCTGTCTCTCTCTCTGTCTCTCTCTCTCTGTCTCTCTCTCTCTCTCTCCCTCTCCTCTCTCTCTCTCTCTCTCTCTCTCTGTCTCTCTCTCTCTCTGTCTCTCTCTCTCTCTCTCTCTCTCTTTCCCTCTCTCTCTCTCTCTCTCTCTCTCTCTCTCTCTCTCCCTCTCTCCCTCTCTCTCTCTCTCTCTCTCTCCCCTCTCTGTCTGTCTAGGCCTCTCTTGGTAAATGACTTCACTAATGTGGTCTTGTGTTGTTGATTTAACTTCAGGGTTCAAAATGAATCCATGAGATGTGTAGCAGACACTGTTTGCAGCTCTGCAAATACCCATGATGATGCACTGCCAGCTGTTAGGATTGATTTGTGCATGGCTCTGTATCCTGAACAGCTTCTTACTTTGTATTGATAAATGTGTGTGTGTGTGTGTGTGTGTGTGTGTGTGTGTGTGTGTGTGTGTGTGGTGTGTGTGTGTGTGTGTGTGTGTGTGTGTGTGTGGTGTCGTGTGTGTGTGTGTGCACGCGTGTGTGTGTACGTGCGTGTGCGCGTGTGCGTGCGTGTTCTTTTGCAGATTACACTCCAGTGCCACGAGGGACGTTTCCGCCAAAAGTCCCTGTGTAAAAAGTAAGCACACTACACAGTTCACCTTACAGTCTCATCATTTGCTTGTTCAAAAGAGATGACCATAACCCCCCTTATCTCCTACTCTCTCTGTCTCTCTGTCTCTCTCTCTCTCTCTCTCTCTCTCTCTCCCCATCTTCCTCCTCTTCCTCCCAGTTCCCTCGGCTGCCCGCGTGCGAGCGGTCCGTACGGTGGGGCGCGGGCCCGGCCGCTGGGGGGGCGAGGACGGTGAACGGCACGGCGGTGCGCACCGCCGAGGAGAAGACGGCCGAGTACGCCGTGTTCGCCTTGGTGCCCATCTTCTGCGTGATGGGCCTGCTGGGCATCCTCATCTGCAACATCCTGAAGAAGAAGGGATACCGCTGCTCCGCCGAGAGGGAGGGCGACCAGGAGACAGCCACACCACAGAAAGAAGGTGAGAGAGAGAGAGAGAGAGAGAGAGAGAGAGAGAGAGAGAGAGACAGCCACACCACAGAAAGAAGGTGAGAGAGAGAGAGAGAGAGAGAGAGAGAGAGAGAGAGAGAGAGAGAGAGACAGCCACACCACAGAAAGAAGGTGAGAGAGAGAGAGAGAGAGAGAGAGAGAGAGAGAGAGAGAGAGAGAGAGAGAGAGAGAGAAAGAGAGACAGACAGCCACACCACAGAAAGAAGGTGAGAGAGACAGAGAGAGAGGACTGCAGAGAGCAGAGAGAGCCGCAGGGATGACATAGTTTTTGTAGGCCAACCAGGAAGTCCCTACACTTTCTGGTTGGCCTTCACATTTACGTTTCAAAAGTCATGAAAGTGCTCCTCATTTGTGAAGGTTATGTTGCTGATCACGAAGTTTGCCGTTTAGCCGAAATCCACATACGAAAATCCCATTGGTTTTTAGATGAGGGAACCGGAAGTGTTCACCTCCTGGTGTTCCGGACTCATTCCTGCCGTGCTCTATTACAGAGAGAATGGAAGGCGAGGAGAAGACAGAGGAAAGAAACATGAGAGAGAAGAACAGAGAGCTCAAAAAGAAGGGGGAGGAGGACCATAGCTGAAACTAACATTTAAGATCAGGATGATGTCACATTCTATATACACACGTCTATAAAGATGCCAAATTAGAAGACACATAAACAGACACACGCATGCACACGATGTGGTCAAGACATGTCAGAGGTTAGGGCAACGTCAGGCCCCAGGAACTACAGGCCGTGTGCTGTAACTACAGGCCGTATGCTGTAACAACAGGCCGTATGCTGTAACTACAGGCCGTATGCTGTAACTACAGGCTGTATGCTGTAACTACAGGCCGTATGCTGTAACTACAGGCCGTATGCTGTGATAGGATCCCACGCAATAAGAGGCATTGGGGGCTTTTTCAACCTTGACTTAGCACAGTGGTCAGTATGTGTCACATGCAGCATGCTATGTTTCCCTAAGCACGCGCTGTTATTCTAGCAATGTTCCTGTTTGAAAAGCGTTCCCACAAGCCACTCACCCGCTCACGTCAGAGAAAGGAAGAATGACTGAGGCAGAAAGAGAGACAGCGGGGGAGGACAGAGGAAGAGAGAGAGGGGGAGGGCAGAGGACGAGAGACAGCGGGGGAGGGCAGAGGACTAGAGAGAGAGGGAGGGCAGAGGAAGAGAGACAGCGGGGGAGGGCAGAGGACAAGAGAGAGAGAGAGGGAGGGCAGAGGACGAGAGACAGCGGGGGAGGGCAGAGGACTAGAGAGAGAGGGAGGGCAGAGGACTAGAGAGAGAGGGAGGGCAGAGGACGAGAGAGAGAGAGAGGGAGGGCAGAGGACGAGAGACAGCGGGGGAGGGCAGAGGACTAGAGAGAGAGGGAGGGCAGAGGACGAGAGACAGCGGGGGAGGGCAGAGGACAAGAGAGAGAGAGAGGGAGGGCAGAGGACGAGAGACAGCGGGGGAGGGCAGAGGACTAGAGAGAGAGGGAGGGCAGAGGACTAGAGAGAGAGGGAGGGCAGAGGACGAGAGACAGCGGGGGAGGGCAGAGGACAAGAGAGAGAGAGAGGGAGGGCAGAGGACGAGAGAGAGAGAGAGGGAGGGCAGAGGACGAGAGAGAGAGAGAGGGAGGGCAGAGGACAAGAGAGAGAGAGAGGGAGGGCAGAGGACGAGAGAGAGAGAGAAGGTAGAGGAAGAGAGACAGCGGGGGAGGGCAGAGGACGAGAGAGAGAGAGAGGGAGGGCAGAGGAAGAGAGACAGCGGGGGAGGACAGAGGATGAGAGAGAGAGAGAGGGAGGGCAGAGGAAGAGAGAGAGAGAGACAGCGGGGGGGTGGGGTAGACTTGAAAAGTGGGAAATGAGAGATAGGGAGAGGGCCAGGCATATTTAGTTCACAATCTCTGGGGTCACAGAGAGAGAGAGAGAGAGAGACAAAGACAATCTCTGAGGTCACAGAGAGAGAGAGAGAGAGAGAGAGAGAGAGAGAGAAAGCCAGACGGAGCCATCAGCTAATAAAAGTGGTGTTGGGTTACCACACCCACTCCCTGTGGTTTGCACAGCCTCACAGTAAGATGAGAAGTCTTTATTTCTGTCCCATCTTTGTGATGTGGCATTGTGCTGCGGGACTCCCCATAGACCAGGAGCACCTCCTCCACTATCTCTCAGCCTGACTCCCCATAGACCAGGAGCACCTCCTCCACTATCTCTCAGCCTGACTCCCCATAGACCAGGAGCACCTCCTCCACTATCTCTCAGCCTGCCACCTCAATGAAGATCTTTCTCTCCGAGACTCATTTCAAAGTCACTCAAAAGTAACAGAGGTGAGACTCTATAGTAGATCTCTCTATATAGATCTATAGTTTGGGAAAGCAGGCTGTGTGAGATGTACACCCAGATAGCTCCTTTATGTAGCAGCAACCTGCTTCTCAGGGTTGTGTAGCGGTTGATGAACCTGCTTCTCGGGGTTGTGTAGCGGTTGATGCCCTCGGGTCACTACGTTCAAACGTATTGTTCAAATCAACGGCTGAGCTGGAAAAGCTGATAAGCCTAGAAAAGGAAATGTGATCGCTGATGGAATCTACAGTATCAAACTCAACACAAAGACAAACTGTGAGTTTATTTCTCAATCATTCCTCCCAGTATTACAGTATGACCTCAGATATGCTTTGTTTACTTTGCTTCCCCCTCTGGATTTTCTCCCCAATTGTACTCGGCCAATTCGCCCTGCTGTCCCAGTCGTTGCTCCACCCCCTCTGCTGATCTGGGGAGAGCCTTGGAGCTAATGTCCACAGCTCCTGAACAGATGTGGTATGGCTCCGGTACTGCTGCGAACAGACCCACACTCATGTAATCTGTCAGACACGTGGGTTCTGTCAAAAAAAATAATAATAATAATAATTTTTCCGTACCGCATGTATCGCCCATCTATTAACATGGGCGAGAGTCTGATCCGGCAGTTTTACCAGATCCACAACGCAGCCATAACGCATCTGTTGCCTCCTCCAATACATGTGCAGTTGCCAGCCGCTTCTTTTCACCTGACAGTGAGGAGTTTCACCGGCAGGACATAGCTCGTGGGAGGATCATGCTATCATCCCCAGTTCCCCGACCAGAGGAGACGCTATTGCAGCGACCAGGACTCGTCTCACCCGCAGACACGACCAATTGTGTGTCTGTAGGAACGTCTGACCGAGCCAGGAAGTACCGCTCCCGGGAATTGAACCCGGGTCTCCGCGGTGGTAGGTGAGTGCTTTTACCTCAACACGACCCAGTGCTACTGCACTGTGGCCCAGAGACTGTTTCAGCCTGGCTGCTTGTTTGTTTGTGCTGCACTCTACAGCAGCATCAATACTGTTTTAGGCAGTATCTGTAGCACTACACTGTCTCCACTAGCGTAATGGAGACTTCGCCAGTGGGTCTATCTGCGTCTGCTATCCTTCACTGTAGCCTACAGATGGTGTTTTAGAGAGGGGTCAGTCTGTAATGTAGCCTACAGGCAGCGTGATCATTTGGCGAGGAAGCGTTAACAGATGAAGGCTAAGCTAGACGCTCCCTCGGCCACTTGTGTGAAACATCCTACCTGCTGGTGCGAGGCTCAGAGCAATGCTGTGTGACGGCAAAGCGTAGCAGCCATATGTACAGAGTAGACATGGAGCAGCCCTACAGTATGTACAGAGTAGACATGGAGCAGCCATACAGTATGTACAGAGTAGACATGGAGCAGCCCTACAGTATGTACAGAGTAGACATGGAGCAGCCCTACAGTATGTACAGAGTAGACATGGAGCAGCCCTACAGTATGTACAGAGTAGACATGGAGCAGCCCTACAGTATGTACAGAGTAGACATGGAGCAGCCCTACAGTATGTACAGAGTAGACATGGAGCAGCCCTACAGTATGTACAGAGTAGACATGGAGCAGCCCTACAGTATGTACAGAGTAGACATGGAGCAGCCCTACAGTATGTACAGAGTAGACATGGAGCAGCCCTACAGTATGTACAGAGTAGACGTGGAGCAGCCCTACAGTATGTACAGAGTAGACATGGAGCAGCCCTACAGTATGTACAGAGTAGACATGGAGCAGCCCTACAGTATGTACAGAGTAGACATGGAGCAGCCCTACAGTATGTACAGAGTAGACATGGAGCAGCCCTACAGTATGTACAGAGTAGACGTGGAGCAGCCCTACAGTATGTACAGAGTAGACATGGAGCAGCCCTACAGTATGTACAGAGTAGTCATGGAGCAGCCCTACAGTATGTACAGAGTAGACATGGAGCAGCCCTACAGTATGTACAGAGTAGCCACAGCTGCCTCCTCCTCACCAGACCAGATCTCCTGATAACTCCTCCCACGTCAACTGTTGACGTTTCCATGGCAGCTGCTGCTTTGGCCGGCTTATTACTGTAACTGGCTATAGGGGCGAGGCTTAAAGGGTTGAGTTAAGTGGATAAGTTTTTGCAGATGTAAACAGCAAAATGGCCTTACATGGCATTAACTGAGCAACGGTTGCTTTTAAAAAACCAAATCTGCTGATGACAAGCAAAGGCATGAGTCCTCTGTGCACAGCAGGAACTAGGTCTAACCTAGGGCTGGCAAAAGCAGTGACCATGTGATCAAATGAGAAACAGGTCCACTGCACACCACACAGGAAGGCTGGGATGCTGAGCAATTTACCCTTCTCACGGGGGCCATTTTGTGTCGAAAAGGCAGGGTAAACACAGGTGCAAGCAAAAACACGAATGAGGCTTTCAAACTTCCATGATTGGAATTTGGAAACCCTCATTAGTGTCCTGCTATTGGTCCGTGAATGACGAGCTGCGTGTTCACTGGACAGGTGACCTGTCAATCACCCCCCGAAGCATAATGTATTTGATCGTCTATTTGACTCTAAATGGGATCACAATTGACTAAATGAACATCATGCTGTATTGAAGAAGACTTGGAACTAGGGATTGAGACTGAGGTCATAATCAAGTGAGAATTAGGGTCATTCCCTTCTATACAATCTGACATTTTTTTTGCAGCCAGTGGAGTCACCCCTGCTGGCCATTAGAAAGAATGCAGGTTTTAGGCACTTCCACGTTGGATTCATGTTTCAGCCGCAGAGGTTTCCCCTTGGTTTTGACCTCTCTTAAAGCATAAAGAGTTGTTCTTGTGAGTCAGCAGATGAATCTGTGTCATAGATTTAGTGAAAGCAAGGCTGACGGCCAATAGATCCAGCTCGGCCAATAGATTTGATGTTCAGGGGTTTGCTGCTGCTTGGGTCTTGTGTTGTTTTTAGGCTTATGCACATTCTCATTCAGGTATTTGTAAAGGTGAAAGGTCATAGAGACATTGGATTCTTGCCCTGCTTCACTGCCTTCCATGTAATGCATGCCCCCTATTACCCTGAAGAGGAATTGCTGTAGCAGGGTAAAGACAATGAATGCATAAATGGATACATTGTAACTTTAGCTGTCATCTAAAGTGACTCGAGGACTATCGATTTCACATTGTTCAATTGAAATTTGACATGTAGGCCATTGAAAATCTCAAGAACACATGGGAGAACCATCCACCTTCTGGAACTCTGCCTTTATGGAGATGAAGATAGAGAATTTCCTCCATGTTGTTGACAGAGGCAGGCGACACAGCAGCAGTCTTCCTGTGTGTGACCTCTGCCTTTCCGTTTGCTCTGTCTCAACGCTGTGTTGTGAAACCTGAGCCGTCGCTGCACCAGGGGAAACTCCCCCACCCCACCCCCCTCTACCCACCTCTACCCGTCTCTCCATCCCTCCACTCTCTCTTCACCTCCTCTCGTCTGAACATGACACTATCCATCCATCTCTCCTTTCCCAAATCAATTATTCAATCAGGTCCTCAGCTGCCTTTTCGGTCCCCCCCGCCCCCCCTCTCTCTCTCTCTCTCTCTTTCTCTCCTCTCTTCTCCCTCCTCTGCTTTCCTCGGTTGTCTTTTCCACTCTGCTCTGCATTACTGTTCTCATTTTGTTTTCTTCTTCAGTCCCTTTGGGCGATCTGTTCCTAGTGTTCAAGAGCCTCGACTCGTGAAGATGATGCAGGGGACGGACAGCATCATATTCATGTGCAGATTGTGCATCAGTTAATTGTCATCATTTCTAATAAGATGTATGCACATTTGTATCTCAAAGTTAGGGCAAAAGAGAAGACAAAATCCATGTACAACCAACTTTTTTAAATGAGGCCTCAGTCAGATCTTGTCCATAGGAAGCCACTGCATGTGAAAGACTCCCCCCATCCCCCTCCCCCTTCCTCCCCCTTCTGTCTTACTCTCTCTCCAGCCCCTCCCTCTCTCTTCCTCCCCACATTCTCGTCAGTCTGCGGGGGCTGCGGTTGTGCACAGTTTCCAGGACAGTTCTGGCAGTGGAGCGGAGTTGAAGTGTGTGTGTGTGCGTGTGTGTGTGTGTGTGTGTGTGTGTGATAGTGAGTGAGTGAGTGAGTGAGTGAGCGAGTGAGTGAGTGAGTGAGAGTGGTGGGTAGAGGATGAGAGAAGGGGACACAGGCAGTGTGTCAAATGAAGTCAGTACAGAGGATGGAGAATGGAGAGAGTGAGGGATTAGCAGGTAGGAAATAAAGAAGTAAGGAAGGAGAGGAGTGGAGGATGGTTGGAAAGTTTCTGTCCATCATCAGCATTTCGTTACGTCTCTCTTCCTCTTCCCCTCTCCTTCTCTCGCTTGTTGCTACATAACTGGCCATGTTGCAGTGCGCTTGTCTGTCTGTCTGTCTGTCTGCCTGTCTGTCTGTCTGTCTGTCTGTCTGCCTGTCAGTCTGTCTGCCTGTCTGTCTGTCTGTCTGTCTGTCTGTCTGTCTGCCTGTCTGTCTGTCTGTCTGTCTGTCTGTCTGTCTGTCTGTCTGCCTGTCAGTCTGTTTGACTGGGCTAACGAGGTGAACCTCCTACCCCAGCACTTTTCTCATCATCTCCAGTCAGGGGAAACACCGATGGGGATGGATGGATAACGGCGATGGCAGGCTGAGCTTGACAAGGCTGAAAGCTGCTGTGGCAGCTGGGCCTGTGCTGCAGACAGACAGGCTTATTACAGAGCACACAGTGACAGCCAGGGAAGCTGAGGGAGCAGGCAGACTGGAGATGACAAGTCAGAACGACTGTGAGCCATAGACCATCAAGCGTAGTCACTGTAGTTTCCAGTTTCAAAAGAGCAACAGATTGGAATTCAACAGATTCGCTCTTTTGTAATATACGTGCTTTTGTACATTTGTGCGCTTATATGAATAAACATTCACGTTTTGCATTCAAGGAACCTCCGATCTGCTTATCTTTTGATGAATCGTTTGGCCTCCTCCTCCGAAGAGCCTTTCCCCCCACAGTTTCCCCCCCAAGAGTTTGCCTGATGATGAGAGAGCAGATAGTGACAGAGAAGCTGAGGGAGAGACGGCAGGGAGGAGATGGAGTGGGGACGGCAAGCAAGAAGCTTGGATTCAGATCCAGATTCACTGAGAGTTTAGTCACTGCAGTCTTTCCTTTCAAAAGATTGAAAATTCCTTGAATGTAAAAAGTAAAAAGTCAATTCCTGCTACATAAGCCCTGTTCAAAACCGGTCCCTATTACAGAAATAGTGGACTATATAGTGTGTTGGCCATTTTGTACTAGTGTCCCAATTCTCAACTGTTCATTTGACTCACTATATAGTCCACTGTAAAATACCCACAATGCACTGCAATTTCTAGTGAACAGAGAATGTACCCTACACTTTCTCCCGTATACCACAATGCAATGCTGTCGTGTTTGCCGAAGGAGAAGAAGAGTGAGGTAGTGTCCCAATCTCGTTTGATCGTTCCCCAAATAGTTCACTATATAAACACCACACGGAGAAGAGTGAGTGAGTGAACGAGTCAACCATTCTGAACACAGCTGTACTGTCTGTGCACATAAAAGAACAAAAGCACATAAATTAGCATGCGTTGAACACCAAACAGGCGTGTGTGGGCAGCGTTTATGCTTGGAATGCATTGCATAGCTGCCTCCGCTGCCTGTTAACTACATGTTAATTCATTTGCGCAGTTGGACAGTTTTCAGTTTTCATGCACTGCTCCATTTGCACTTGGGAGTCCACGCCAGCTGATTGTTATAATGATTGTTAGCAGGGCCAAACTGAAGTGAAAGCAGCATATTAACTGACTGGTGATGATGGCTGCTGCTCTCAGTCATTCAGTGCTGATGACATGGCTGAAGCAGTGAATGACTGAGTGAGTGTCACATCACATGGACGCCGTGCGTTGTCCCTACATAGCAACGGCCACCGTGGAGACAGAGTTCTTGTTATGGCCTAACAACACCCCCACATCACTTATGCAGTTAAGTGCCTGCACACACACACACACACACACACACACACACACACACACACACACACACACACACACACACACACACACACACAGAGATACACTCAGATAACACACGTAAATACACTCAGACAAACACATTTTCTTCTTTGTAACACAAATAACTATAGATACATGTGGTCACATGGACATACCATTATGCCCACACAGGAGCTCTGTTACACCCCACACGCACACACGCACGCACGCACGCACACACATCACGCATCACGCATGCACACACACACACACACACACACACACACACACACACACACACACACACACACACACACACAACACACACACACACACACACACAACACGCACACGCACACACAACACACACACACACAACACGCACGCACGCACGCACGCACACACACACACACACACACACACAACACACACACACACACAGAGCTCTGTGTGCTTCAGCAGTGCTGAATGGAGCACGATAGCTGAGTGAGCTATTCTGGACCCCCCGTGCCCTCACCCCTCTCCTCTCAACAGCCTCACTGTGCTATTATGGGATGGCGGGTGGGTGGGGGGGGGGGGTGGGGGGTTGCCATGGTGGCACATCTATTCTGTGCTCTTCAGTCATCCACAGTTCTTATCAGTCGTATCAGTGTGTGGAGGCACTGCTAGCAGAGTGACACACATTATAATGTGCCAAGGTGTCTTCTTCTTGTGACCCAGAGCCGTATAATAGAAGAGTCCCGACATCTCCATTCACTCCAATGGACCAGTTTTTTTTCCAGGAAG
>NC_139642.1:53678795-53706295 GCF_964638095.1 Poromitra crassiceps | reverse complement strand
CTCTCCCTCTCTCTCTCTCTCTCTCTCTCTCTCTCTCTCTCTCCCTCTCTCTATCTCTCTCATCAGAAAATACACTTATTTTAGGTTCCCAAATGATAGAGAGTAGTATGGTGTTTTAAAGAGCCGGGGTGGGACAATATTTGTTCACAGGTCCGAAAATGGTCGTTTGTCATGAACACACTAATGTTACGGTTGGGGTTCTTTGAATGTGCTTATCCGATCTATCATCATAATATCTTTGCCTACGTTATAGTCTATTATTTCTTTTGATCTTAATTAAGCTTCCTTGTACTTCACCATAAACTGAAAACGCACATGTTTGGTTCGGGTTTGGGTCTATTGTTATCATTTAGCACGACCATGATTTGCCATGAGGGACGGGCTCACCTCGTGCTTTGTCCCTCCTCGTCACTCGGGGGAGCGTTCCTCTCCATCAGCTGTGTTTGTGGTGTGTTACCATGCCAACGCAGCGTGACGAGACAAACAAACACACATACACTAACAACATAGATGGTTCAGTTCACGGTTAAAGAGAGTCAGTAGTTCATCATCGGGGCATTATCCTCCCTTCTGAGTCCCTTTTGGCTTTTTCTTTCAGCGGCGCTCCCTCCAAGCTTTTAAGCACGCCTCACAGTCCCGTTCACAGAACATCCCTGCACTTCCTGCTTCCGTCATGGGAAAAGACGTCAGGCAGGCCCGCCCTCTCTCAAGGTCAGCGAATCACAATAGCCCAAACTCATCCCACGCCAGGGCTGGGGAGTAACGAAATACATGTATTTGATATACAGTATTTAAAATACAAAATATGAGTAACTGTATTCCATTACAGTTAGGCCACAGTTTAAATTGGTGGTATTCTGAATACGGTTAATGTCTTTGAAAATAGATTACTTTCATGGATTACTTTATTTGTTTTGTTTTATTTTCTCTATAATTCATTATGAAGCATGCAGTTCCCATACAAGTGCAACAATCTGCGCGCGCAGTCCACACCGCAAGAAAATGGCAATGTCAGAGGAGACACACCGCCAGAGTGACCCAGACAAAAGGGCTCGACAAGAGGATTTTGAAGTATTCCAAAAGTAATCCAAAGTATTTAGAATACGTTACTTTGAGTAATCTAATGAAATACATTGCAAATTCCATTTTAGGGCATGTATTCAGTAATCTGTAGTGGAATATGTTTTAAAAGTAACCCTCCCAACACTACCGCGCGGATATTCTCAGTTCACTCATGCAAAATGGCACTGACAGTTAATCCAGACCGCTCCTGAATCAACATGACGGATCAGCTGTTTTCAATTGAGTGCTCAAGACTGACATTTAATCTGACCAATAAGGGCTCATAAACTTCTGGCATCTTACATATCCTACGACAGATTTGACTGCAACACTAACGCTGTCTGTGATTAGTCAGAACTGTAGTAGCATTATTACTGAGAGAGATTTCTATTTATCTGTTTAAAGGATAAGTTCACCCAAAAACACAGCAACACACCATTGCAGAATTATCCTATCCCTGGATGGTGACCAACTTTCAAATGTAAAAAAATATAAAACTTCACTGTAGAAGGCTAGAGTAGCAGCCCCCCTTCTTGCATTGGCTACAGTGAATATTTTGGCTAAAACAGGGTGTAAGTTACATCTTTTCAAGTCAACTTGGCTTCTCAGGGCTTGTGGAGACTTGGATTACGCCAAAAATTACTCCACAAATGTTCTGTGCACTAAAACAACTTCACCCGCCCTTCCATCGCGATGGGGGTGAGAGTAGATAATAACTGAATGTTCATTTTTGGGTGAACTTATTTCATCATGTCCTGTCATTTCCGGGCTCAACTCCATTAAAAAACAATCCCCTCCAGTAGTCATTTCTGCTTCAAAATGAACCCTGAGCATAATGCTTTCTTAGGAAGTCCAGCCAAGTTGACCAATTTATTTGATCAAAAAATCTCATATGAGATCATAAATTATTCATTTGGCAATTAACAGTATACTGTCTTGGAGGGGGGGGGGGGGACTACATGGTATGTCTTAAAAAAAATGCTAATGTGTTTTCTGTCTCTCATCTCTCTGTCAATTGTTCTCTCCTTCACTCCCTCTCCTCTCCATCTCTCTCTCATCCCCCCACTCTCTCAGGTGAACAGAGGGACGCTGGATACTAACACTACCTCGCTGAAGATGACCTCATCATCGGTCGACGACTGGACAACTAGCAGGGAGGGTGTCTCTACCGGGCCGACGTCGACGACCGCCTCCTCCTCCTCCCTCCCTCCGAAGTCCACCCTGCGCTTCCCGAGGAAAGGCATTCAATTGTATTTATTATCACAGAAAATAACTGTTGCGCTTCACAGACGATGGAGCCATCGTAGAGGTTCCACTCGATTCGCGCTCGCCGCACTCCCGCTGCACCGTTGTGCCGCCTCCCAAGAGGAATCGTTTTGAAACAGCCGGTCGGATACATGCTGGAGCGGGCGGGATAGGGGGGAGGGGGACTTCTACAATGGCTACCGCTGTAGCTTTGTGATGAACTATGAACTATTATCCTCAGAGAGAACGAAGAGAAGGGTTGATTATGAACAAATGCACTCTTAGCTCTCCTGCACTTGTGCTTCCAGAAAAAATTAATAAAAGCAGGGGGTTAAACACACACATGAACATGAACATGTCAACGTGTGCTTACACACACACACATCACAATATGTGCTTATTCTTCCCTGTGGGGAGTGCAGACGACGAGACTCTGTGCAATACTGGTGCTGACAAGAAGACAAAACTCCCACGTAGAAGAGTATAGATTAAAAAAAACTCTAAGACCAAGTCCTCGGCTGTATTTTGGTTGAAATAAATACCTGCATAGTCTTGGCTTATATGGCACATGGTTGGAGACCACTGCACTAAGTACAGTATTACAAGGAAAAGCATGTAAAAAAAGAAGATTTTTTTTTTTATCTTGATATTTCAGACATATTCATAAGTTCCGTCATTTCGCTTCTTTTGGCTCAGATTGCATGGGAATTGCAGTATTTTTTATACCTTGAAAATGTTGAATGTCTTAAGATGCAGCTCGCTTCACGCTGAGCTCACAAGAACTTATCAACATTTGGGAAATAGTAATACATAAACACACACCCATAGTCAATATTAATTACATTTGTAACAAGATTGGTTTTCTGGAGGGGCCCCAGATCACTCCAACCCCCCCTTTCCCCTCCATGAAACTGCCTCCCAAGGCAGTTGACTAAATTTGTAATTTTGCCTCTTAGCTGAAATGGCTTGAAGAACCCTGGAAGTGGATCTCGCTTATGTAGAATAGGGCATGTAAATGTATGTACATATGTAAATACGGGTGGGTATAGAGGAACTGACTTTGCCTGGCTTTTATAATTGGAGGATATGAGGTGAGGAGTGGATAGATGAAACGTTTGTAATCAACCCTACAGCTGGTCAACCCTGTAGGAATATCACTATATTCTCATTGGAAATGACATCACACTCTCAAAGGATTCAACGTATAATAGGCTAAAGTGCCGTTGTTGCGCTACTATGATGTGCAATCTTGATCTGGTGAGGCGTTTGAGAACTATGCACCGTTTATTACCATTCAGCTGTGCAATATTTCATTTTTATTTTTAATTTCAGATAGAACCGGACATTCTGTTCATTGGTTACCCAGTCTAATCATGAACATTGGACATTTAAATCACACGCGCACATTCAATTTCCAAACCTGTAGTGTAAAGCATCCTATTTCCCAGAGTTTTTTTGTTTTTCTTTGTCTTTATGAAATAAACCAACCAGTGTCTGCGGAGTATTAGCTTTGGAGATGCCTCTTAGACGTGCAGCACAGTTGGCTTTTAGTTTACATCCTCATGGATTTTTAAAAGGTGCGCTATAATCATCCTAGTTTTTTTTTTACTGCTCATTTTCATATTTTGTTATTATGTTACCGTTTTATTTTTGCGGTTCAGAGAACATGACAACATGTCTGCAGAATTGGATCATATTTATTGGTTGAAGCATTTCAATGTTTTCATTTGATCTGTGTATTATTATAATAATGATAATGATAATGATAATGATTATTATTATTATTATTATTATTATTAAATGTTACAAGCTGAAGTGTTGCTGTAGGAAGGGTAAACACTCATCTCATCAACTTTAGAGATTGTATTTATAATATTTTTTCCCTGTATATTTTTACTCTTGAAATAAAGAAAATGTGTATTTTGAATTCCCTCATGTCCGTTTATTCCTATAGAACAGTGGTTCTCAATGTGGGGACCACCACCAGGGGTTCTTGGCAGAGTTCCAGGGGGTCCTCAGCAAATTGATGAATTGTTCATCTTCACTATTATTTGATTTACAAGAAGTTACCACAATTAGAGAACTGGAGAACACAGAAAAATTACTGTTGCGGTCATAGTTTCACTGTCATCTCTCTACCTACAATACAGATAGTCATGGAGTTCTGGATAAAACCATCAAACAAGACAAACTATTCTCAGATTTGGGTTTGAGAGACACATCAAACGGGGGTCTGTGGTCCTAATGTGTATTAAATTAGGGGTCCTTGTGTGTGTGTGTGTGTGTGTGTGTGTGTGTGTGTGTGTGTGTGTGTTTGTGTGTGTGTGTGAGAGAGAGAGAGAGAGAGAGAGAGAGAGAGAGAGAGAGAGAGAGAGAGACTATATAGGTATATAAGTAAACACTACCAAATCAAACAATCCAAGACAAAAGACAAAGTAAGAATGCCAAACCAAAAATGCCTTGTTTGTTAGGCAGCACCCCCCTCTAGTGGTTAGTAATGTTCATTAGATAAGAGGATGCATAGCCACAGCTTAAGTCAAATGTATGTTGTATCAGTATGTTATTTTAGTTATCAGAACCACAGCAGCAAATTGAAGTGAATGGAACAGAACAGGAGCAGCTCTCTGGCCCAGCTCTCACCGCTAATCACACACACCCACACTTTACACTTACACCGATGAAGCTCTTAGTGCAAGTTCAAGCAGGAAGACTCTCTCACTTTCTCACCCTTCTCTTTGCACACTGGGACTCTGTCATCCAATCAACACTCCTGCCCACGATATTCTGTCAGCCAATTATCTTGCTTGGCAGGTAGTGTCTAAACTTGCCTACCTGACACATCTCCTTGTGTGTGTGTGTGTGTGTGTGTGTGTGTGTGTGTGTGTGACGCTTCTCCCCTCCGCCACCAGTGTCAAGGCCTCGTCTATGGCTCCCCACAGGGATCTTGTCAATTGCATTTATTTTTAGGGTTTTATTCCCTATATAAATCATTCCCTGTGACAGGGTCAGTGCCAAAGCTATTCTGTTATATTTAGAATAGCCATCTGTCTTTCGTGCATCACGCGCAACATTATAATGGATCATTTCCAAACTCATCAACAATAAGTTGATGGGACAGCTAACTCTTCTGGCTTCAAACACCCTCCTCAGTCACTCAGAGGCAGAGAGGCTCAGGGGAAAGGTGCACCTGCCTGAAACCGCCTGCTCACCCTCCTCAGTCACTCAGAGGCAGAGGCTCAGGGGAAAGGTGCACCTGCCTGAAACCGCCTGCTCACCCTCCTCAGTCACTCAGAGGCAGAGAGGCTCAGGGGAAAGGTGCACCTGCCTGAAACCGCCTGCTCACCCTCCTCAGTCACTCAGAGGCAGAGGCTCAGGGGAAAGGTGCACCTGCCTGAAACCGCCTGCTCACCCTCCTCAGTCACTCAGAGGCAGAGAGGCTCAGGGGAAAGGTGCACCTGCCTGAAACCGCCTGCTCACCCTCCTCCTCAGTCACTCAGAGGCAGAGGCTCAGGGGAAAGGTGTACCTGCCTGAAACCGCCTGCTCACCCTCCTCAGTCACTCAGAGACAGAGAGGCTCAGGGGAAAGGTGCGCCTGCCTGAAACCGCCTGCTCACCCTCCTCCTCAGTCACTCAGAGGCAGAGAGGCTCAGGGGAAAGGTGCGCCTGCCTGAAACCGCCTGCTCACCCTCCTCCTCAGTCACTCAGAGGCAGAGAGGCTCAGGGGAAAGGTGCACCTGCCTGAAACCGCCTGCTCACCCTCCTCAGTCACTCAGAGGCAGAGAGGCTCAGGGGAAAGGTGTACCTGCCTGAAACCGCCTGCTCACCCTCCTCAGTCACTCAGAGGCAGAGAGGCTCAGGGGAAAGGTTCACCTGCCTGAAACCGCCTGCTCACCCTCCTCCTCAGTCGCTCAGAGGCAGAGAGGCTCAGGGGAAAGGTGCGCCTGCCTGAAACCGCCTGCTCACCCTCCTCCTCAGTCGCTCAGAGGCAGAGAGGCTCAGGGGAAAGGTGCGCCTGCCTGAAACCGCCTGCTCACCCTCCTCCTCAGTCACTCAGAGGCAGAGGCTCAGGGGAAAGGTGCGCCTGCCTGAAACCGCCTGCTCACCCTCCTCAGTCACTCAGAGGCAGAGAGGCTCAGGGGAAAGGTGCACCTGCCTGAAACCGCCTGCTCACCCTCCTCAGTCACTCAGAGGCAGAGAGGCTCAGGGGAAAGGTGTACCTGCCTGAAACCGCCTGCTCACCCTCCTCCTCAGTCACTCAGAGACAGAGAGGCTCAGGGGAAAGGTGCGCCTGCCTGAAACTGCCTGCTCACCCTCCTCCTCAGTCACTCAGAGGCAGAGAGGCTCAGGGGAAAGGTGCGCCTGCCTGAAACCGCCTGCTCACCCTCCTCCTCAGTCACTCAGAGACAGAGAGGCTCAGGGGAAAGGTGCGCCTGCCTGAAACCGCCTGCTCACCCTCCTCCTCAGTCGCTCAGAGGCAGAGAGGCTCAGGGGAAAGGTGCGCCTGCCTGAAACCGCCTGCTCACCCTCCTCACCCTCCTCCTCAGTCACTCAGAGACAGAGAGGCTCAGGGGAAAGGTGCACCTGCCTGAAACTGCCTGCTCACCCTCCTCAGTCACTCAGAGGCAGAGAGGCTCAGGGGAAAGCTGTACCTGCCTGAAACCGCCTGCTCACCCTCCTCCTCAGTCACTCAGAGGCAGAGAGGCTCAGGGGAAAAGGTGCACCTGCCTGAAACCGCCTGCTCACCCTCCTCCTCAGTCGCTCCAACAGTCAGAGGCTCAGGGGAAAAGGTGCACCTGCCTGAAACCGCCTGCTCAGCAGTTCAACATCACACAGTGCACAAAGATCACAGACAAATGGGCTGGATGACCTGGCATTTAAAGAAAAACAACCACTGGTCAGCATTGAAAAAGTTTTGTAAAACAATGGAGACGGTCATTGTATGATATCTTAAGCTTGTATGTGCATCATAACACTTTTATCCCATCAAGACTAAACAAAATGTATAGCCACATCACATCATACCACATCATATCATATATCACAATTTGTACAGGTTTATTCTGAAATCACATGTACTTCATTTATATTTTATTACTCGAAGGGACACATACTTTATCTTCACTTGATGAACATTCACTGTCAGCTCTACAAGCCAGACGAGTCGATCACGGAGTCGATCAACGACACGACTAGCCTCCCTGTCCGATATGTGGCTCAGCAGAAGGTGAGCTGAAGAAAAGCCTCTCGTCAGCTTCAGAGGCAGTTCTTCAGAGATGCTTCTGTTAGTCATACCAGCAACAGCAGGATGACTGACAGTACAGCAGTCCAGTAGAATCATTAAAAAAATAATCCTGGCTATGGAGCGCCACAAACTTCAGTTTTGTCAATAGTCATATAGCATTTGATGTGGAAGATATCATGGTTTCTACCATTCATATTTTGATCTTGGAATCTTCCCAATTGGTTATTGTTAGTTCCAGGGAATGGACTTGTCTCCATTGTTATAGAACATTTGTTGTTCCACAAAGAATAAAGAAGCATTATGTTACAAGTTTAATTCTTGCTATAGCAAACAATATGGCTTCTCTTCAGAGAGATTCTCTACGTTATAAGTCCTGTGCTTGCCAGAAGAATAGACAACTGGACCAGTTCATTTTCTTCAAAAAGGCACTCCTGAAGTATTGATACCAGAGGAATCTGGCACCCGTAGGCTACACAGACCCACAACCTCGTGGATCTCAAATCAAGATAGTTTCCTATTGGATCAGAGTTGTGTCGTTAAGCTTGCCCTCACACTTCCTGCTTTCGATGCTGAAAACTTCTTCTTGGTGAGGTTACTGCGGAAGTCTTGTCCGGCCAGGAAGTAGAGGATGGGGTCGAGACAGGCGTTGGCACTGGCCAGTGGTCGGGTCACCTTGTAGGCAAAACTGGACGCTTCCAGCAAATTACAGCTCACCTGGCAAACAGATGAAGATATAATTCACTGATTTTTTTTAAGCAGTGCAGCCGCTTCTATAAGTGACAGCGTGTCAGTCCTTCTGTCTGTTATAGCACGGAATGTCTGTTATAGCATGGAATGTCTGTTATAGCAGGCGGTCTGTCATCTGAGCAGCCGCTATAAATGGTGGCCAGTGGTGACTGATGCCCCTGACTGATGACGTCATACCCCCTGATGATGTCATGCCCCACGATCATTGAGTGGAAGGACATCTGGACAGACACGCAAAGTCAGCTATAGAAGCGGCATCACCATTCTGATGATGTCATAATTAGTAAACAAACACAATCCATCAAACACCCCCGACTGATGATGTCATACCCACTGCTGATGTCATGCCCCACAATCATTGAGTGATGTGATTGATGATGTCATGAGGTGCAGCTGCTTCTATAAGTGACCGACCGTCCGTTATGGCACGGACCGTCTTTCTGTCCTGTGGGCCACAGCCCCAAGCGCCAATTGGTGCCCTGAGCAATGACAATGGTCACAATGTCTATGACATCACTGATGTCACAATGTCTATGACATTATCAGTGTATACCATGTCATCAGTGATGTCACTTAAGCAATTGTGACGTCATCAATGATTTATGACAGACACTGACTGATAGGCTAATGATGATCGCTTACTTCAACACCTGGGTGTGATTTCTATTATTATTATATCAGATTAATAATTATTAAATATAAATGACTGTGGTCCTCACCTGTTCTGGGTTGACCTGCCTTAGGTATCTGAAGGAGTAATACAGACTCCTGGTCAGGTGGAAAGGGAGGAAGCAGAGCATGAACGCTGCCAGCACGATGATGATCATCTTCACAGACTTCTGCTTGGAGCGCTGCGCTGCCAGGCCACCCCTCTCCCCCTCGGCTCCCCCCTCCGCCCCCCAGCCGGGCTCCAGGAGCTTGCGCACCATGAGGCCGTAGCACACCATCACCACCATGAAGGGCAGAGCGAACATCAGCACCGACACCGCTGAGCTGTACACCAGGAAGTCGTCGAAGAGCTCTGGGCTGGTGGTGTCGTAGCAAACCCTTTCTGTGCCCTCATCCCTGGGAAAAGGAGATGACCGATACCTTTAGAGTAGTAGACAATAATGCGGAACAGGCTAGCATGAATAAAATAACAAGTCATTTAACGTTATATGACATGACACGCCCACCACCAACCACCTTGCCTCAAATATCAGATTGAGGCGAGATGAAAATACCTGGTGTCGCCCTAATAATAATAGTAGGCTAATAATGGGCATCTGGGTAGTGGGGTGGGGCGGGGTGGAGTGTGGGGTGGGGGAAGCGCCCACAGCGTTGTGCATGGGGGGAACGGGCACTGCACTAGTCTATACGAGGGATCAGCCGAGCAGCATTTTGGTAAACAAACCGCGTCACTGGGTGGCAACTGCAATGGAACCCTACGGAGCCTGAGTTTGAGCGTCTGACTCTAGCCGGCTGCCCGTGTTTACAATTTAAAAACTGCGACAGTTCACACAACTTTAACACGACATGCATATATTATACATCAAACTCTTGAGCTCATTCTGCTCTCACTCAGAATGTCAATATAAGCGATGTGATGTATAGTTTTTGAGATATTAACATTTGTTTGGCACAACTCATACTAGTTAACTGCCGCGGGGGTCTGGCAGTGTCTCTATATGTCTGTATGTCCGTCCTTCGTGTATCTCCAGAACCGTTCAGATCGTGTATCTCCAGAACCGTTCAGATCGACTTCAAACTTGAGTAGTTTGAGCATGATGTATGAATGGGGGAGGGGGAATGGGTGGTGGTGGATGTACACACGGAGGGAGGTGGGGTGAATGGAGAGCAAAATAATAATAATAATAATAATAATAATAATAATAATAATAATAATAATAATAATAATAATAATAATAATAATAATAATAATAATAAACACTCAATCACTCGACAAAAATCAATAGTCCACCACAATCACAGTCAGTGAAATACCTCTAAAACAATGAAAAGGCATGTTGAAAAAAGAAAGAAAGAAAGAAAGAAATAAAGAAAGACCTGGTGCGGGAGAAGTAGAGGACGGGTGCCTGGCCGAGCAGCACGCAGGTCCACACGGCCACAGACACCAGCCTGGCCCGGCGGGCGGTGACCCAGTTGAGAGAGCGGACCGGATAACAAATACCAACGAAGCGATGCAGACTGATGCAGCACAGGAACAGAATGGAACCTGCAACAGCATGGCATCACCATGGGTCATCACATGTCGTAGAGTGCAAGTATGAGCATGAATTTCAATGTGGTGTTGTTAATTTTCTTACTTAGCACTTAGCCACAGTTAGCTATACACATAGCCTATTGTACCTAATTACACACACGCTAGGTAACTGTAACAGCAGTTACCGACAAAATATAGAATAACAAAATGTAGGCTTCTTTATAATGTGTGGCAATTAAGCTCTCGAAAAAAAGTTTTGCAAGTAATATCTCCGTTTCCTACCCAGTTTCTAGCTACTCCAGCAAGTAGCCGGAATCCAACGACCATGTATGTTAGCAACAAGACAAGAGACGAGCACGCGCCACGCGGAGCTGTTCAGCCAGCCAACATGAGCTAATATGCTTTATATATCGTAAGTATAAACACAAAAGTGATGTTGACAGTCTTGTTGAAATGTAGAATTGTTGAAATGAGAGAGAGGGGGGGGGGGGGGGGGGGTGAATCCCATGAATCCCATGAATCCCATGGGCACGTGTGAGTGTAGCGGCTAGCATCGTGTCTCATCCGGCTTGGTTGTAGTTAATGTGGTAAGCATGCTACAAGGCCGACAGCCTGGTAGGCTTTACCCTTTGTTCACACCAAGGCAGAACATAGGCAGAACTGAAGCTTAAGGCAGGTTGTTGCCAACCGTCCCTTAAAATACGGAATCGTCCCGTATTGGCAGGCTCAAGCTGAACTGAGTTTAACGGCCACTTACACTCACCACACCATATGCCAATCAAAGCCACGCAGTTTCAATTCAGCTTCCTTGTTAACAGGCGAGTCCATTCACACCAGCCACACGCCACGCTGCGCCATGCCAACACCACGCTGAACCGATAGATTCAGCTTCTGTTCTATTTTCAGCGTGGCTTCAGCGTGACGCGGGTGTTGTGAACAGCCTCGCCTGTTCACAAGGACGCCTAAATGAGCGTAGGTTGAGCTTAGGTTGAGCGTTGCTTCGCCTAAACCTAACCTCCCCCAGACCCTAACCCTAAACCTAACCTCTCCCACCCCCACGCCTAAACCCAACGTTGGCATTGCGGGCTGTCGGCACTGCGGGTGGTCGGCATAGCGGGTGGACACCATGAACGGGGGCTTAGGGGTTAGGGTGAGGGTTAGGGTTAGGGCTGAAGTCCACCACGCTGGAGCCGTGGATGAGCTCCAGCCGGCCCACCGACACGCTGCACGCCGCCTCGCAGCTGGTTCTGCTTGTGAGCACATAGACGCGGCACCGATTGGCGAGGGGGTGGCAGTGTGGAGTTCCCACCAAAATAAGTAAATTGTGTGATTTCACTAGGATTTCAATTACTAGAAGTTAGCCCAAGGAGAGAATGTAGTGCATATACTTGGTAATAGCTTTCACTCGGTCCTGTTATCTCCCCATGTACATTAACCACTACATAACATCAGTGGTGTAGTGGTCCCTTGAGAAGTGGGTAGACTGTAATTTACCCATTCACCACCCCGTGGGCCCCCCACACACACTGCACTCCATCAGGTCGCCCTAAGCGCACTCCCCAAGTTTGAAGTCGATCCACCAAACGGTTCTCGAGATCCGCGAAGGACAGACATACAGACAGTCCTAGATAAGATAGTGCAGTGCCCGTTCCCCAGTTCAAAGTCGATCGGACGGACAGAGATATGTGAAAGCTGTGATGTTATTGGTCAGATTGCACAAAATTCACACTATCAGGCATTAGCGTTTCTATTATTATTATCATCATCATCATCATCATAAAAGAGAGCAAGTGGGCAATCTCTCTCTGTCACTTTTGTCCCAGAGGGAATGCCATTGGAGCAATTGTGATGTCATCAGTGATGCGAAGTTGTGACATCATCAGTGATGTCATAAGAGCAGGTGAGCGGTCAAATTGCAGGCCTGGTGACTGACCGAGTCTAGAATTATATAAAATGGAGGGGGGGATTTCACCTTTATTTATTTTTTATATAGACAGTAGGCAGACAGGAAAGGTGGGGAGAGAGAGAGAGGAGATGACATGCAGCCAAGGACCACAGGTCGGATTCAAACCCGGGTCTGCCGCGCAAAGGCCCAAGCCTTCGTGTTATGCGTGCTACCAGGTGAGCTACTGTACCAGGACGCACCGAGTGGGCACGGTTTGTTTTAATTTTGTCCCACTGATGATGTCTTGGAGCAATTTTTGAACCATGACGGGACGTCGTGATTGGACGTTCAAACAACGATCGTTCAATGTCTAAATGTTTGCATCATATCACACTGCAGCGTATATTGTGTCACATCATATTTTATCATATCATAGTATTGTATTGTATTGTCGTATTGTTTCATACCATATATCAGACCATAATCAAAGCAGTACTATAATCATAATCAGTACTATACCATATAAGTTGGCGTAGAACAAGAAGCGTATGAGCTTGCAGAGCGGCTCGCTGAAGGGCCAGTCATTCTCGTCTGCATAGTAGTAGATGAGGAAGGGCAGAGTGAGGATGTAGAGCGTGTCACACATGGTCAGGTTGAACATGTAGATGGTGGAGGGCTTCCAGCGCTTGGTGCGGAACACGATGATGTACAGCGCCACGGCGTTCAGCGCCAGGCCGACCACAAAGACCACGGCGTAGCTGACGGGGAGGAGGATGTACTTAAACTCTTCCTGGAAGTGGCAGTAGTACGGATCAGTCTTATTGGCCGAGGAGGTGTTGTCAAAGGCGGCCATCTTGGTTGGAAGAACACCTGAGTAGACGGTAAGAACAAGGTGGATCAGTTTTTGGAATAGATTACCTAAATAAATACAAATATACATAAACATACAACTACTGAACAAAATAGGTCTGATATTGTGTGTGTAAGGCAGGGATACTCAACTTGCTTTGCCCGGGGGCCACTTTCGTGAAATGATAGAAGGCCAGGGGCCAATTAATAAACAATCAATATACATTTTTCTGTAGCGGATTGTAGGTTTTTGGGGTGTCAGCCGGAGTTTAGTCTGACAATGTTGTGCACACCGGATAGTTAGTTAGGTTAAGTACATACATAAGTGCCTGGGTAGCGAGCAGACGGCGGTATTTGACAATTTAGCAGCTAAATCATAGATTATTGAAAGATATTCAATATTCCAGACTGAAATGCTATAAGTATTGGGCAAGAGTATTGGCCAGAATGACATGAACATTTGGACACTTATTCAACGGGTTTCTTGCATGTGTGTTCAGGTGCACTGTTTACTGTCGGGTTTCTTCAATCCCCCATCTGCTTGAGTCATCCCATTTGAAAGTCGCTGTGTATTTTTCACAGCGAGTAAATAATTTTAACATCGACTTTACGTTAATCGCCTTTTTCTGAGTGAGTGGGCGAGTCAATGACAGAAAGGTGCTTTAGTGAGAGAGTGCACCCAATGATTATCATATGGTCAAATGATTGACCTTTTGCCATTGTAAATACTTTTCTGACTGAATACATGAATCAGTGCATGACTAAGTGTGTGACTTAGTGACTGTGACAGAGGTGTGTTGTTGTGGTTTTAATAGGGAGTACATGTTATGAGATGAGCAGCAGCTGTCCAAACAGGTTCACTGTGCATCATGACTCTGATACCTTGTCTCCTGCAGAAAACCATTATACCGTACTCTCTTAGAAAGCTCATTCCTTCCTCCAAACGAGGAAACAGACAATATGGTACATACCGTAGATCTCAACTGCAGGAGGCAGCACAACAATATATACTGTATATATATATATATATATATATATATATATAGTACATGGACACCAAATAATTCAACTGTCTTTTAGCCATGACAATGTTTGAAGTTTGCCATAACACACTCTGCAGAGCAGCTCTCTCATGTGATGTGATTACTATGCACACTTGTTAATAGGCCTCGGGTCATCAGCTGTCTTCATATTAGGGCTGTCCCAAACGATTATTTTCTTATCGATTAATCTAACGATTATTTTTTCGATTAGTCCATTAATCGAACGATTATTTTTTATTTAATTTTTTTATTATATAACAATAAATTTACCCAAAACAAATAAATAACCAAAAACTTCTCAATTTCAGTATTTTATTGAACCATCTCATTCTCTTTAACAGTCCAACATAAAATCTCTCAAATAAAATTAAAGCAAGAGCTTGTCCTCAAATAAAATTAATATAGTGCAATTCAAAATAAAATAGTAGAATAAATAAAATTCAAGTCACTTTCAGGAGGAATACCAAAAACCTTGTGCAATGTCAACTGAGTTTAGCAGCAGTCCAACATAAAATCATCATCTTACAGTACAATGGTGTGCAATTTTCAGTAACAGTGCTCTTAATGTTGGAGAAAGACAAAATGCTCCATGTAAGATGGTCACACATCATCCAGACACAAGAGTGTGTCTGTAGCATCCACACCCAACATCAGGGGCCGGTTGCACCAACTGCTCTTACGACTGGTCTTAAGCTAAGTCGGTCGTAACTTTACGACCTAACAGCTACGCCGGTTGCACCAACAGACCACTCACTAAGACCGGTCGTAAATATTACGCCTAGTCCAGAGCAGGCGTAAGGTGCAGTATAGACGGTTTTCACCTGTGTGTTGCACAATAGTTACAACCCCTCAGCACGGCTGTATTCAGCCCTCAATTATAAACCGCAAACCGGAGTACGTTATAACGTTATAAATATAGTCACGACATTAACAACTAACCAATGCTGGGGGTCCGTATGGAAAGTGGAAATCGAAATGGTTAAAAGTTAAATCAATTTGGTCATTCAGTGGCATTTTACTGCCATGTAAAGTAACGACAAGTAACAGTTAGCCGCTAACATTAGCCACACTATTTTTGTTTTGTGACAATTGTGACGCGTCGAGGCACGTAGCGTGCATCGACGTAATTACGTAGTCGACGTCATCGATGACGTCGACTCGCCGGGACAGCCCTACTTCATATGGTAATGAGCCCATAGGTTGAGTCGATGTCTCGTCCTAGACGCTGGGGTAGCTGGCTGGGGGCGTGCTCAGGGTGGGGTAACCCCCCCCCGTTCTCCCCATTCAGCATAGTTAGCATTTAGCTGCTAGCCCACCCCAGGCGGACAGCATCGGGGATTCAACCACCGCAGTAAACGCACATCTGAACAGACGTCTATGTACCTGCTCTAGAATCCCCAATCCTGTATTGTAGAGCAGCAGCACCGTCCTTTGGCAAGTCAGCCCATTGAGATATATGGGGGGGTTTTACCCCACTCGCACACCAGCTGTATAACATTTTGTGGGCGTTCCCACACTGTCTCTATTCAGTTTTTGCAGTGGAGGGGAAAGGAAGAGTCAACTACTGGGATTCTTACATGGCAAACAAAACAAAACAAACTTTCATGATGCCCAAAGTTTGTTTGGTCCCCACAAATAAGTAGCGGAATGCCGGTAGCCCAGTCCCTCATCCCGTTCTGCAGGATCCAGCCTAGCTCACACTTTTCTTTTCTTGTCTTTTGTCTGTCATGTCATAATCCCACTAGTTCACTCTTCCTTTCCCCTCCACTGCAAACACTCAATTGGCTCACACCCTGGGTGTGAGGCGCTACCATATCTGTCTGACCTGTTGCTGCATTCATCCAGGCTATGACATCGCTCACCATTTACAGTGCAAGGCCCCATAGAGGATGTATAGACTCATCCTGATTGGCTGAGTAGGTACATGCACATTTTCAGTGCGCTGAGGTGATGAGATGAGTGGCTAAGTCAATAAAGTCTTGTACTACAGCTACATTTGTTCGCATTGTTTGCATTGTTTGCATTGTATATCCTGGTCAACTACTGCAGACAAATTATATAGTGCATGATGTACTATAGAGCTGAACAGTCACGTGACATTTCTTGCCCCGCAAGAGAGTTGCCCATTAATTTCTCCATAGACATTTAGAAAAATCCTTGTATAACGGGTGGAACCAAGCCAACCCGTAACCTACTGAATCGTGAGTGACCATACAACTTTTCAGTTGGAGCAAAAACAAAGAATAAAGATGAAAAAAGAAGAAGAAAAAAAGAAAAATCCCCCGTTGTTATCTTTTGTAATGTCCCTGGTCTAATTTGTGTCCGTTTTAGGGTCCTTGATGTGAAACAGTTTGAGAACCACATTAATGATGATTGAGTGATTACTATATAGGAGGCTAGACGTTACTTGGATAAGTTTTTGATATGATGTCAATGGAGACCTTGCCTAAATGAAATCTCAGACTGAAACAGGCAAATGGAACAAAAATATGAGCATAACATAACAGGTTGGAACAAATGTGTCATGAAAATATCATGTTGATAATAATCACATACGCCAAAAACTCTGCCTCCATATTAATGATAGCCTTCAAAGCATACACATCTCTGTGTATGGATGCAGAAAATCCCAGAGAATAGACGCAGTTGCCCTGTTCTATCTGCTTCGAATCCGGCCCAATCTCTCACATCCTGTCAGAGATGGGGACTTGGACTTGAGACTTGGACTTGAGTCGCACTTAAGTCACACACACACTGACTTGAGACTTGACTTGAGACTCGTCCTCAAACACTTGACACTTGACTTGGACTTGAGGTTTGGGACTTGTGAACAATCTTTATTTTTAATTTTCTTTTTGGTGCATTAACATTAAGGAAACGTCTACTAATAATAATGTCAACTAATCAATCTTTATTTTTTATTTATTTTATTTCTTTATTTTTTGGTGCATTAACATTAAGGAAATGTCTACTAATGTCATCTAATCAATGCTGATACTGTATACTAATAGATAAGGAGTGAGGATAATACAGTACATGCTTTGAATTCCTTAGTTTTAGCTAGCTATGCAGTGTTCTAAGCAGACCAGATGGCATGCAGCAGATGATAGAACGCTCATTCATAAGACATTTTAGACTTGACTTGGACTTGTGACAAAAGACTTGAGACTTGACTTGGACTTGCCCCTCAAAGACTTGAGCAAGACTTGCATCCTGTGACCCATGTCTTTGCTTCATGAGACTGCTAGCTACTCGGAACACAATGTCCTAATAAGTGCATTTCTTTATCTGTCTGTATTGTACTGTTAGAAGAACACCATAGGCTACATGATCGTGTCTCTATCTGTCATTGACGTCCTTCCTTATTCATCAGTACTATGATAACACCTCTATTTTGGCCGTATTTAAGCCCTCATGGCCAGTTGATGAAGCATTGTACCAGCCTTAAACTATACTTTATATTCCTCCACTTCCAAGCTAATACATCGGAAACCAACCTCTGACTCCACAACCTTTTTCAAGTGTTTTTCATCATTCTTCTGAGGCCAACCTCTGACTCCAGAATCCTTATTCAAGTATTTTACATCACCAGGAGATTATTTTCTTTTTCTCAGGTTTAATCATCTGACCTGTGAGTCAAGGTTAATTCTGCTATGAGACTGTTGCAGCTCAGCAGTGAAGGAGAACAGCAGACCCAGAGCAAGGTGACACCAGACTCAAGGATCCAAAGTTGGACTGTGGTAAGAAGAAAATGTATCCTTAAATCACTATGATGAATCAGCTGTTGGTTTTTAAGTAGAAAAACAGCAATGTTGAAAGAAGCTTACTGGTCTGTCAAAACACCCCAGATAGGGTGCTGTAGGTTGAGAAAATACTATAGGTGAATTTGTGTTAGGTTAGCTACACAAAATTAGCTCACTAAAACAGGTTGTAATCCGAGAAATATATGTGAAGAACTGACCCCCCCAGGGGCAAAAAGCTGAAAACCCCTCCCTCATGAAGTTATACAAGACTCAGTTATACAAGAGTCAGTCAGTCAGCCTGTTACTCACCCGTTTTCAGAATAATAAGAAATATCTCCTTTCAAAGACTGTTCTGTGTTGATCGTCCTGTGTCACACGTCCCATGCTTGTGAGTAGTGAGTGTGCCTATGTGTGTGTGTCTATGTGTGTGTGTGTGTGTGTGTTGCTTGTGTCAGAATGCCTACCTGAGCTGTTTGAATGAGCGAAGATGTCTGTAGGCGTGAGCATGTTTGACAAGCTGCAGCCTGCTGTGTGTCTGAACAGCTGGGCCTGAGGCTCACAATTTAGCCTCTCTGTTAGTAGAAGGGATAGATTTAGTAATTTAGTTCAAATATTTTCTTTTCAACTCAATAGGGTCAGTTAAGTCAGGAAGGAGATGTTCTTTTAAATAGTAATAAAAAAAATAGTATGAGAAAGTTGTCATATTCAACCTAAATAAGTGAGGAATATAATGTACATTTTGCATTGCAATTTTTAAAAATTGGAGAGAAAAACGTGAATGTGAATTGATCCAAGCCTATACGATCATAAATAATTAACATAAACAACTCTCTCCAAAACCTAGAAATCATAGAACCATGTCCCCAATCTTTGATTTTTGTACAAATAAATTGAACCTGAACATATAAATATGAATAATTCAATAACTGCTACTCGCCAAACTTTCAAAATCTGATTTAATTTGCATTTTTGTATTTAGCCCTTTACTGTAATAAGGCAGGAACATTGAGAACAAATTCTTTCTACAAATCTGTATTGTTTTTTTTACAAGTACCACAGTTAAAAAGACAAGTCTTTTTGAGAAGAGCTAGACGTTCATACAACAAAGATCTAAGGACCGGCATTTCCTGTCAAGGACCCACATGATACATTTATGTATTCTTAACTTAAGGCTGAAGCCTGACAACACAGAAGTGCAGTTGGCCTGACCACTGTGTATACATGTATATATGACATACCAATGCAAAGAATAGCACTGATTACCTGCTACTTCTCACGTTTAGCATGAAGAAACATGTCATGTGTGCACTGTGCATTGTAACAAACGGTCTCTATGCTATGTATTATAAGTACCGTGTCACTGTTTTCACTCTATATAACATAACATTACATTATGTCATTTAGCAGACGCTTTTGTCCAACGCGACTTACAATATCACATTTTGTCAACAGTACAGAAAACAACTATGCAACACAATCAATGACAGCTAAGACATTTTGATAGACTAGAGTAGCACCATGTATGGAGTAGTTAAGTAACATGTAGCATTAGTAAGTTCATATAGTCTACATAAGTCTATATAATTTCTTCTATATAGTCTATATAAGTCTATATAATTTCTTACCTTCGTGCGGCCAGAGGAATATAGACACTCGTCTCGAGCCAAATCATGAGTCCAACGCATCCTGGAGGAATCCTAACAAAAAGAATATACAATCCAATAAATGTCGACCGTTTGCCTCTTTACCACTGTGTGGCACAGAGCTACTGTATGTGCGTGGGTGTTGAGGGATGCATGGTTTGGTTTCTGTAATGTGTGGTGTGTGTGTGTGTGTGTGCGTGTGTGTGTGTTGAGAATGGTGAGAGGAGAGGTGAGAAACTATGCTTAATGTCTTACCTGCTCCAGAAAGCCTGTGTATTAATGATTACACGGCCCATAATCTTAACCTTGGCCACGGCACGTAGGAGACCTGTAGTGAGGCTAGGTGGCGTGTAGCGGTTTGAAATAATCGGCCTTTATCCTGTTTTGATGATTCTTTTCTATAGAGAGGCCAAAGTGGAACGTCACTTCCTGCTTCAGCACTGTACCAGAGATTTTCTTCCGCAATTTATTTCCCCATAGACATTTTGTAAAATGCTTATAAATATAGTTTTACTTGGTCAAACCAAATGGTTCAGCTATATTTAGAATCAGGAGAGACCATAGAACACTTCACCAAAACTTAAAAAAACAACATAGAAAAAATATTTTCTTTTAACTCGCATTTTTTGTGTGGTCCAAGTTAAATGTTATGCGGTCTCTCCTGTTTCTAAATATATCTGAACCGTTTGGTTTGAACAAGTAAAATTATTTTTATAAGCATTTTACAAAATGTCTATGGGAAAATAAATGGCGGATGAAAATCTCTGGTACAGTGCTGAAGCAGGAAGTGACGCTCCACTTTGGCTCTCTATTGTCTAGTCATAATTGAGGTGACCAAGCATACATATTTTAGGGCCAGGCAACAGTATTGGAAAAATATCTCAAGGGTGGTTTCACACTCGGGACGTCCCGGGAGCAGAACCAAGCACACTTGTCCCCAAATTGGAACAGCGAACCGTGACAGGGTCCACTTGAAAAGGTGGTCTGGGGAACGCTTTGGCGTGCCCGGGGACGGTACATTTACGAATGTGAACACCAACTGTACCGAACCACGCAGACAACACACAGGCGAGGATGCACTCCAGGCATAGTTGATGATGCAAGTGTACTCTGCAAGTTTTCCGTCACGTTCCCGAGCACGGAAGAAATCACGTAATGTGAAAGCTGACCAGCGGGGGAGAGGGGAGGGGGGGCAATCGTACTCAGGCACAGAACGGAACGAAAGCAATCGTTTCCAATGTGAAAGCACCAAACTTTGAGCAGGTAATGGACCTCCATGGCCTCACTTGAGTCAGATAAATAATCCAATTATTCAGTTTGATTAACTTTATTCAGCCCACAAGCACAAAAAACAAGCAAGCGTGGAAACTAAAACACAGGTTACATAAACACATTTGAGAGAGAAAGACCACAAAAGGTGCCCTTGTGATGATTAGCACGTAGTACTAAGTGCGTGGGTGACTAGACTTCCATGGGAGTTCAATATAATAATATTAAAGGTCAGCAAAAACAACCACAAAACAACACAGTTTCCATGACAACAATCCAGGATAGGTTCTGTTATCAGGATTCCCTTTGGGGCCAGAGCAACATCAGTCTCACGCCTGCCAATGAATTGCTGTTATAGCCGATGTCTTATCCTTGTAATACTCAACCGAGGGCAGTTCCATGAAGGGGAACCTGAACCCGTGCTGATGAAGAGTGGGGGGTGTCACAGTGGGCATGGTGAGGGAAGTGATTGTTGTCAACTTAAAAAAATTAAACCATGGGTAAGCACAGTCACAACACACGCACACACACACACACATGCGCGCGCGCACACACACTTGACCAACACTATCAAAACTGTTGGCTCCTGCTGCTGCCAAGTCATTACATGGAATTCAAACACAATCTCCATTGTAATGTATTCCTTTAATTGTTCACTCAGCACCAAGACACTGTCTGGACCTAGTGACCCTCTTTACCCTCTCCCTCCCTCCCTCCCTCCCTCCTCTCTCTCGCTACCTCTCTCATCACAGATTTTTGAAAATAGTAATTAGGCGAATACATTTTTGCGATGTTTATTCACACATTTTTAAATAGGCCTATGTGCCTTATCATAGGCTACGTTGACTAATCGATTATTTAAGTATTATATTAACCATTTATGTAGGCTAGCTATGAAACTACTTTGTTTTATTGAGTTTTGATATCATGATCTCAGTGTTTGAAGGAGTAAAAGACAATTAGAAAAGAATAGCCTACATTTATTATTATTATTATTATTATTATTATTATTATTATTATTATTATTATTATTATTATTATTAAGCGATGTGTTTATTTTTTATGTAATTCTTTAATGGGAGGTTGACAAAAAAGATCCATGTGTCTGGGATTGGCTTTTGTTCAAATTTTCTTGGCACTCGATGATCGATTTTTCCTTGATCGACTGCGGTTTCTTGTTGCTATGCAGGTCTACGGACGCAGCCTCCTCCTGTCAATCTTTTCTCCGCGAACAGGCTGGAGCACCGTGGAAAAAAAACATGATGTTCAAAGGATGAATAAAAAAAAACATAATTGATTTCCTTTTTTGTTTCCATGCGGTTTAGGTCTAGGTTTTGAGGTTTAGCCCACTTTGCTTTGTGTAAGTGAATATCGAGGGAAATAAAGGCGACGTCGCCGGGCAGAAACAAAAAGGACCCTTCACTGTTTTTCTTTCAGAGACCGGGGTCATGCCGCCCATCACCACAGAGGGGCACTGTTGAGCTTAGCTGCCAAGGGGGTGCCCCGTTAATTCCCCCATCCCTTCCCTTTGCTTTTTCTTCTCCGCCTGTCTGTCTGCTGCCTGCTTCACAACACTGTACAGTACACACTAGTGCTCTAGTCTAGTAGTGGGAGCAACCAGCACAAGTGTGTCTAGTCTCTCCCTAGTTTTACTGGCCATTTATCATCAATCATGGCCGCCGGAGTACACATTTGACTCCGTCTTTCCTCCCTGTCTTCTGGAGGGGAGGATTTTTTTTTGAAGGAGAAAATATTACTCCCGCACTGATTTGGATTTCTTTGGAATTATAAGACATTTCGCAAGGGAAATACCATTCATGTCAATTCTCCAAAATGCAGCCGCCGCCGAGGAAGGTGAGTTTCTGGAGTCCGTTGTTTTACACTGATAGATGTCTGTCTGCTGTACAGTAACTAGTGCATGTCCATGATGTGTTTAGCCCCCTCCAAACGCCTGATGCTGCGGCTGAGAAAACGCAAGGAAGCCCTTTGCTAGCTAACATTAGCAACGTTTGCTAGCTAGGGTAACGTTACTTAGGTACCGTCATTAGCAATATTGTAACGTTATAGCTCGCGTTAACCGTCAAACGTCAACTAAACGTTAGCTATCAAAAGCTAGGTTTGCTAACATCAGATATGCGTGTTAACGTTGCAGCGAAATAGTGAGTGAGTGTGATGTGGTTTTAGTTCCAGCACGTCCTCCTGTATGTCTCCCACTCTGGAAATAACTAAATGCAAAAAACGGCAACGTATTTATATCCAAATGACACCAGCGTTATTGCTTAAAATAACTTATGTTAACCCTAAACTAACGGTAAAAACGTTGACAACCTTACCGCACCTTAACCTATCTATTATAACATAATATTAAGATAATAGCTACATAATTTGACGTTGGAAAGTAGAAATGATACGCGTCGTAATGTAATGTCATAAATGTATTGTGCCATGGGTGATTCTGACAACACTCCTCCAGACGACAACAACAACAACACAAGCTGGCTGCTCGTTGTGATGCTGCGTGTCTCAAGCAAAGACAGGGTCACCCTCGTTTCATCAGAGGCTGGTGTTGGCTGCCCGCTGTCGGTCTCACACACACACACTGGCACGGGCTGTCTATTGCAGAGTTATCGATTCTGCATGACCTGGGACATAATGACAGCCCCCTATAGATTCATTTTCAGTGTGTGTGTGTGTGTGTGTACTGTGCACGTGTGTGTGTGTGTGAGAGAGAGAGAGAGGTGCTGGAATAGATGCATGAGGGCCAATTACCCGGCTGTAGCACCCTTGCCTGGTGTTCTGTTAATTATCACATATTCCCCCGGTACCATTTATACTCTGCTTTCTACACTCTGGATGGCCCTCAACATGTCATATCATGCCTTGAACACACACACACACACACACACACACACAGCTTAACATGTCCACTCGTGCTCGTCATAGAGGCTGTAGAGTGTAGTAGACCACCATGGTTGGCCCGTTCCACTGTGTGTGATAAGCTACACTTGATGACATCACTCGGCCTAAGTATTCAGCGTCTGCGTGTCTCCCATTCATTTTGTGTATGTGTGTGTTTTCTCGCATTTCAAACGTCAAACACACACAGTCTTCACTTGATAGTAAGCTTTTAGCCTAGTTAAATCTGAAGAGAGCTTTGAAAATCTAGATTTGTTACTTTTATACCAGCCAAAATACTTTCAAGAATAAAATATTATTTAACAAAATAGTGGCGTGTTGCCCACCTGCCAAAAGCGGCTGGCACACTCGTTATACTGTATAGGCTTATCAACCACAGCCAAAATGTATTCAGCAGTTGGCTGATGGCTACTACTAATTCCTCTCCCAGTTCGACACGCACAGCCCCTCGATAGTTCTCTTTATGTCCCAGCACATCTGCTGGCTGCTTGAGCTAGTCTGAAGTTTTCTGTGGCTGTGCTGCACAACTAAATCATGCAATCATGTAAGAAGGGATGGGCTAATAAAGACGATAAGATGCCACACACACCAAGCCAGGATTGCATGGAGAGATGTGATCATTAATCTGGGTATTTAAACGGGATTAGTGATCAAGGAGAATGTTAATTTAGTCCATATTAATAATATAATAATAGGATATTATTATTGACACATATGTATGGCTGTTTGTCTCATTTTATAGGCAGCGATTCATCCACCTTATCACCACCTCCAGATCTCATAATTAGCTCAAATTTTCTCCCTCTCTCTCTCTCTCTCTCTCTCTCTCTCTCTACCTGTCTCTCTCTCTTTGTGCATTCTGTGTTTCTCTTAAAGTCGAGCTGAAATGAAAAATGGTCTTTCTACTATTTTAGATCACATCCCTGCTCATAGAGTGCACCTATTTAACAATGTATGCAAAAAGAAAAAAATCTAATTTCTTTGGTTTTTCACATCAAAAGGCAACCATGTTGTCTTCATTCATAACACAACTACAGTGTGCTTACGTCAGCTAGTACTATCAAGTTTCAACCAATAATATCATGACACGACAGCTGTCAATCAATCTTCATGGCTATAGGAGAAAATTCCGAGCGGCCAACATGGCTGCCCATAATAAATGTTAATATACTTGGCCAGTAAGTATGTAAAATACTAAATAAAATGAATGGTAATGTCTTCATTTAATGTAGATGCAAAGGACATGTAATTGGTTCATTAACTCGCATTCAAGGAATATCACTATTTACAGCTCGTCGCACGCTTCAAGACTGGTGCCTCCGCCGGCAGCCAGCACTCTCCTTGGGGTAGGAGGAGGCTGTCCGCCCGGAGCGACCCCACTGCCGGTTCTCTGCTCTGGGCCTCGGCGCAGTGAACCAGCCAGCCAGTACGCAGTCCTCACAGGGCTGTATTGACTTGATGCTGTGTTTGTACATAGACTGTTATTGAAATGTGACCAATAGGTTTCAGATTTGTCGGGTAAATACATTATTTCGCAGACTGCTGTCTCCCTCCGCTCAGAGGCACGGGCAGGTCCAGCACTTGCCTCACATTCAGTAAGTCCAGTCCCTCACCCCAGATACGCCCACTTTCCAACGGTCAAATCAAACTCCTCCACACGCTATGTCCCGCCTCTCTACCCTGTTTCACTCAGAATACGTCACGATAAGAAATCACATATCCAGGAAATGTCATTTCAGCTCGACTTTAAGCCCAATTTATGCTTCATCTCTTGAACTTTTGAAACTGTCTCTCGACAGATATGACGTCAGAAGCGACATTCTCCAGGTACAACTAAGTACCTGGAGAATGTTGTTATGTCGCGGACACCGTTATATTTTGTCGCGCACTGTGATTGGCTAGAGAGAGAGAGAGCGTTCTATCAGTGTAGCAGTGTGGCAGCCAGCCTGCAAGGCCAACAGCTACATAAACTTTGGTGTGCGTTCTCAGGGTACTGTAGCGGTGTTCTCGGGGTACTGTAGCGGTGTTCTCGGGGTACTGTAGTGGTGTTCTCGGGGTACTCTAGCGGTGTTCTCGGGGTACTCTAGCGGTGTTCTCAGGGTACTGTAGTGGACTTCTTGGGGTACTGTAGCAGACTTCTTGGGGTACTGTAGCGGTGGCAGCTGTGTGCCGCTTGAACATCAGACAGTGGAGGGCTGCTGCAGCAGGCGAACACTGGCAGAAACACAGTAGCTTAGCAAGCTTCACTGACGGAGCTGCTTCATAGAAACAAACATGTCCTCACAAAAGAATGTGTCATTTCCTCTTGATCAACATTGATCTTTCACAACAACCTCTCAGCACGGCGGCTCGGCGAGCCTCAGAGTACATTGTGTGTTTTCCGTTGGAAGGTGGGTTTGTTTGTCGCTCCGGCGCACCCCGGTAGTGTGGAGTTACTTTGCCGTGTTTCAGCGCGCGATTGGCCCGAAGGTCCAACTTAGCACCGGCCAGCCAGGGAACTCGAGGCTATGTCACGAAGCGACACTGTGGATGATGACCCATACATGACCTGCCCTCGGCTGCGCCGCGAGAGAGAGGGAGGAGTAAAGGAAGCGTGGTGAGAGAGAGGGAGGAGTAAAGGAAGCATCGTGAGAGAGAGGGAGGAGTAAAGGAAGCGTGGTGAGAGAGAGGGAGGAGTAAAGGAAGCATCGTGAGAGAGGGAGGAGTAAAGGAAGCATCGTGAGAGAGAGGGAGGAGTAAAGGAAGCGTGGTGAGAGAGGGAGGAGTAAAGGAAGCATCGTGAGAGAGGGAGGAGTAAAGGAAGCATCGTGAGAGAGAGGGAGGAGTAAAGGAAGCATCGTGAGAGAGAGGGAGGAGTAAAGGAAGCATTTGAAGACTGATTTGGACGGTGCGCTGTAGACGCCTCAGTGGTCCATGACTGCCGGCCAAGCCTAGTCTCTCTCTAGCTCTTCCATTTCACTCTCTTTTGGCTCTGTTACTCTCTCTTTCTGACTATCTCCTCCTCGCTCTCTCTCTCTCTCTGCCTCTCTCTCCCTCTCCCACCTCGTCTCACCCATCTCTCTCACCTCTCATCTTCCCCTGGTCTCTCCACTTACAGCCTCCTCTCATGCACTCCTCTCATGCTCTCCTCTCATGCACTCCTCTCAGGCACTCCTCTCATGCACTCCTCTCATGCACTCCTCTCAGGCACTCCTCTCATGCACTCCTCTCATGCACTCCTCTCAGGCACTCCTCTCATGCACTCCTCTCATGCACTCCTCTCAGGCACTCCTCTCATGGACTCCTCTCAGGCACTCCTCTCATGCACTCCTCTCATGGACTCCTCTCATGCACTCCTCTCATGCACTCCTCTCAGGCACTCCTCTCATGCACTCCTCATGCACTCCTCTCATGCACTCCTCTCAGGCACTCCTCTCATGCACTCCTCTCAGGCACTCCTCTCATGCACTCCTCTCATGCACTCCTCTCATGGACTCCTCATGCACTCCTCTCATGCACTCCTCTCATGGACTCCTCTCATGCACTGCTCGCATGCACTCCTCTCATGCACTCCTCTCAGGCACTCCTCTCATGCACTCCTCTCAGGCACTCCTCTCATGCACTCCTCTCATGCACTCCTCTCAGGCACTCCTCTCAGGCACTCCTCTCAGGCA
>NC_139642.1:53663795-53671295 GCF_964638095.1 Poromitra crassiceps | reverse complement strand
ACAATTGAAACCACCGCCACGACTTTATTTCACCAGAGGCGAAGGCAGCAACACAAAGACTGATGGAAATAACATAACAGAAGAGAATGTAAGCCCACTAAACTGGTATGCAGCGCATTGACAGTCAGTAGATAGAGTAAACACGATTCTGCCTGGCCAATCAGTCGTCTACAATGTTTTCACGTCACCGTATGAACCCGGGTTCACAGAATAGAACCTCGACGAAGCAGGTACGAAAAGTAGCACGACTCGACCCCAATACAACCCGGGCTGGGACAGTTTAAACCGGTGGGATGAGACAATTTATCGAGTCGAGCGGAGCGGGATCGCGCTACTACTTGCGGTGGAAATGAGCCAATAGTGACATTGAATTAAGGACGTAGCTAACGTCCTCATTGTCTTCTTATTAGGCTTGCCGTGGTCTTAGGTGTTCCTGTTTTAAACGGTGTTGAGGCATACACCGATTACATAACATGCCCACCGGTAACACCTTCAACTCCGCCCGCTCGTGACAGTTTCAGCATGCGCTCAGCTGCGCTGGTGTATATTACAAGCGCTCCCTCCGTCCTATCCTGGCTGAGTTCATCATATCTCTCGTTAGACAGACCAGCAAGTAACGTTAGTTGTACATGTTGTGAACACAATCCCCCCTCATACACATGTAGGTAAGACCCTTATCTAAGGGCTCTATCTTCCCGACTTGCGTTAGCGCCCATTTTGCGCTGGAATAGCGCCGCGCAAAGCCCTAATTGTGGGCGTGTCGGGCCGCTTCACGTCATCTCAGCGCAAACCCCGATAGCCGTATTTATGGCCATATTAACAGGATTCACCACAAGTTGAGATCACTCCCCTTAAAAGCCACAGCGTCACCGCCTGCACGTCTGTGACGGCTAATGACGTTAGTTTCTTTTCTCCAGGAGGAGAGTCTGTCTGTCCCCAGTGCATAACGACTTAACCTTATGTGAGGCTGAAGTGTTGCGCTGAGAGCAGCAGCAGGGATGGGAGGGGCTGATTGACTGGGGGTGAAAGGGCTGTTTGCAGAGTAGCCTAATTTATAGACCGACAAACGTAATCACTCCAAACAATTCTCTGTGGTTAACCTGACATCACTATCACGCTTGCATTGGTGACTATCTTGACGGGTGTGTCGGACTGAGAGCAGTTAAATTAAAAATCCGGACCGTGAGGACTGCTAAAGAGCTCTGGATTTTTTTATTTTTTTATTTTTTTACGGTGTCACTGGTGTCACTGGTGTTGTCACGTGTTTATTACCCGGTGGGAAAATGTCCACACCGTGGCATCCCTACTTCTTATCCAGGAACTTAGATATTCTCGCTAAATACTTTGTCTTTGAATGAATTTTCCCAGTGACTTCTCTCTTTCCTGTCTCTCTAGTCGGGTTTCCATCCACATGTTTTGATGCGAAATTTCAATTTGCGCATAAAAACACTGAGTGGAAACACTGCCTAATTTGCAAAAACCTCCAAATATCGCAAAAAATTATATTTTTATATATATTCCATTGTCTCTCCATTCAAAAACAACACGGTTTGCCTTGATCACTGCAATACCCGCCGTGGTAAACAGAAGAAGACTGGGAATCTGGGATATTAACTTTAAGGGGACTCACTTCTAGAATTGAATGAAATTGTATTCACTTACTATCTGCTCCGTGGATTATAACGTTATGCTTGCCGAGCCGCACCTGGTAATCCAGAAATGGTGTTATGGTACCTTTGTCTACTTGTAGATCATCAAGAAACTTTAAATGAATAACGTTAGATGTGTTTAACAGAGCTGTATATCGGGTCTAGCAGCTGATCAGCAGCTCAGACAGCCTCAAACACGAGGTGATTGACAGCTCTATAATTCGCAAAGTAGCAGTGGATGGAAACGCGCATTGTTTCGCATTTTATTTTGCAGACTTTCTGAAAATTCGATTAAAAGTTGCGATACATTTGGATGGAAACCCAGCTTCTGTCTCTCTCTCTCTGTGACTTCTCTCTTTCCTCCCTCTGTCTTTCTGTCTGTCTGTCTCTCTCTCTGTGACTTCTCTCTTTCCTGTCTCTCTCTCTGTGACTTCTTCTCTCTTTCTTGTCTCTCTCTCTCTCTCTGTGACTTCTTCTCTCTCTCCTGTTTCTCTCTCTGTGACTTCTTCTCTCTTTCCTGTCTCTCTCTCTCTCTCTCTCTCTCTCTCTCTCTGACTTTTTCTCTCTTGTCTCTCTCTCTCTCTCTCTCTCTCTCTCTCTCTGTGTGACTTATTCACTCTTCCCTGTCTCTCTCTCTCTGTGAATTCTTCACTCTTTCCTGTCTCTCTCTCTCTCTGTGACTTTTTCTCTCTTCTCTCTCTCTCTCTCTCTCTCTGTGACTTCTTCACTCTTTCCTGTCTCTCTCTCTGTGACTTCTTCACTCTTTCCTGTCTCTCTCTGTGACTTATTCTCTCTTTCCTGTCTCTCTCTCTCTCTCTCTCTCTCTCTCTCTCTCTCTGACTTTTTCTCTCTTTCTTGTCTCTCTCTCTCTCTCTCTCTGACTTTTTCTCTCTTTCTTGTCTCTCTCTCTCTCTCTGTGACTTCTTCACTCTTTCCTGTCTCTCTTTCTCTCTCTCTGTGACTTCTTCACTCTTTCCTGTCTCTCTCTCTCTCTCTCTCTGACTTTTTCTCTCTTTCTTGTCTCTCTCTCTCTCTCTCTCTCTCTCTCTGTGACTTCTTCACTCTTTCCTGTCTCTCTTTCTCTCTCTCTGTGACTTCTTCACTCTTTCCTGTCTCTCTCTCTCTCTCTCTCTCTCTCTCTCTCTCTCTCTGACTTTTTCTCTCTTTCTTGTCTCTCTCTCTCTCTCTCTCTCTCTGTGACTTCTTCGCTCTTTCCTGTCTCTCTTTCTCTCTCTCTGTGACTTCTTCACTCTTTCCTGTCTCTCTCTCTCTCTCTCTCTCTCTCTCTGTGACTTCTTCACTCTTTCCTGTCTCTCTCTCTCTCTCTCTCTCTCTCTCTGTGACTTCTTCACTCTTTCCTGTCTCTCTCTCTCTCTCTCTCTCTCTCTCTCTCTCTCTCTCTCTGTGACTTCTTCACTCTTTCCTGTCTCTCTGTCTCTCTCTCTCTCTCTCTGTGACTTCTTCTCTCTTTCCTCTCTCGCTCTCTCTCTCTCTCTCTCTGTGACTTCTTCTCTCTTTCCTGTCTCTCTCTCTGTCTCTCTCTCTCTCTCTGTGACTTCTTCTCTCTTTCCTCTCTCTCTCTCTCTCTCTCTCTCTCTGTGACTTCTTCTCTCTTTCCTCTCTCTCTCTCTCTCTCTCTCTCTCTCTCTGTGACTTCTTCTCTCTTTCCTCTCTCTCTCTCTGTCTCTCTCTCTCAATTCAATTCAATTCAATTCAAAGGGCTTTATTGGCATGATAAGGTGCATCTTACATTGCCAAAGCATACATTAGCAACACTTAGCAGTTACAAAGAATCAAAAACAGAAAACAAGACATTTTGTTACCCAGTAACATAAATCACCAAATCTGAAGATATTCAAAAAGGAAGATAAAAGAAAATTAAATGGAATGTGATAGTATAGAGTACAATAGAAGACCATTGTTGACCGGGATCTATACAGAATAATAACAGAACTGTAATAAATAGGCAGTTAAATGGTGATAGTGCAAAATAGTGAGCAATTACAGTATATTAACAAAAATTCACAGAATCTGTAAATAACCGTTGTTATTTTGAAATCTTCAGAAGAGAGTGAAAAACAAAACAAAGCAAAAAAGAATAAAATATAATAGAATAAGATAGAATAGAATAAAATATTAATATAATATAAGCAATAAGCAAAAACAAGACATTTTGTTACTCATTAATTATAGGTCACAAAACTGTGACCTAAGTAAAATACGATAAAATAAAAGATTAAATCAAAGCAATAAAAGCAGTAAAAGCAATAAAATAAAAACAATCACTAAGCTAGCTAATTCAGCCAGATGTGGACGGCTCTCCTGTCCACTGGCTGTCCCTCAGCTGCTGGCAGCTCCACACATAATGGGCTGCTAAGACGGTGCATTCGGGTTTCTCTCCAAGGAGGTATTGGAGTGCAGATGTGTCTGTGACATTTTCGAATTCTTTGTATATCCGGTTAATTTGGGGGGTGAATGACGCTCTAATTTCTTTATATTTGTCACATTTCAACAGGAAGTGTAGCTCTGTCTCCACCTCTCCTTGGGAGCAGAGTGAACACAGCCTCTCCTCTCTGGGTAGCCAGGTCTGTCGGTGTCTGCCTGTTTCTATTGCCAGGCTATGAAGGCTATCTCTCTCTCTCTGTGACTTCTCTCTTTCCTCTCTCTCTCTCTCTCTCTCTCTCTCTCTCTCTCTCTCTCTCTGTGACTTCTTCTCTCTTTCCTGTCTCTCTCTCTGTCTCTCTCTCTCTCTGTGACTTCTTCACTCTTTCCTGTCTCTCTCTCTCTCTCTCTCTCTGTCTCTCTCTCTCTCTGTGACTTCTTCTCTCTTTCCTGTCTCTCTCTCTCTCTCTCTCTCTCTCTGTCTCTCTCTCTCTCTCTGTGACTTCTTCTCTCTTTCCTGTCTCTCTCTCTCTCTCTCTCTCTCTCTCTGTCTCTCTCTCTCTCTGTGACTTCTTCTCTCTTTCCTGTCTCTCTCTCTCTCTCTCTCTGTCTCTCTCTCTCTCTCTCTCTGTCTCTCTCTCTCTCTGTGACTTCTTCTCTCTCTCTGTCTCTCTGTCTGTTTCTCAGGAGGAGCTCCAGCTGTTGGAGAACAGATTGCTTTGTTGCAGCACTGCTGCTGGGGTTTGGCGAGTGAACAAGGCCTCTGTCGCACGAGTGGGAGAAAGGGAGCGAGGGGCGCCATTTAATAACAGAATATGCAACTACTGCGTGTTCCATGTAGCTCGGTCACTCATTGAGGCATGGGGGGGTACTGTGTAAAGATCTCCAAATGCTCTGTGTGGTTATGGCTTAAATATGTGACCTGTAGTGTTGTCTCACTACTTACCTCTAGCTTCTACTGTTCTGTGATTGTGTCCTCGAGGAAGACGCTGAATCCCTGACAGAAAAGCAATCACACAAACAAGTTGAACAAGTTGAACGTGCTCTCTCAGCTCCTCGTTAGTATAGTGGTCAGTATCCCCGCCTGTCACGCGGGAGACCGGGGTTCAATTCCCCGACGGGGAGGCTTACATTTTTGTTGTTGTTGATTTATGACATCATCAGTGATGTCATAAATCCTTCCCTGCCTTGACCATGATACTCTTGCACTAATATAATCCTTGTCACTCCAGAACACACGGGTGAACGCCATTTATAAGCTGTAGTTCTACCACTGTACTCCGCCAATTCCTCGTTAGTATAGTGGTCAGTATCCCCGCCTGTCACGCGGGAGACCGGGGTTCAATTCCCCGACGGGGAGGGCAACACTTTTATGTTTTCCACAGATGTTTTTCATGGCTGTTCTCTGTAAATGATCGGCCGTTCTCTGTAAATTATCTTTGTACCATAGCTATCCTTTACATGGCTACTACATTAACAGGAATAACGCGGCCATTGGATACACTTGTACTTGGACACATAAGACATTTGTAAGACATGCACACACGCACCCCTCCTCTGTTAGGTTGTGCTTTTGGAATTGCTGCATTGGTTTTCACGTGCTAAGAAAGAAGAATCTAAAAAGATGTGCCCCGTGTGAGGCTCGAACTCACGACCTTCAGATTATGAGACTGACGCGCTGCCTACTGCGCCAACGAGGCTGCCTGAGCACAGGGAGCATGTGGAGCTTAGAATGCAGAACAAAGCCTGGGGGCGGGGGAGGTGTGTGTGTGTGAGCAGCGGAGAGAGAGAGAGAGAGTCGTATTTCAGTGACAAGTATGCATGGGGGTGGGGTTAAAACACCACCAAACACATGCTCCAGCCCTCCTCCCTAGGATTATTGACAGCTTGATCTACTGCCGTTTTGTACATGTCTCGGCGTAGGGATTTTAATTCGTGAGTCATTAAGATCGGCAAATGTCTATTTCAGCTATTGAAACCTGGAAATCTAAAGCAGGCTCGGTCTAGGAATCAGAGTAAACACAACAAAATGATACCTTGGGGACATTTTGACAAGAACCGCTGCGCTACTTGTTTGGGCTGTAATTAGCACAGAGAGGACTGACAGTAATTGTGCTGTCTCGGCCCAAGTGTTTCTTTCTTTCTGCCTCTGCCCTCACGGTGTCCCCTCCCCTCCCCACTTCTTGTTTGTGGTTGTGTTAAGTTTCGATTCTTCAGACATACCTGCTGTGCTATATAGAGCTTACATTAGGCAGCAGTGGTTCTTGAAGAGGCGTTTGGTAACCTCCATGAGTCATTAAAGAAGCCTAAAAAGGCAGCATGAAAGGTTTGCCTCAGCATGTCAGAGACAACAGTCAAATCATGGCACAGTTTCCTTTTGTCATTGCTTGTGAGAAGCAGAGACACCAGAAAGCACAGCCATCCACAGGCCAAGCAGTCAGTAGCTAATCTTTTTAGGCTGAGCTAGTTTTTTCTTCTTCAACAGTAGGACAGGCTTTGTCAGCTATCCAAAGTACATGTAGGTAATCTTAGCCTGCTAGATGACTTGTTTGAAGTCAAGCCAAGGTGATTTCTAGCTTGTCTCTAAGGATCTCAAGCATATCTCAAGGGACTTTACATATGTGCCTACCTAGATCTAACGATCAACAATCAATGACAAGACAAAATGAGCAATACAATCCAGTATGCAGCAAAAGTAAACAAGTAGAGAAAACAAATTGTGGAAAGACATAGCATTATTGGGCAAAAAACCTGAAACAAATCCTGTTCACAAGCCCTGAACGAATGATCGAAGTGGGTGGCTCCCGTTTGAGTTAGCCACAAAGGTGTTAAAACCAATGGATTAAACATCTACATAATAATACACAGAGGAGGGTGTTAATGAGTAGGTCATTTGTGAAATGAGCAGAGATAATCTCACTAAATCACAAGGGAGAACACTTTCAAGGCCTTTTCTCAACAACAAATAACATTCCTGCTTTGATAAAACTAAGCTATGCCTTGATTCCCCGTTCAGCCAGCGTCAAATATCCTCAAATTTGTTGGTACAGCTTAGGCGGCACATAAAAACTTTAGATAGCTTTTTAGATTTACCACTAAAAGATCTGTGTATGTATAAAAGTAAAAGCATGCATGCATACACACACATTTACCCAGTCCCAGATTGATAAAACTAGTGCGGTGCCAGTTCACTCTGTTCGCTTGTTTATTCAAGTGAACAGCATCCAAATTGCACCAAATCTGATACTGCACCTCCTTGGGTCCCCAGCAAAACACCTGGCAAGTGTGAAGTCGATCGGACGAACGGTTGTCGAGATAAACCACTTTTTGTGTTGCCAGTAGGTGGCGCTATTACTATGCACATTAATTCATCACTGCACTTCCTCAGGTTCCCAGCAGCACACTCCCCAAGTTTGAAGTCGATCGGACAAACGGTTGTCGAGATAAACCACTTTTTGTGTTGCCAGTA
>NC_139642.1:53638795-53658795 GCF_964638095.1 Poromitra crassiceps | reverse complement strand
TTGACTTTCTGATAGTGAATCATCGATCATATGTGTCGTGTAGGTAGTAATGTCCCTATCTACCCCCCCCCCCCCCCCCCCAGACTGTGATATTGATCTGGGTTTCAGTTCAATTTAAGCTTTTATTCAACATGGGTATCATACTGGACTGTTTTGTTACTGGTATCAAATTCAAGGTAACAGTACCAAATATTTTCAAATCATACCCAGTTCTACCCTTAGTGTTTGTGAATGTAGATGATCTAACATTTAACATGCAACGTCCCCCTGCAACCCCCCGCCGGCTGAAGTGAATAAGAATGTATTGTTGACCTAGTTGAAATAGGTTTAAAATAAGATATTTTGAAGGGAAGTGCTGTGCACACACCCAGCCAACTTAGGTCAGGGGCTCGTTAAAATTAGACTTGCAGGTTTGTTTTTCCATTTATTCTTCAAAACAAGAATTCACATATGTACCGTACTGTCTGCAGGACATATTTGGTTGCACTTCCACATATTCCCTACTTGGTTATTTACAGATGTTAGTCTCTCTCTCTCTCTCTCTTTCTCTCTCTCTCCCTCTCTCTCCCTCTGCCTGTCTGTCTCTCTCTCTCTCTCTCTCTCTCCCTCTGCCTCTCGTCCTTTTCTTCAGATTTATAAAATGCTGCCTACACCTTTAGTACTCATGTATCTTGTTGTAAATTAGAAGCAGTGGTGGATTTTTGCATGCGAATGCCAACCAACACTTACCTGTACTGTACTGTACTGTACTGTACTGTACTGTACTGTACTGTACTGTTTCTCTGTTTAATCAGATTAATTTCCCCCCCTTTTGTATAACTTGATTCTGCATTTGTAGCATCTAGCAAGCAACCCTACATGAATTGATGAGTTGTACCTGGAACAGGCAGGATTCCAAACCCAGCTCTCCCAAACCAACAGACAGTCTGGTCTGGCAGTTGGCTCACAAAGCTTAAACACACACTGGTTCTTACAAGCCTTCATATGGAGGGCTTCGAGCCAGGATGACCTGAGTATAGCCTTTGAGTGCCCAAAACACTAAGGTATTAGTTACCAGCTGTGCAGAATGTGTTGGACTTGTATCTGTAGCTGGCTTATAGACCTACTGAAGATTGATGCTTTTTTCTTTAAAGACCACATGAACCCAAGTGGCGTGAGGGTCGCTCACGTTTCAGACTGAAAACACATTTATTGCCTGAGATGAAAGAGGGTTGAGAGGCGGGCCATAGCGTGTCGGTGATTTCATTTGACAGCTCTGGGCACTGGAGTTGGCGTTGGCCAATCCTGGCGTGTTCCGCCCCCAAATTGAGTGTGTTCTGGTGCTATGCGAGTGGGCCCCGGCAGAACCAGGCAGCCGGCTGCTTCCGTGTGGACCGGTGCCGACATGCCGAGGCATGAGTGCTGCCTGCCGGCTTGGAGCGTCGACTATCCACGGTAAAGAGCTGCAGTAAATACAATATTCATGGAATGCGAGTTCAACAAACCAGTTACATGTCCTTTACATTCTACATCAAATGAAGACATTATCGTTTGCTTTATTTTGTATGTTACATACTTATTGGCCAAGTTATTAGTTTATGGGCTAGAAACATCCAGGTTACAGGCAGTAGGCGGCCATCTTGCCTGCAGAATTTTCTCCTCGAAATGAAGATTGATTGACAGCTGCCATGTCATGATATCATTGGTTGAAATGGGTTAGAAATTTGATAGTTCTTTGAGTCGTTAGATTAATCGAAAACAGTTGTTTAGGACAGCCCTATCTTATAGCCAATTTTTTTTAATTTCACCTTTTAAACATTAAAACAACTTGTAGCCTACACGAATAAACAAATGAAACAGTGTAAAATAAGACATTGCTGCTGCTTTGAAATGACATCTCCAATGCCTAGGGCTAGGCTACACAGTTCTTTAGCCTGTTTCTCAAAAACGAATAGGCCTAAATAAATCTAAACAAGAATCAATTAACAAACGAAATTAAGATTGGAATTTAGGTGGGGGGGGGACGACTGCTCAACTTGAGGAATCTCCGTCGACTCACAGGTCTGTCAACTGATGATTTGACTAGCCGACTTTGTCTACTCTGCTTCAAAATGCTACTCTGCATCACTGTGTTAAAGAAATGCACACTTTCCTACATGGAGAGCCATGTGTCACATCATGTGCACAAGATAGTCTAGATAGCCACCCCCTCCTCCCTCCAAGTTAGCCGGTCTGCAACAAAACTCAGCAAACCTCCATGTCCAGAGTCTCCTCTTACTAACTATGAGCTGAGTGCTGCTCTTCTGTCAAGCGGAAAGCAAGCAACAGCAGTGTGTCTGCTTTTTATTGTAGTTTGATGCAGCTTAAGCCCCCTTCACATGCACATGCTGCGCACACACACACACACACACACACATGCACACACACGCACGCTCACACACTCACACGCACACACACACACACACACACACACACATACATGCACACACACGCACGCTCACACACATAGAAATAAACTATACTCTCTTGCAAAATCCTCCCCTAGCTTACTGTAATGAAACATATTCTAATACATAACCCATCCAGCCTCCATCCTTAACTATACATATAAATACACACACATCATGCACACACTTGTGCACATACACACACACACACACACACACACACACACACATGCGTGGGCGCGCGCACGCACACACACACACACACACACACACACACACACACACACACACACAAACTGTGCAGCTGTTCACACAAGTAAACCTTGTTTTCTGACCCAAATGTCCTCACTGTGTATACACACACTTTCTCACACTGTCTGTCTCTGTCTGTCTCTGTCACACACACACACACACACACACACACACACACACACACACACGCACACACACACACACACACACACACACACACACACACACACACACACGGAGATGGACACACACATACACAGACACAATAATGTGGAGAGAGGAAGAGAATGAGAGAGAGAGGGAAACTGCAGGGGCAGGCCTACCTGGGCTGTGGCTAGATCAACCCGATCTCCAAAAAAAATTCGGCTAAGAAATTGTAAAATGGTAACGTATGTGTCTACAGCGGTGGGCGTGGTTTGGGCGTGGTTTACGGAGATTTTCTGTTTCTAACCCCTCCCCCTACTCTAATCCTAACCCTAAAATCTCAGAACGTTACTATTTTACAAATTTCGAGCCGAAATTGTAAAATAGCAACGTTGGTCCAAAACGTTGGTATTATACAATTTTCTGTGAGACTGTGTTGGGCTAGATGAGGTACAGCCACAGACAGCAAAGATACAACAGGGTGAGATAAAGGACACATCCCCCCAATATTCAAGTATAATACAGTGTGTGTGTGTGTGTGTGTCATTTTTCATATCAGCCAAAAAGTAAAATGTAATGCAAAAGCATATTTTTTCAAAGTCAGTGCTGTAGTATAGCCCACTGGAGGCCATTGACGTGTGACGTGATTCATGGTGACACTACGATGTATGAGAGTGAAGTTATGGAATAATTGTCCCAATAAAGATTCACCGAAGGGATTTTTGCAAACGTAATGCTGTAGTATATATAACCAGCAGGAGGCCATTGATGTGTGAGGTGATTTTGGTGAAGCTACACTGTACGACATTGAAGTTCTAGAATATTTGTGTAGTCTGTGTTGCACTTTGTAGACGGTCCCTAAGCAGTCGCCTCACAGCTGGCAATGTTATTTGTCCAGCTCTGAGGATCGCTTGGCTTATGAACTATTATTGATCCAGGAAGTGTGAATCTGTCAATGTACTTCCAAGGAACGCAGAGGAGACAGTCAGGCAGTATATCACCGTGAGTTGCATAAACCTCTCAATCGTGTGATCTATTTCAATGATGACAAACATGGCCAGTTGTTAGTTACAGCAGTGAAAATGCCTGAAGTCACAGCCTACAAGCTTGAATCAGTCACTTTCTTCTTCCCCTCCCTTTCTAAAGTGAGGCAGTTCAGAATTAGTCACAACAGCCATCTGTCTGTAGGCTATCTTTTCACTGCAACCCTGCATCCATGTAGGTAACGTCCATTGTTACTTCAAAAAGGAACAGCGTAAACTGTAGGATACCACTGATGGTTCACGTGCACGCCGAACCGTGGAGCCTGGTAGGGATGGATCACATCAGCATGCGATTGCAGCCTGTGTGTGTGTGTGTGTGTGTGTGTGTGTGTGTGTGTGAGAGGGAGAGAGAGAGAGCATGTGTCTTTGTTTGTATGCGAGTTCAAATGGTGAAGTGTGCATTTCCTGTGGTCATGTGTGAAACCCCTTTGATATGAGATACTCAATATCTCCCCCTCCCTCGTGTGTGTGTGTGTGTCTCTCTCTCTCTCTCTCTCTCACACACACACACACACACACACACACACACACACATACACACACACACACACACTATTGTCTTCCAGCACTGTCTTCTTCATCTTAGAAATAGAGGTTGCTTAGCAACAACCCCCTACTCAATAGGACAATGGATTTCCTCCTAATTGAAGGTGTGTGTGTGTGTGTGTGTGTGTGTGTGTGCGTGCGTGCGTGCGTGCATGCGTGCGTGCGTGCGTGCGTGCGCGCACACGAGTGTGTGTAGGAATGTCTGAATACCAATTTGTTTTTGTAGATGGACGATGAATGGGCAAAGATCAATGAGTGAAGATGAGTGATGAGCAAAATGTTTCTTCTCTCATTTCTTTTTCTTTTCCTCACAATAGAATTGATCAGAAATAGAGAGAGAGGGAGGGGAGAGAACAGGAGGAGAATGTGATGTTGATTGACATGTTCATTCCTGGAGGTAATGAGTGCTGCTGCTGCTGCTTCTCTCTCTCTCTCTCTCTCTCTCTCTCTCTCTCTCTCTCTCTCTCTCTCTCTCTCTCTCTCTCTCTCTCTCTCTCTCTCTCTCTCTCTCTCTCTCTCTCTCTCTCTCTCTCTCTGTCTCTCTCGCTCTCTCTGCCCTTGCCTCTCTCTTTCTCTCCGCTCAGGTAGTCAACCACTCGTGGTTGCTCAGGGAACCTCCCCCTCTGCGTACTCATTGGCCCCCTCCCAGCCACTCAGACAGAAGTCCAGCCAATCAGCTGGCCCAACAGACGTCTGGGTTAGCATGACATCACTTTACAATGCGCTCATCTGGCACCACACCGAGTACTGAGAGAGAGAGAGAGAGATGGAGATGGAGGGAAGGGGGGGACGTAGAAAAAGTGTACAAACTGCAATGGATAGAGAGAGAGAGAGAGAGAGACAAAGAGACAGAGAGAGAGAGAGACAAAGAGACATAGTCAGAGAGAGAGAGACAAAGAGACAGAGTCAGAGAGACATAGAGAGGGAGAAAGAGAGAGAAGTTGCATTATCCATTTGTGTGGCTTTTTTCACCCTCGACCGCCCCACTCTCACAAAATGATACGCTTGTGGGAGGGCTCAATATTTAATCCAAAAAGGTTCATGACTCAATATTTGTTCCTTGCTGCACCTGATTGGATGAACAATGCGTTCCCCATTGTGGGCTGTCCTCCACGGTTTGAAGCGTAGAAAAAACATGGCGCAAAATTCTAAAATGTCTCTTCCTATTTGAAAAGCACTGTGTGAAATGTGTTTGTGATCACATTTGATGTGTAAAGTAGGCCATGCTGTGTCTCCCTCTGCCTTAGTTTTGGGTTTACAACCGTTCGTTTAAAAGATCAGATAAGGGGGCATCTGCGTAGTGTAGCGGTGAATTCCCTGCCCAGTGCCTACCAACACGAGGGTCGCAGGTTCACGCCCCCGTCTTACCCAGGGCTTGGTCGGGCGTCCATACAGGCACAAATGGCTGTGTCTGCAGGTGGGAAGCCGGAATGAGGGTATGTGTCCTGGTCGCTGTACCAGCGCCTCCTCTGGTCAGTCAGGGCACATGTTCGGTGCGGAAGGGAACTAGAACACAGAGAACACTGGTCTCGCTGGCCAGCCTCCTCTCCCTTCCATCCGAGGAGGCTGGCGCCGTAGGTCTTCATAACTGGGATAAACCCTCCCCTGCTCTACTCTGCTCTCCAATTGGAGCGACTGTTTCGGTGGCAGCCGGATGTCCGCTCCCGGCTTATTACAAGCTCTGTCATTGGCTCCGACCATGTCAATCAGAGCGGCTTCCGCTCCCTCCTCCCTGTGTGTCGCTGTAAAGAGTGCCCTGCCACCGCAGTGAAAACAACAACGCTAACTAGCTAGCAAGCTAACGGCAGAAACCTACACGCTAGCTCGTTGCTACACGCTGAAAACGGCAAGTTGGATTGTTTGAAACTATTTTCCAAGGGCACTGCCTCTAAGCACCACCTATCGCAATCCCACTATGGAGACCTGCGGCGCCAGACTCCTCGGACAGAAGGGAGAGGAGGCTACAGGCTGCCGTTTTCAGCGAGACTAGTACAGAATATAAACCCAGTCAAGTGATTAATTAATATGCACAGCGTTAGTAGCGGGAACTTAATGCAGATTATGTGTTTTTTGCAAATCATTATCATGTTTGTTGAATGCCAATGTGATGCATTGTGCCATAAGGCTGTATTGGGCTAGTTCAATGCTCCTATATTGTCTATCATTGTCTTCCATGGTGAAGGCGGGCTGTGTCGTCACCTGAATTGCGTTTTGCTACTTTCCACGGTGTCACGGCGGCGTTATCAAAGAATTCCACTCTGGGGCCTGTTTTCACTTTTTTGCGTTTTCAGGCCCCAAGAACGCTGTTCCCGTGTAAAATGAAGAAGAAGTTAGCTGTTTGATGCGGGGAGCGTTGTCGTGTAAATATGGCCTCTGTGTGCCTGTTATCCTGTACTCTATTGTCTCCAAATAAATTATCAGTTCTTAGTAAAAGGTCTGACTGTGGGACTCAGTTAGACCTGCACTTATAGTCTACCTAAATAGAACATGTTGAATCTCTCCTCTCTCTCCTCCACTCCACTCTCCTCTCCTCTCCTCTCCTCTCCTCTCCTCTCCTCTCCTCTCCTCTCCTCTCCTCTCCTCTCCTCTCCTCTCCTCTCCTCTCCTCTCCTCTCTCTCCTCTCCTCCCTCTCCTCTCCTCCCTCTCCTCTCTCTCCTCTCCTCTCCTCTCTCTCCTCTCTCTCCTCTCCTCTCTCTCCTCTCCTCTCCTCTCCTCTAGAACACGATTGGTTGTCAGCTGTTTTCTGCACTGCAGTTTGCTTCTGTCCCTTCATCCTCTCCTTCCTCCCACTCCGCCTCTACCTGCACTCACACATAGCTTACAGCTCATGCACACATGCATTTATAGCCTACTTTGCAAACACATATTACTCACATGCCGATGGAAGGACAGGGGACGGTTTTTAGTCCACAAAACATTCAGAGAGTTTCACAGCAATCTTGAGTGAATGGTGACCAACTTAAAAAAAGCTGAACTCTTCACTGTAGCCATGTGGGCTAAGAGGAGGTGCAGGTGCTGCAACACACAGTGCGCCTCCTGGTGGTAAACTGGTCAAGCTGTCAAGTGCAAGAAGTGACACAAGTTTCAACACTAATTGCCACAAAGGCAAAAGAGGGGGATGAGTTTAAATGATCATTTGACCTCTAATATAACTGGCAATGCAGGTACATGTGTTGTATTAGTCACTTTGATATTAGGGCACAAAGCATCTTCTGCCCCCCATCTCTCTCTCTCCCTCTCTCTCTGTCTCTCTCTCTCACACACACACGCACACGCACACGCACACACACACGCACACACACACGCACGCACACACACACACGCACACACACACACACACACACACACACACACACACGACTGTAGTGCTAATGTTTGCCTAGCATCATGTTTGAGTGAGATTGATCTTGACAAGGTCAATAAATGGGTAAGTGTCGTGAGAGAGTCAGAGATAGTGATGAGGAAAGCAACATTTTCTGTTTGTCTCTTTCTCTTTCTCATGCACACACATAGACCAGAACTGCACATCCAAAGCGTCAAGGCCGCGCCCCTTTTTGGGGGATAGAAAGAATGAATAGCGTTGTTGTGATGGTATTTTTGCCGTGTTTTTAGCTAGCATAGACAAAATACCAATTCATTAATTTCGGGTTCAAGTGTTTTTTTGGTTTGATAAACATGTCTACTAATTATTTTGCGACCTTGCCCGAACCTGAACGGTCGAGATATATGAATAAATTAAGGTTGACTGGACTGTCGTCATGTCCGTTCAGCCTGAGTCAAAGAGGATTTCCGCATTCCCCCAAAAAGGGGCGCGGTGCAGTGCGATGACGCGTTGCAGTTCTGGTCTATGCACACGCGCACACACACACACACACACACACACACACACACACACACACACACACACACACACACAGATATTACACATGATACCCTTTTACGACATGTCTTTGGTGTCTGTCATAATCTCTCCCTTTTGAAAGAAAAGCAACTTGGTTCTGTCAGTCTCACTCTTTCTTTCCATCCTCCTCACTCTGTCATGTCTCACTCTTTCTTTCCCATCCCCCCTCCTCACTAGGGGTGTCAAAAATAATCGATTATAAGATGCATCGCGATGCGGACGTGCACGATTCTGCATCGATTCACAAATGTCAAAAATCGATTATTAAAAAAAAAAAGTTTTTTAATAATAAAATAAAATATAATGGAAGTACATGCAGTTGTTTATTTTAATTATGGATCATAATACAATGCAATTCCAAATGCACTTTTATTTTAAAAGTAGCCACACAGTGAGAAAAAAGAAAGTGAGAAAAAATAAATCATGTATTGCGGAAAAAAGTGATGCATCAATTTTAAGATGCATCGAGATGCATCGATAATCGTAATCGAATCGAATCGTAGCCCTCTGAATCGTAATCGAATCGAATCGTGAGGCCAGTGAAGATTCACAGCCCTACTCCTCCCTCTGTCATCTCTCACTCTTTCTTTCCATCCATCTGCCTCACTCTGTCTGTTTGGTTTGGTTTATTTCGGATCAAAAATACATAAAAGCATTACAAATTTACATTAATACAGTGGTAAAAAAGAAAAGAAATCATCCTCACTCTGTCACCTCTCACTCTTTCTTTTCATCCCTCCTCCTCACTCTGTCACCTCTCACTCTTTCTTTTCATCCCTCCTCCTCACTCTGTCACCTCTCACTCTTTCTTTTCATCCCTCCTCCTCACTCTGTCATCTCTCACTCTTTCTTTTCATCCCTCCTCCTCACTCTGTCACCTCTCACTCTTTCTTTTCATCCCTCCTCCTCACTCTGTCACCTCTCACTCTTTCTTTTCATCCCTCCTCCTCACTCTGTCATCTCTCACTCTTTCTTTTCATCCCTCCTCCTCACTCTGTCACCTCTCACTCTTTCTTTTCATCCCTCCTCCTCACTCTGTCACCTCTCACTCTTTCTTTTCATCCCTCCTCCTCACTCTGTCACCTCTCACTCTTTCTTTTCATCCCTCCTCCTCACTCTGTCATCTCTCACTCTTTCTTTTCATCCCTCCTCCTCACTCTGTCACCTCTCACTCTTTCTTTTCATCCCTCCTCCTCACTCTGTCACCTCTCACTCTTTCTTTTCATCCCTCCTCCTCACTCTGTCATCTCTCACTCTTTCTTTTCATCCCTCCTCCTCACTCTGTCACCTCTCACTCTTTCTTTCCATCCCTCCTCCTCACTCTGTCACCTCTCACTCTTTCTTTCCATCCCTCCTCCTCACTCTGTCATTCCACTCATCCCCTGTCTTTACCCTAGCTTACTCTGACAATTGTGGAGGTCAAGTCAGTACATGTAGACATCCTAACCCCCAACGCACGCACGCACACAAACACACACGCACACACACACACACAAACACACACACACACACACACACACACAAATGCGCGCGCGCACACACACACACACACACACACACACACACATTTGTGCTGTGGGAAAGAGAAGTGCAGACAGGAAGACGCAGGAGAGGAAATCAGCTATATTGATTTAGGAGGAAGTTGAGAAAGTTGGTGAGGTTGAAGGCACAGATACACAAAGCCAGGCAGAGATGAGAGAAAGGAAGACAGAGACAGAGACAGAGACTGACTGAAGTGGACATTGGTGTTCATCAGGATCAGCTTCACAAACGAGGACCACTTGTATGACTTTTGAAGCGTACAATGTTTCAAAAGTCATAAAAGTGGTCCTCGTTTGTGAAGATGATCCTGATGAACACACATTACCAGTGTTCACCACAGACCTTATTTCATGCATTTAACCCAAATCCCCATTGTAAAATCCCATAGGCTTTTCCCCTTCTGAACCAGCATGGCAGCCATTTCTGGCCAATCAGTAGCAACCGTGTCACCTTATTGTGACCTGTAAGTGACACGTCCCCAAGTCTCCTCCAAACACCATCAGTGATGTGTGAGGATAGAGGCAGATACACACTAATGAACAGACGGAGGCCGATCGATCCCACGCTGACACAAATGATTACAGGCTATTGCCCACTTGGATTCTCTCTGATTCTCTCTGATTCTGGGACACCACATCTTTCTCTCCCTCTGTCTATTATCCTATCTAGTCTTTATCAAGCCTCCCTCTTACACACACACACACACACACACATGCACATGCACACATCCAAAGAACTCTGGTCTACTCAGGATATCCTGCTGTCTGAGTACCCTGTGTGCCACTCTCGCAAAAAACAGGATATGTGTGTGTGTGTGTGTGTATGTGTATGAATGTGTGGATGAATGTGTGTGTGTGTGTGTGTGTGTGTGTGTGTGTATGTACATGTTGTACCATGCGTGTTGTACTCTGTGTGTGTGTGTGTGTGTGTGTGTGTGTGTGTGTGTGTGCATGTTGTACCGTGCGTGTTGTACTCTGTGTGTGTGTGTGTGTGTGTGTGTGTGTGCATGTTGTACAGTGCGTGTTGTACTCTGTGTGTGTGTGTGTGTGTGTGTGCATGTTGTACCGTGCGTGTTGTACTCTGTGTGTATGTGTGTGTGCATGTTGTACAGTGCGTGTTGTACTCTGTGTGTGTGTGTGTGTGTGTGTGTGTGCATGTTGTACCGTGCGTGTTGTACTCTGTGTGTGTGTGTGTGTGCATGTTGTACCGTGCGTGTTGTATTGTACTCTGTGTGTGTGTGTGTGTGCATGTTGTACCGTGTGTGTTGTACTCTGTGTGTGTGTGTGTGTGTGTGTGTGTGTGTGTGTGTGTGTGTGCATGTTGTACCGTGCGTGTAGTACTCTGTGTGTGTGTGTGTGTGTGTGTGTGTGTGTGTGTGTGCATGTTGTACCGTGCGTGTTGTACTCTGTGTGTGTGTGTGTGTGCATGTTGTACCGTGCGTGTTGTATTGTACTCTGTGTGTGTGTGTGTGTGCATGTTGTACCGTGTGTGTTGTACTCTGTGTGTGTGTGTGTGTGTGTGTGTGTGTGTGTGTGTGTGCATGTTGTACCGTGCGTGTAGTACTCTGTGTGTGTGTGTGTGTGTGTGTGTGTGTGTGTGTGTGTGTGCGCGCGCGTACATGTTGTACCTGTGCGTGTTGTACTCTGTGTGTGTGTGTGTGTGTGTGTGTGTGTGTGTGTGTGTGTGTGTGTGTGTATTGTAATAAGTCCCAGCTCACCTAGACCACACAGGAACAGGAAGGACAGAGGGGTTGCCATAGCAGCACACGGTTCAGGTGCTTGTCAGGTGATGAGGTCATAGAAAAGAGCACATGGAGTTTGGACGAGATGTCCAGCAGGACATAGAAGGAGGAGTGGAAGGAAGGAGAGAGAGAGAGAGAGAGAGAGAGAGAGAGAGAGAGAGAGAGAGAGAGATAGAGAGAGAGAGAGAGAGAGAGAGATAGAGAGAGAGAGAGAGAGAGAGAGAGAGAGAGATAATGGCATTCATTTAGAAGTGCTGCTAGGCATCAGCAGCATGTCAGGGAAGTTGTCAGTCATGGGTGTCTCAGTGCGCCTGTCTGTCATGGCCTCTAGCTCAGCTGGAGTCATTCTTCTCACTTAAGGGCCTAGGCAGAGCCTGGCCTGTGAGGCTCCACCCAGTGTGTTCTCCTCATCTATAGGTAGAGCCGGGTTTGAGCCTGGGGGGTTCTGGAAGCTCTTATATAGCACTTCTCTAGGGGCTGAACAGAAAACGATGTGGAGAGACTGCATCAGTGCATCATTCACACTAACAAATATGTTGACAAGTGGAATATAGTGTATCAGCGGTGCCACTAATGTTGTTGCATGCCTAGAAGCTGCCCACTGTGATCTAGTCAGCTGTAGGGCTGCTGACGCAAATGCTTCCAACCTTCAATCCATGCCATTGGTCATCGATTTCCCAATCAGTATTTGAATGCTTCGTTTTTCTTCTTCAATTTATTTTTAAATAGTGATCCAACATTATTCATTATGCATCAACATGAATTATTATTACTTATTCTCTTAGACAAGGACATTTAACATTAGTGATCATTTTGCCTCACAGCTCTCATCGAATGTCACTTAAGTTGCCAGCACTGAAACTGCGACAGTTTGGAAGTCTGGAAGTACAGACTGTCTCTGGAGCATTGTAACGGGCTAAAGTACAGACTGACTCTGGAGCATTGTAACGGGCTAAAGTACAGACTGACTCTGGAAGTACAGACTGTTTCTGGAGCATTGGAGGATTGTGGAAGAGATAGACTGGCTTGAGAGAGTATACCCACACTGACAACACCTCTGGCAGGCCTCAGCTGCAGTGTGGAGAACACAGACTGCCCTCACACCTGTCTGATGCATTGAGAGCTGCAGTGTGGAGAACACAGACTGCTCTCTCACCTGTGCTGTCTGATGCATTGAGAGCTGCAGTGTGGAGAACACAGACTGCTCTCTCACCTGTGCTGTCTGATGCATTGAGAGCTGCAGTGTGGAGAACACAGACTGCTCTCTCACCTGTGCTGTCTGATGCATTGAGAGCTGCAGTGTGGAGAACACAGACTGCTCTCTCACCTGTGCTGTCTGATGCATTGAGAGCTGCAGTGTGGAGAACACAGACTGCTCTCTCTCACCTGTGCTGTCTGATGCATTGAGAGCTGCAGTGTGGAGAACACAGACTGCTCTCTCACCTGTGCTGTCTGATGCATTGAGAGCTGCAGTGTGGAGAACACAGACTGCTCCTCTCACCTGTGCTGTCTGATGCATTGAGAGCAGCAGTGTGGAGAACACAGACTGCTCTCTCACACCTGTGCTGTCTGATGCATTGAGAGCTGCTGCAGCATGTGGGAGGGACTATGGCTGCACCTCAGGTATCTAATTAGGAAATGGAGACGGACATGATTTGCATAAGTGGTCTTCATAAAGCAGGTGCTAAACTGCAGAACGCTGTGCCCGTTAAGCCACAGCACACAGTAGTAATGAGGGCGCCTATTAGTACATTGGGCCCTCAGTGAGCTTTAAACAGTGAACACTGGTGTCATTTTCCTCATTACCGCCCATGAAAAGTCTAAACACACCAATGTGTTTGCACAGTCCCAGGCCTGGAATTAACAGATTTTTAGGGCCTTTGTTAAATACAAACTTATTGGGGCATCATCATCACGGCCAAAATGTAGGGCAGCACCAAGGCCAAAACCAATGCTTATTAAAATCCCTTTTGCTGTCATTTTTCCTCAACAAAAGAAATATCCTAATCCTAAATGAAGTGCTGCAGTGTGATTCAGCACATATGTAAGCCCTTGTTCACACAGGACGCTGAATGTGAGTGTGGCATCCACCACACTCCAGGGCATCCACCACACTCCAGGGTATCCACCACACTCCAGGGTATCCACCACACTCCAGGGTATCCACCACACTCCAGGGCATCACAGCACACTGGCCTTTTGGCCTTGGTGTGATTCCTGCCCTGCAGTCAGAAGCCGTTACAGGCTGCCCCACCTTCCGATAAGTCCGACACTTCCATTGAAAACAGACATAGTGCTGCCTTGACTAACATAATACATCATGTTGAACAACATATAGCAGTTATTCCTGTGAGCTTTCACTATCATCACACAGCCAATGATGCATTGCATGGGAACTGTTTTCACTCTTTCTACTACTGCACACTGCAGAGGCAGAGTGAAACTTAAGGCAGAGTGAGAGGCAAATAAATCTCTTCACAGTCACTTCTGCCAGGAAGGACGCACTTTTGATATGATTGCAACTGTAATGATTCTGGCATTATATTCATGTTGGGGGCGAAAAATGAGGTCTTATTTAGAATGATGGATTGCTGAGTTTAGACAATGCAGCAGAATGGCTGCAAGGTGTTTATAATGTATTCCGGGAGGCAAGGCTAACCTATAGTAGAACAGGCAGCAGTAGCTTCTGACTGTACAAATACATCATCGTGGGTTTAGACTTTTAATGGCCCTTAATGGTGATAGGAAAATAAAAAAATGACAGTTATCCTTTAATTCTGATATAGGAGTGGGCTGTGGATGTTGGGTGAAGCGCATTGTATTCCAGGACCCAGTCACTGAGCTCCGACTACACAGGTCCACTTCTACACAGTTCCACTTCTACACAGGTCCACTTCTACACAGGTCCACTTCTACACAGTTCCACTTCTACACAGGTCCACTTCTACACAGGTCCACTTCTACACAGTTCCACTTCTACACAGGTCCACTTCTATACAGGTCCACTTCTACACAGGTCCACTTCTACACAGTTCCACTTCTACACAGGTCCACTTCTACACAGGTCCACTTCTACACAGGTCCACTTCTACACAGGTCCACTTCTACACAGGTCTACTTCTACACAGTTCTACTTCTACACAGGTCTACTTCTACACAGTTCTACTTCTACACAGGTCTACTTCTACTAGGGATGGGCATTTCTAGCAAAAACACTATTCGAAATTCGCTGGCCAAATTCGAATTTAATTCGAATTTCGAAAAAAAAAAAAAAAATGTAAAAAAAGATTTTTTTTTTTTTTTTTTTTTTTTTTACATTTTTAATTTTTTTTACATTGACATTTTCGAAAATAAAAAACAGTTTTGACAATCATGAGTGGTTGTGGTTCATTAAATATTTAGTAGGCTCAGGTCTGAGTGCCAAAGGGGTGCCAAAGTCACCCCCTCTCCCTCTTCATGGGATTTCATCCGCCATTCATTTTTCCATAAACCTTGCTTAAAATGCTTATAGCGATTTGACTATACTTAGAATCAGGGGAGACAATGCAACATTTCACTCAAAAAAAAAAATTTTTTTTTTTTTTTTTTTTCGAATTTCGAATTTCAATAATAAAAGTCGACCTTGATAATAACAACGATTATTCGAAAATTCGAAATTCGATGCCCATCCCTAACTTCTACACAGGTCCACTTCTACACAGTTCCACTTCTACACAGTTCTACTTCTACACAGGTCTACTTCTACACAGTTCTACTTCTACACAGGTCTACTTCTACACAGGTCTACTTCTACACAGTTCTACTTCTACACAGGTCTACTTCTACACAGGTCCACTTCTACACAGTTCCACTTCTACACAGGTCCACTTCTACACAGGTCCACTTCTACACAGTTCCACTTCTACACAGGTCCACTTCTACACAGGTCCACTTCTACACAGGTCTACTTCTACACAGGTCCACTTCTACACAGGTCCACTTCTACACAGGTCCACTTCTACACAGGTCCACTTCTACACAGGTCCACTTCTACACAGTTCTACTTCTACACAGGTCCACTTCTACACAGGTCTACTTCTACACAGGTCCACTTCTACACAGGTCCACTTCTACACAGGTCCACTTCTACACAGTTCTACTTCTACACAGGTCCACTTCTACACAGGTCCACTTCTATACAGGTCCACTTCTACACAGGTCCACTTCTACACAGTTCTACTTCTACACAGGTCCACTTCTACACAGGTCTACTTCTACACAGGTCCACTTTTACACAGGTCTACTTCTACACACGTCCACTTCTACACAGGTCTACTTCTACACAGGTCCACTTCTACACACGTCCACTTCTACACAGGTCTACTTCTACACAGTTCTACTTCTACACAGGTCTACTTCTACACAGGTCCACTTCTACACAGGTCTACTTCTACACACGTCCACTTCTACACACGTCCACTTCTACGCAGGTCCACTTCTACACAGGTCTACTTCTACACAGGTCTACTTCTACACAGGTCTACTTCTACACAGGTCCACTTTTACACAGGTCTACTTCTACACAGTTCTACTTCTACACAGTTCTACTTCTACACAGGTCCACTTCTACACAGTTCTACTTCTACACAGTTCCACTTCTACACAGGTCCACTTCTACACAGGTCTACTTCTACACAGTTCTACTTCTACACAGGTCCACTTCTACACAGGTCTACTTCTACACAGGTCTACTTCTACACAGGTCCACTTTTACACAGGTCTACTTCTACACAGTTCTACTTCTACACAGTTCTACTTCTACACAGGTCCACTTCTACACAGTTCTACTTCTACACAGTTCCACTTCTACACAGGTCCACTTCTACACAGGTCACTCTGAATTTGAACTTTGGACTTGCGGTATCTCACAGTAAAGGGCTTTAGGGAGGCACCCACAGCGTCCAATAGGGGGCACCACTGAGCACTGATCCCTGGTGTCCAGCTGGACCAAATCCAAAATATGTGGTCTTACTGTACTGCTGAATGTGCTGACCTTAGTGGAAAATAAATCAGATCAGATTTGAGTATTTGTACGCTGACATTGCAGAGCTTCCAGGATTTCCCCTTGCTGCTAGAGAGGCTTAAGGGGTAACATCAGCTGTTATGTGTTTGGCATTTGAAGATTATATAGAATATGTAACCACTTTCAAAGCGGATGCAAGGTCGAAACCTGCTGGAACTGATTCAAACGCGTAATGTTAGGAATATGTTGTTGAACTGACATTGTGATATATACAGTAAGTTCAGCTCAGACAACATGAATGGGCCACTTGACAGTTAAATAATGGGGATGGGAGTTTTCCGGAGGTTTGTAGTGCGGGCGGGGCGGGGGAGTGGGAAAGCAAAGCTGTCAAATCAGTCACTCTGTCAGCCTGTCATTGGCTGTCTCAGCTGTCACTCATTGTCCTCGATTACCCCCCCAACACACGCACACGCACACACACACACACACACACTAGTGATGCGCGGGCCGCAGTTATAACCGCGCTGACCGCGGATATCCCGCCCCGCGGGCGGGCCAGATCATAAAAATAAACATTCTGATTAACACGTTAATTGCCAAGAACGAGTTGAGTCGTCAAACACAATCCAGCTGTTCACTGCCAACGACGAGTAGAGTCGTCAAAAAAATGATTTTTTTTTTTTTGACCGTGGGATGTGCATCTAACCCTTTTACATCTCTTATATAATTATTGGAGCCACCGAACGTTTACAACCCATTCCACCGACCCACTAAGTGGCAACAGTGCTCTCCTGACTAGAGGAAGGAAAGCATTTTTTTTAACTTGTCACGCCATTCTCACCCCAGCCATTCTCATGAAAATGGATGGGGGAAAACGCTTTCTTTTTCGCGCTGATTGCTGGCGATGCGGGATTGCAAATTTACATAATAGATTACAGTTGGAACACACTTTGAAACACGCAGCATAAATATGACCAGAATCGCAAAAGCTTCTCTCAACCAAAACTCCAAGAAGCGAGCGAGTCCATGCCGACTTCCTCAAACAGCGGCCGTGCAGACAGGCACAGGACAGCAGCAAAGCACTGAGACTGTGACGGCCGCTGCAGCCAAGAAGAGGGAGGAGTTGAAGCAACTCTCCCTCTCGCTCTCTCCCTCTCTCTCTCTCTCTCTCTCGCTCTCTCTCCCTCCCTCCCTCTCTCTCTCTCTCTCTCTCTCTCTCCCTCTCCCCCTCTCACTAGGATTAAACCTAGTGCGTCTCCCTCCCGAGAGGGAGGGAGAGAGAGAGAGAGGGAGGGAGAGCGAGAGGGAGGGAGAGAGAGAGAGAGAGAGAGAGGGAGGGAGAGCGAGGGGAAGGGAGAGAGAGAGAGAGAGAGAGAGAGCGAGAGGGGGAGGGAGAGAGAGAGAGAGCCAAAAATGAATGGTTAAAGTGACAGTTCTATCGAATTTCACAAAAAGCCGTTTATCTCTGAATATTTTTTCTGACGCTAAAACCATGCTGTATTCAACTGCTAATGCTTACATAACTACTAACTCTACAAACTAACTCTTTTAGACAGAGAAAGTACACATTCTATTAGTATTTTTGAGATATTGTATGTTCACAAACTCCAAGCAGAAAATAATCCTCGGCTCTTGTAAAATGAGCCACAATCCTCAAAAAACGGCTTGGCAGAAGCTACCTACAGCAAGAAAAAAACGGCTGGCAGTCAATGTGTTAATAGCGGATGGGTTGCGGGCGGTTGAAACGATGTATCATTAATGAGGAAATGTAATATTAATTACGTTCTCTAGTCTATGAACGTATTTTAAGCTACATTTTTCGTCAGGCACATTCTTAGTCGCCTATTGTAGATCCCCCAAAGGACCCACGGCCGTAAACACAACAACAGCCATGTGCTAGGTCGCAAGGCTACACTTTTCGTCCATATATGGTCAATGATGTCAGCCTCAAAAAGGAATCTCCGCTGAAGACGTGTTTGAAGAGAAGACGCGTTTGTATTTTCCCATACAATGAGGCAATCAAGTAAACTAAACTTAAAGCTATAGCGTTAGCTGAGTAAGCTACATGAGGGCAAGTGGTGGACTGGATATAATACAGCATGGAAGTTTATTTGGAGTCTTGGACTGCAGCGATCGCACCAACGGCAGCAGAAACCGTAAGTTCGTTCCATTTATACCGTTTTATAGCGTTTATAGCGTCGGGTGCATGGCGGGCGCGGATCTATAAATAGTATGAAATAATTTGCGTGGATTTATGGCGGGCGGACGGTTCATGCATACACGCGGATTAGGATGGCATAAAAGCTAATCCGCGCATCTCTAACACACACACACACACACACACACAAACACACACACACACACAGGGTGAATGTATATACAGCAGGAAGGCAAGATCCCAGGTACAGCTATTTCATTTTAATTAATCCACTCTCTCTCTCTCTCCCTCTCTCTCTCTCTCTCTCTCTCTCACACACACACACACACACACACACACACACACACACACACACACACACACACACACACACACACACACACACACACACACACACACACACACACACACACTCTTTCATCAGAAGCATCCACACCCACCCCACCCTTCCCTAGAGACTGAGAAAGAGAGGTTGACTTTCTCTAAGCAAACATGTTTTCTCATGCATCGGACACTGCCGTTTTTGTGCCATGTGTTTTCCTTTGTGCGTGTGTGTGTGTGTGTGTGCGTGTGCGTGTGTGTGTGTGATTTGCATGCTCAGTATCCAGTATTCTCTCTCTCTCACTGCCTAACGGGCGACTGAAGCACAACATACACTTACTGTAATTACAAATGGTTTGTCAACACGTCATGTGAGCTACAGTCGAACTTTGCGTCTGTATTGCCTTCATGGCAGCACGTACACAAACGTACCTGTTGACTGACAGTGACAGGCACAATACACACACTGATCATTGTTGATCATTATAGTTAATTAAAACTAATTCTGTCTCAGTACTTAACAGCATTACCTATTTTGTTATGATTTTGACAAAAACAACAGGTTTGAACGCCAGCCTCTGTGAATCTATATCGACTTACTACTAATCTGACCTGGGCAGGAACACTGCATTGGCTGTGTGGGGAGCTATTCTGAGATCAAGCCTACACTCCTCTGGAGGATCTGGCTGGTGTGTGCAAGGGGTCACTGAGGCTGTGTCTCCCCCGGGACAGAAGCTTGTCACTGGGCTGGGGCCAGCTCAATTCACTGCCTTCTCTCCCAAGCAGAGCTGGAGGTCCAGACACAGAGAGAAAGAACCGCAAGATATTTTTGCTGGCCTCATTCAGCATCTGTGAGAGGTAAATAGGGAACGATGGTGAGATGGAAGGTGATTCAGTGAAGGAAATCATTTTGGAGTAAGGGT
>NC_139642.1:53631295-53633795 GCF_964638095.1 Poromitra crassiceps | reverse complement strand
TTCTCTGTTTATTTTTTTGTCCCACTGGTGACATCACTGATGATGTCATAGGCATTGTGACATCAGTGATACACACCCACACCACACGTGCACGCGTGCACCAATAAAGCAGGCAAGGCCACACAGCAGCCAAGCTGCGTATGCGGGCGAGGGCGCACTCCTAGGAATTGAGCGCGTGTGCAAGATGCCTAGTTGTAATAGAATATTGTAATAGTACCCACTTATCTCTCTCTCTCTCTCTCTCTCTCTCTCTCCCTCACACACACACACACACACACACACACACACACACGCACACACACACACGTGGTGGCAGAGTGTCTGGGAGCTGTTGCTACTGACACAGTGACCCAGTCCAGTAGTAGATGTAGGTTAGTCTAGGCCCCAGGTTTCTGTTCATACTGTACACACACAGCAACTGACTGGGGATTCACTGTTACTAACATAAAGCCTAGAGCGTAAGCATTTGATCATATGCCAGTGCCACTGACAGCTCAAGTCAAGATGGAGTGCTTTGAACATAAAGTACTTGATATAGTCTAGACCAGTGATTCCCAACCTGTGGGCCGCGGCCCCCTGGTGGGCCGCGAAGGTATTGCAAGTGGGCCGCCAAATCATTTCCAAAAAAGTATGATTTTTGAAAAAAAAAAAAAAAACGTTTTTTTTTTTTTTCAATTTTTTTTTTTAAGATTTTGAAAAATCATACTTGAAAAAGTATGATTTTTGTTTCTTTGATGTTATTGCTTTTGCTTGAATTGAAGTTTCATCTTTACTAGGGATGCACGATATATCGGCAATCATATCGGTATCGGCCAGTATCGGCCGATTTTTTAACATATCGGTCATATCGGTATCGGTCAGATGTTGCAATGTTAATATCGGTTATCATTATCAGCCAAATTCTTCACATTGATATGAAATAATGCAGTAAATCTATGATTTATGGGCTTTTCCAAAGGCTTTGCAAATAAAGAAATGCATAACTTTTTCAAATTCAGTGTTTACATGTGTTTTTCAGTATGTACAAAATGTGATGATCATAAAAATGTGGTTTTATACAGATCATATCGACATCGGTAAATATCGGTTATCGGCCATAACAGCAATGTTAATATCGGTTATCGGCATCGGCCAAAATTTTCATATCGGTGCATCCCTAATCTTTACATCATCTTTATATTGGGTTTGTGTTTATTTGTAACCCTATCGATTTAATGGGCTTTCTTCTGATATTTGGATTTTGTTTGGATCTGATATTGGATGTCAAATTGTTATGAGAATGCATTTTTCCATTGTTGAAGGATACCGTTATTTATTAATCATTTGTTAATTAGCCTGTTACAGACAGCCCCTTGCTTGTCATTTCTGACATCTGTGTGGTGCTGATGGACAGCTCCTTGAATGATTGGTGTGTGTGTGTGTGTGTGTGTGTGTGTGTGTGTGTGTGTGTGTGTGTGTGTGTGTGCGTGCGTGCGTGCGTGTGTGTGTGTGTGTGTGTGTGGACAGCTCCTTGAAAACTGTAATACTGAAGGTGTTGCAACATGTTACAGGTGCTGTGTTAGTGACTGTGGAGCTTCCAACATGTTTCTCCTGTATTCAGTTCAGTCCTTTATGTTCAATTTTCAATAAAAAAGTGCTCTGAGAACGCATTATATGGCCTTTGTATTTATGGGGTCGGAGGTGGGCCGCGAACATTTTTGAGACATAAAAGTGGGCCCTGAGTTGGAAAAGGTTGGGAACCACTGGTCTAGACTGTAGAAAAGAAAGCACAGCACATGTGAAGTGAACTGGCTGGAGTGCTCGCGTCGCAACAACCCACTGAATTGTTTCCACTCACAGGACTATTCATGAGTTCCAAAAATACATTTTCCTTGCGTCCGGCTAGCGTAGCCGTAGATTCCCTGCCTACCAACACGAGGGTCGCAGGGTCGTATCCACGCGTTACCTCCGGCTTGGTCGGGCGTCCATACAGGCACGATTGGCTGTGCCTGAGGGTGGGAAGCAGGTTTGGGGCTATGTGTCCTGGTCGCTGCACTAGCGCCTCCTCTGGTCGGTCGGGGCGCCTGGTTGGGGTGGAAGGGAACTGGTGGGAATAGCGTAATCCTCACACGTGCTACCGGTGAAGCTCCCTCTGTCATGTGAAAAGAAGCGGCTGCCAACTGTGCATGTGTCGGAGGAAGCATGGTCCTAGTCTTGGCTCTCCCCAGATCGGCAGAGGGTGGAGCAGCAGCCAATAGGGCAGCATGGTGATAAATTGGCCAAGTATAATTGGGGGGAAAATCTGAAAAGAAAAGCTATTTCCTTGCTTCAGTCTTCTGAGCTTCTCCTTGCTGCCTTGGTCTTCTCCAGTAGCTTCATCTGTAAGAGATGTGATGTGTTCTTCCAGAGACTTCTGGGAATGCTATCACTCACTGCCTCTCAAAAGCCCTGGAAATGTTTGCCATTTAAGATACTATATTAACAATCGTCAGTAAATGTATCACAGTCAAATGAAACATTT
>NC_139642.1:53573795-53628795 GCF_964638095.1 Poromitra crassiceps | reverse complement strand
GCCAAGTAAGTTCACCGCTGCAGTGTGTGTGTGTGTGTGTGTGTGTGTGTGTGTGTGTGTGTGTGTGTGTGTGTGTGTGTGTGTGTGTGTGTGTGTGTGTGTGTGTGTGTGTGTGTGTGTGTGTGTGTGCACGTACATGTTGGGTAGGCACGTGGGGGTAGTGTATGTAGGGCACATAGGTAAAACACTACGACTAAACAGGTGGCCTACCTTGTCAGAAAGATTGCTATCAAGAAAGTGAAGTCGGTTAAAGTCGAGCTGAACCCAAAAAGGACTTTTCTTTTCTTTTAGTTCAAATACCTGGGTATTTGAATGCTGTGCGAGAGCGCTGTTCGTACTGAACTTTCTGACAGACAGACCGCAGGCGGTGAAGATTGGAAACCGCACATCCAGCATGCGCACCCTCAGCATCGGTGCCCCTCAGGGCTGTGTGCTCAGCTCTTTCCTCTTCCCTCTCTAGACACACGATTGCACAGCCACCCACAGCTCCACTGTCATAGTGAAATTTGCTGATGTGGTGGTGGTGGTGGGGCTGATCGAGAACAACAACGAGACGGCCTACCAAAGTGAGGTGGAGAGGCTGACCTCATGGTGCAAGAACAACAACCTGGACATGAATGTCACCAAAACAAAAGAAATGCTGGTCGATTTCAGAAGGGAGGGGCAGACAGCACAGCACATGCCGCTGGAGATAAATGGGTCCACGGTGGAGTTCGTGAGCAGTTACAAATACCTTGGCGTGCACATCTCAGCAGACATGACCTGGTCCACAAACACCACCGCGGTAGTGAAGAAAGCGAGGCAGCGCCTGTACCAGGAAGTTCAAAATCTCTTCGGCGCTGCAAAAGTCCTTCTACACCGCCACGATTGAGTCTGTGCTGTCAGGATGCATCACTACATGGTTCGGTAACTGCTCCTCCCAGAACAAGAAGGCACTGCACAGGGTGCTGAGGTGTGCGGAGCGCATCACTGGATCTGCTCTGCCATCGCTCGAGGACATCTACACCAGGAGGTGTAGCTCCAGAGCCAAGAGGATTATCAAGGACGGTCTGCACCCCCACCACGCCATCTTCCAGTGGCTTCCGTCTGGCAAGCGTCTCCGCTGCCTCGAAACAAGGACTGAGCGGCTGAGGAAGAGCTTCCTCCCACAAGCCATACGGAGCCTGAACTCCAAGTAGTTTTTCCTGCACTTTATCAGACCCCTTTTGCACTACATATATGTATACAGACATTGCACTTTATGGACAAGCACAGTTTGCACTACAACTTAAATGTCCCTTAAATGCACTTTGACTTTTTTTTCATGTTGTTCTAACTTTTTTAACCTTTTAACTTTTTTAACCTTTTACCATGTTTCTTTCTGTATTCTATTTTATCTTACTCTACAGCAAAGTCATGGGCCGAGGCTTTTAACTTTCATTGTAGCTTGCTGCATTATGACAATAAAGTTTCCTTGATCCTTGATCCTTGATTCAGTGCACCTATTTAACACATTCAGTGCCAAGGACGTCTGTGGACGTCCTAAAAAAAAGTAACGAGGAGTGCCAAGGACGTCTGTGGACGTCCTAAAATCATAATTCATATTATTCCATAATTCTGCTGTTTAAGGTCGTACCTAGCCAGTGAGCATGAATCCCTTCAAGGGATCACACGGCGCCACCTTAAACATAGTCACAGGAGCTGCTCCACCCACCTCAGATCCTTTACTTTGTACAGGAGACAGCGGAGAAAGTGGAAACCGATGCATGCTTTCTGCCAGAGCCGTATATATTGCTCTGTCTACAGCGGACAGTGGGCTCGGCTGCATCCGCGCTCACAACTGAGCTCTTATGCTTCTATCTATCTCCACACGATTTCCTAGAAAGCCAGCATCCGAAGCCGAACGGCCAAGCCTTTTCGTTCAGTCGCGTTTGCCAGCGCGCATCATTTCCTTCTTGATGGGCGCTGGGATCTGTCCGGGGCAAAAACGAGAAAACAAACTCTGTGCGTGTGGGAGGAGCCCGCAGCTCAGAGGTGGAGAGGGGAGAGGGGGGAGGGGGGGGGGGGGGGAGAGGGGTGTGTGGCACACAGGCTTCACAGAAACCACACCACACGCCACCACATCAGAAAACACCAGCCAGAGTCAGTGAATGTGCTCGAAATTAGAGTGCAAAAGGTATTCATAAAAGGGCCTATATCTTGGAAAGTAAAAAAAAACGACAGAAAACCCTTGAAAGTGCACTTTTTTGAGAGGCTGTAATTTCATAATGGAACTGTCTAGAAACAAAATTTCTTCTTTGGAAGAAGCAGGAGTGTTCAATGTTTCATTAAAGTCCAGCCCCGTTAATATAGCCATAATAGAAAAAATTCTATAGCTGTTTTCAACTGAATGGAAGTGAATCTGGCACAGGCTCCAGACAATTTTACTGAAGCGCTGTGGCACTCAATGTGTTAATAATATATGCCAAAAAAATTACAACAATCTAATTTCTTTAGTTTTTCACACTTTTTCACATCAAAAGTTAATTTTTCAAGATTTCATTCATAACAGTAATCTACAGTTTGCTGACGTCACCTAGTACTATCAAATTTCTACCCCATTTCAACCAATCATATTACCACATGGCAGCTGTCAATCAAATCTTCATTTCAGGATAATTTTCTCTTCCAAATGAAGGGGAAAATGGCACCTAGTGCCTGTCATCTGGCAGAATTTCTAGCCCATAAACTAACTACTAACTTGGCCAATTATGCAAACTAAATCAAACGGTAATGTCTAAGAATGCAAAGAAATGTAACTGGCTCGCATTCCAGGAATATTATTTACTGCAATAGCGATAATGCCGCGCGCCTCAGAGAGCCTGGTTGTCAGGGGTCGCACCTCGGAGATTCCAGGCCGACGGGCTGCACTCTCCGCTCGGCAACACGAAGGCAGTTGGCTGCCTGCGGCTCACTGAGCTCCACTCAGCCACTAACCTCGCGTCAGCAGGCTCTTCCCAAGGAGAGCGCCACAACACGCTGAATCCCACTCGATTTGGAGGCGAAACACACCAGGATTGGCCAAAGCCCAATCCAGTCCCCAGAATTGTCAAATAAAATCATCGACATGTTACTATGACCCGCCTCTCAACCTGTCATCTCAGACAAGTTATGATTTCAGTCTGAAACGGACTCCGTCGCACGCGACGAACGGGTTCAGTTCGACTTTAACCTCACAAAGAGAATGTATGTGTACACATACTGTAGGTGTGTGTGTGTGTGTTGTTTAATTTTCTCAATAAAACAGCCATAGAGTAGTAGAAAGCTTGCGTTCTCAATATATAAGTTGAAGCTTTTCAATAACGCAGCTCAGTCAATAGAGTGGTAGTCTCGCTGGCCAGCCTCCCCTCCCTTCCGTGAGAGGAGTCTGGCAGCGCTGGTCACCATTCTGGAATTGCGATGGGCGGCGCTTAGCGGCAGTGCCCTTGGAAAATAGTTTTCAACAATCCAACTTGCCATTTTCAGCGAACTAGCGAGCTAGCGTAGCACCCAGGTAGGTGCTACACATCGGTGGTGGATGATTTGAGTTCCCTCCCCCTCCCTCCCCTGATATGTGAAGCGCTTTGAGTGTCTAGAAAGGCGCTATATAAATCCAATCAATTATAGCGTGCACGAGCTAGCGTGTAGGTTTCTGCCGTTGCCGTAGCTTGCTAGCTAGTTAGCGTTGTTGTTTTCACTGTGGTAGCAGGGCACTATGTACAGCGACACACAGGGAGGAGGGAGCGGAAGCAGCTCTGATTGACATGGTCGGAGCCAATGACAGAGCTTGTAATAAGCGGACATCCAGCAGCGACTGAAACAGTCGCTCCAATGGGAGAGCAGCTGTAGAACAGGGGAGGGCTTATGCCAGCAGCCTGTTTCCGTGCAGCCAGACTCCTCTCACGGAAGGGAGCGAGACTAATAGAGTGATGGAGTACTGATTGTTTTCTACCTAGCCCCTAGGTGGCAGTAGTGAGACATTCCCGTCATTTAATTCTTGGCTCTGTTTAGCGCCCGTATTGATTGGCCAGTCAACTCCGTTCTGTTCTCTATCACTCAATAGGAAACCACAATTACTACATTGCCAGTTGCCACTGTGCCACTGTGTGTGCGTACGCCACTGCATGCGTGCGACGGCCGTGCATGCGTGTATGTGTGTGGGGTGTGTGTGTGTGTGTGTGTGTGTGTTGTGTGTGTGTGTGTGTGTATGTGTGTGTGTGTGTGTGTGTCTCTTAAAGGTTTTTCATTAGAGAGCAAAGGTGGGACATTAGTCATTGTCGAGGACATGGAACACACAGAGAGGAATTTGTGGGAAGACTTACACACACACACACACACACACACACACATACTGTACAGACACACACACACACATACTGTACTGTACACACACACACACACACACACACAGTCATACACTCTGTTTATACTTTTAACTCGCATGCCTGGTGGCACAAAAACACACAGTAGCACAAGCAGAAACAAAACTCACATACACACACAGCCAGGCAAAAATATATTGTCACATGTTTCATGCATTCAGCATGTGTGTGTGTATTTGAGGCATAGACATAAACAAAGACTTACGCACTTCATACAGTTCATATACATAGACTCTGGCAAAGAAAGCAGCTATACAAAACACACACAGATACCCTGATACAGAATAAATTAAACTAAGGGCGTTTTCACACTGGAACGTTTTAGGTCGATTTAACTGAGTTTTGGGGTCGAACACGGCGCGACTGGGTCAGTGTGAACATGCCAGTCGAACTCGTAGTCGACGTAACTCACTCGCTCTCGGTCCAGCTGGAGAGGGTGGTTTTTCGAGCGGCTTGCGTCGCCCTAACCCAACCCTAAATGCGGCGCGAGTGATGTGGGAACGCGCGCCACCTTCAGCTCGTCCTAATGCTGTATTTCTAATGTTAACATCAATTCGGCGTTCACAAACATTGAATAAACCGTTATTGGACAAATTACCACCAAGGGCATAGGAAGCCTAGCGTTCCAAACGTTAATGTTTACAACTTACCTGGCTGTTCGCCGATAATATCTGCGTATGGTGAGGGCTTCACGGTTCAACAGAATCAATCTGCGCCTTGTCCTGCTTTGTCTGGAGATTCGCATCCGCCGCCTCCAATACATGAAAACATTGTTTTCCAGACGCAGCCGTGCCTCGTTTTCAAATTCAACACTTTCCCGATATTGAAAGAGACAAACGATGTAAAATGCAAAAAGCAGTACCAAGAGCAAACGGCGTTGCTGTTCATTCTCCATTCTCCATCTAGGGACAAACATTGCAAACTAGCTTAGGCTATAAATGTCAGGATATATAACAAAGACTGTTCCCTGTGAATGCTCTATGTTTATGTATCTGTCCCTATAGAAATAAACTTTTCAATCAATCGTTCAGTTCTGTTTACATCCGGGCTTCCTTTCCGGGTGGAATTACGCTATACTTCCGTTTTTTTTTTTTTTAACATGACGCTCCACTCTGTACAACGACGGCCTGGGCGCAGTGATAAAAATCATATGTGAAACGGAGCCGCTCTAGTTGAAAATTGAAACATACTTTTCACTGCTGCGGCAGCGCCTGGCTCGACCCAAATATGTGTGAAAACGCGTTCAGGAGTTCAGAGATTCAGCTTACTTGAATATATTTATTATGATTTAAGGTCCCATGAGAGGAAGAGAATGCCACTTGTACAATGGGCAGGGAATAGATTTTCTTCAAAGAGAAAGAGATGGTTACAGTGTTTTATAAGATGTTTTATAAGATGTCACAGTAGCTACAGAACACTAAGTTGTGGCACAGAGACATTGCATGAGATGAAAAACATCAGAGATAGTGTGGACACACAGAGGTATAGGCCAAGACAGAGACCAGGGCTTATATCAAGCTGTTATCTGAGGGAAGGACGTCATTGACAGATAAAGACATGATCGTGTATGGTGTTCTTCTCAGAGTACAATACAGACAGATAAAGAAATGCACTTATTAGGATGTTGTGTTCTAAATGTGTGTGTATGTCAAGGAGAGTACAGTGTGTGTATGAGGATATATTATTAAGGGGTGACTATAGTGTGTGAGTCTGATCAAATGTTCTCTAACACAGACAATTTCATATTCATATTCCTATATGCATTCACAGTGACACTTAGAGGGCATTTAGATTCAAGATTCAAGATTTTTATTGTCACTCCGTAGTACAAGTATCACGTGTGAAATTCTTGTGCTGTAGGCTCCGTTACAACATAGTGCAAAAAATAAAAGATATATAAATAAAAAACAAGAGGCAACAAGCAATACAGCAGTAAGACACGCCACAGACAGTGGCGTATTCACTGCCCATAGTGCAAATGGCATGAACATACTTTAAACATACTTTACACCTGGCGTTAACATGCGTTTTCTGCCATCAGATTGCAATCAGATTGTATTTTATCACTTCAGCCTGATTCCATTTACACCTGGCGTTAACATGCATTTTCTGCAATCTGATTGCAATCTGATTACAATCTGATTGCAATCAGATTGCAGAAATGGTTGTCCTCTCAATCCGCATACAGTTGCTGTATCCAGATTGAGAGGACACATTGCATTTACACTTGTGTTCAATGTGTACACAATGCATCCCTGACCACCTCCGGAGGTGGTTTTGGCCGATCAGATTGCAATCCTTCTTCAATGCGTTTTGGGGGTGTTTACACCTGTACCTTCAAGTGATAAAACACAATCTGATTGCAATCTGATCACAGAAAACGCATGTTAACGCCAGGTGTAAATGGCCTCTTAGTCACAAAACAGCAGCCCAAAGAAGCAGACCACACACATGCACGTGCACAGAGGCTCCCTCTATCATTTGATCAGACAGGTCTCTCTGATGTCAACATCGATTCATCTCGATGGCTGCATCAGGGCACCATTTATCATGTCTGCCCTTGCTCTCAAGCCCCAGCCTGTTCAGGATGAATTCATGATGCCTGCTCTGAAACAGAGGTTACACATCAAAGTCATTAATGCCTGGATCTTTGTCTCCTCTCTATTTTAGTCCATTGTTAATATCATCTGAATTCAATCTGAGTCGAAAGGTACATGGTATCTCCAAATACTGTACTTAGTGTAGTGTACACGGTATGCTGATTGATTATATTAATGATGCATTATTATCCAAATTAATTTGTTTGTCGTTGCCATCTGCTCTTGTTTTTTTCTCAGGTCTAAACTGGGGCTGTTTCAGTCAAGAATTAGTTTACAGAAAGCTAGTGTTAAGGTAAGAGAACACACACACACACACACACACACACACACATACACACACACACACACACACACACACACACACACACACGCACACGCACACACACACACACACACACAATGGCTCATTTCATTCTGTTCAAGCAGGGTTGTGTGTCTGTATCTGTCTGGACCGTGGAAGAGACTGAATTACTCCACTTGGGGTTAAAGCCCCAATCTGCTGTATTGTAATTTTATAACCCTCTTCTCTCTCTCTCTCTCTCTCTCTGTCTCTCTCTCTCTCTCTCTCTCTCTCTCAAAACATGCTGTTGTGGGAAATTGTTATTACAATAACAACTAGAAAAAACATGAGATTGGAGATAAGGCTTATCTTGAAATAGAATGAGTTACACGTCACTTAGATTTACTTTGAACTAAAAGGTTTCTCAGCAGTATAAATTCTCATTATGCATCTTCAGTTTTTCTTCAAACTCAAACAACAAGACTTTTCTTAGTCTATTTTTTATGCATCTTCAGTTTTTCCTGTCAAGTAAACAGTTTTGCCAGAAACTCAATTGAATGGTTTCTCTCCTGTATAATGTGTCTCTTCAGAGACTTGTTCAACTGAACTACTTTCCACACATTGAACTTCAACAAACAAAGACGTTTCTTTGTCTACTTTTGAAAAAAAAAAAAAAAAAACTTTTTTTTTTTTTTTTTTTTCCCCACGATATGAGATTTCATCTCAACGATACATATCGTGACGTTTTACTATCGCGAAATTTCGTGGGACGATATATTGTGACACCCCTAATACACACACACACATATACACTGTATATATATATATATATATATATATATATATATATATATATATATATATATATATATATATATATATATCCTTCTGTCTGCTGTTTCTGTCTCCCTCTCCAGTTGAAAGCTAAGAGGAGTGACTGTAACTCCAAGGCGACCCAGGCCAGGAACGACTACCTGCTCACACTAGCTGCCGCTAACGCTCACCATGACCGCTACTACCATACAGATCTACTGCACTGCATACAGGTACGTGACATACAGATCTACTGCACTGCATACAGGTACGTGACATACAGATCTACTGCACTGCATACAGGTATGTGACCGCTACTACCATACAGATCTACTGCACTGCATACAGGTACGTGACATACAGATCTACTGCACTGCATACAGGTATGTGACCGCTACTACCATACAGATCTACTGCACTGCATACAGGTATGTGACCGCTACTACCATACAGATCTACTGCACTGCATACAGGTATGTGACATACAGATCTACTGCACTGCATACAGGTATGTGACATACAGATCTACTGCACTGCATACAGGTATGTGACATACAGATCTACTGCACTGCATACAGGTATGTGACATACAGATCTACTGCACTGCATACAGGTATGTGACATACAGATCTACTGCACTGCATACAGGTATGTGAGGAAGGGTGGGTAGATAGATCTACTGCACTGTGTACAGGTATGTGAGGAAGGGTGGGTAGATAGATCTACTGCACTGTGTACAGGTATGTGAGGAAGCATGGGTAGATAGATCTACTGCACTGTGTACAGGTATGTGAGGAAGGATGGGTAGATAGATCTACTGCACTGTGTGTACAGATATGTGAGGAAGGGTGGGTAGATAGATCTACTGCACTGCGTACAGGTATGTGAGGAAGGGTGGGTAGATATATCTACTGCACTGTGTACAGGTATGTGAGGAAGGATGGGTAGATAGATCTACTGCACTGCGTACAGGTATGTGAGGAAGGATGGGTAGATAGATCTACTGCACTGTGTACAGGTATGTGAGGAAGGGTGGGTAGATAGATCTACTGCACTGTGTACAGGTATGTGAGGAAGGGTGGGTAGATAGATCTACTGCACTGTGTACAGGTATGTGAGGAAGGATGGGTAGATAGATCTACTGCACTGTGTACAGGTATGTGAGGAAGGATGGGTAGATAGATCTACTGCACTGTGTACAGGTATGTGAGGAAGCATGGGTAGATAGATCTACTGCACTGTGTACAGGTATGTGAGGAAGGGTGGGTAGATATATCTACTGCACTGTGTACAGGTATGTGAGGAAGGGTGGGTAGATAGATCTACAGCACTGTACAGGTATGTGAGGAAGGATGGGTAGATAGATCTACTGCACTGTGTACAGGTATGTGAGGAAGGGTGGGTAGATAGATCTACAGCACTGTGTACAGGTATGTGAGGAAGGGTGGGTAGATAGATCTACAGCACTGCGTACAGGTATGTGAGGAAGGGTGGGTAGATAGATCTACTGCACTGCGTACAGGTATGTGAGGAAGGATGGGTAGATAGATCTACTGCACTGTGTACAGGTATGTGAGGAAGGGTGGGTAGATAGATCTACTGCACTGTGTACAGGTATGTGAGGAAGGATGGGTAGATAGATCTACTGCACTGTGTACAGGTATGTGAGGAAGGGTGGGTAGATAGATCTACTGCACTGCATACAGGTATGTGAGGAAGGGTGGGTAGATAGATCTACTGCACTGTGTACAGGTATGTGAGGAATGGTGGGTAGATAGATATACTGCACTGTGTACAGGTATGTGAGGAAGGGTGGGTAGATAGATCTACTGCACTGCATACAGGTATGTGAGGAAGGGTGGGTAGATAGATCTACTGCACTGTGTACAGGTATGTGAGGAAGGATGGGTAGATATATCTACTGCACTGTGTACAGGTATGTGAGGAAGGGTGGGTAGATATATCTACTGCACTGTGTACAGGTATGTGAGGAAGGGTGGGTAGATAGATCTACTGCACTGTGTACAGGTATGTGAGGAAGCATGGGTAGATAGATCTACTGCACTGTGTACAGGTATGTGAGGAAGGGTGGGTAGATATATCTACAGCACTGTGTACAGGTATGTGAGGAAGGGTGGGTAGATAGATCTACTGCACTGTGTACAGGTATGTGAGGAAGCATGGGTAGATAGATCTACTGCACTGTGTACAGGTATGTGAGGAAGGGTGGGTAGATATATCTACAGCACTGTGTACAGGTATGTGAGGAAGCATGGGTAGATAGATCTACTGCACTGTGTACAGGTATGTGAGGAAGGGTGGGTAGATATATCTACAGCACTGTGTACAGGTATGTGAGGAAGCATGGGTAGATAGATCTACTGCACTGTGTACAGGTATGTGAGGAAGCATGGGTAGATATATCTACTGCACTGTGTACAGGTATGTGAGGAAGGGTGGGTAGATATATCTACAGCACTGTGTACAGGTATGTGAGGAAGCATGGGTAGATAGATCTACTGCACTGTGTACAGGTATGTGAGGAAGCATGGGTAGATAGATCTACTGCACTGTGTACAGGTATGCCAGAAGCGACGCACAGCCTTTAACACCATCTGGTTGGTGAAGTTGCAAATCTGAAGGAAATGTACTTGCATGTCAAGTACACTTAGAAGTTAGATTTTCTTTACCCACTTTCTCAATCAACCCAGGTCTTGACCTATAGGTTTCCATGGTGTAATGGTCAGCCCTCTGGCATTTTAATCCAGTGATCTGAGTTCAACTCTCGGTGGAACCTCAGCATGTTCAACCACAGTGAACCGTATTTGACCCCCAGTAAAAAGCCATTTGGAATAGATCACATCACATTGTCAATATAAAGTCCTCCCTGCGCCATCCATCAACATCGAAGATTGTCTATTTGCAAGTGAAGAGATTTGCATGGTCTTGCCTGTCGGGGGAACAGAAATCTGGACTACGGAATGACAGACAGGCATACTGCAGCAGGTTGACTGCTTTGCCTCTAAAATGCTGCAAGGTTGAATCCCATGCAGGGGGCAGCCTGGTGGACATCAGCTTATTCAGTGATCCAGCCTAAAACGGTCTCTTCCAATGCCCTCGTTCACATTTCTCAGCTTCGCAGTGAAAAATGCACATGTCAAAAAAAGAGATGTACGTTTATCTCCACCTGTCACAATGCCATTTAAAATGAGGTTCAACTGTTCAGCAGGGGAAAGGCACAGCAGTGTCAGTCTGAACAGGTTGGAATCAGTCCTGTTTGATGATTTCCACTGTCAATCCATGTTTGCATGAAAGGCATGTTTGAGCAGTTGAAATGGTTAGTGAAGTCACTGGAGGCAACATTGTTCAGCCCCAGTAACACCCACTGGCTGGATGTGGGGTCCCAGTAACACCCACTGGCTGGATGTGGGGTCCCAGTAACACCCACTGGCTGGATGTGGGGTCCCTGTAACACCCACTGGCTGGATGTGGGGTCCCAGTAACACCCACTGGCTGGATGTGGGGTCCCTGTAACACCCACTGGCTGGATGTGGGGTCCCAGTAACACCCACTGGCTGGATGTGGGGTCCCAGTAACACCCACTGGCTGGATGTGGGGTCCCAGTAACACCCACTGGCTGGATGTGGGGTCCCAGTAACACCCACTGGCTGGATGTGGGGTCCCAGTAACACCCACTGGCTGGATGTGGGGTCCCTGTAAACCCACTGGCTGGATGTAGGGTCCCAGTAACGCCCATTGGCTGAATGTGGGGTCCCTGTAACACCCACTGGCTGGATGTGGGGTCCCTGTAACACCCACTGGCTGGATGTGGGGTTCCAGTAACACCCACTGGCTGGATGTGGGGTCCCTGTAACACCCACTGGCTGGATGTGGGGTCCCTGTAACACCCACTGGCTGGATGTGGGGTCCCAGAATTGGCAGGAGACAACTGACGGCAGGCAGGCAGACGAGGTGGCCGAGTGGTTAAGGCGATGGCCTGCTAATCCATTGTGCTCTGCACGCGTGGGTTCGAGTCCCATCCTCGTCGTGGTCTTTGGCTTCTAAAACAGAAGGAGATGGCTCCTGATATACTGGTCCTAGGATTCACCCAACGACATGCCTGTTGAAATGAGGAAGTCACAGCAGGATTTAGCTGATACAGCATCTGATCTGCTCTGCAGTTTGGGCGTTGGACGAGCACTGATGCGGGACCTTCACTTCCTTCTCTTCCCCCTGGCATTGAGCAATCTTCAGGGCTAAAGCAAGGCCATGCTGCGACGCACTGGCTTGATGTTTCTGTGTCCTCCTTCTGCACGAACACCCGTCCTCGGGGCTTCAAGCAAGTCTAGTGAAGCTTTGGCATTATGTGTCTGCGGCTTTCAAAACGGAGGCCACGGTGCATTGGCTGGGAATCGAACCGACGTCAACCGCTGGGAAGGCAGCGATGCTCACCACTATCCCACCAATGCAGAGACAGCAGTAGCTGATGGCTGATGGCCCTATCAAGCGACGCACTGCCTTGCACACCGTTTGGTCTTTAAAGTTGCAAATCTGTACTTATGTACTTATCAAGTACGCTTAGAAGTTTGATTCCTTGACCCACTTCCTAAATCAACCCAGGTAATTACCGGTAGGGTTCCATGGTGTAATGGTCAACACTCTGGACTTTGAATCCAGTGATCCGAGTTCAAGTCTCGGTGGAACCTTAGCACTTTAAACTTCAAAAGTGCCCGAAAGCCATTTTGAATAGATTAGTTCTGATATCCGTTGGAGCATGCAATCACTGTCTGTCTGTGTGTGTGTGTGTGTGTGTGTGACCTGCTGGCTGCTGTGGGTACTGCTATGACTAATTGGTCGTTCTTTGCCATTTAATCGGCCATAATGAACTAATTATAAAATCTGGCCCTGTCACCGTCTGCTTGGGACCTCTGCCGGCCCGGTACACGTGCCAAATATGAATGCTGTCAGGCTGATGGTGTCCAAATGTTTGAGAATTTCAAATGCTTAGTGAAATAATGGCATGTATAGACTACAAGATAATCGTCAGTCGTCAGTCTCTGTTCCTTTTACACTATACAACTGTCTGTCTTTGAGTCGTTTTGGTCTTCACACTATACGACTGGGCTGCGACAGGGGATCGCACGTCACAAGATATTCCAGCAGGGGGAGTCCCCACCCCGACACGACAAGTCTGTCTGGTCTCCAAACCACGTTTTGTCACAAAAACACACACGAGAAATGCGCTGATTTGCAGGGAAGAGCAAGGAAGAACGAGGTCTGCTCACTTTTTAGCCGGCTTTATTTACCAACACACAGGCTCTCACAACATAAACACTTTCTCTGTCTTTGCTCCTCAGTCAGACCACTTGCTCAGAGGGCATTCAGTCCAGTCTAAATAACACCGTTTTTGCTTCTCATAATGAGGCCATTTACACCTGGCGTTAACATGCATTTTCTGTGATCAGATTGTGTTTTATCACTTGAAAGTACAGGTGTAAACACCCCCAAAACGCATTGAAGAAGGATTGCAATCTGATCGGCCAAACCATCTCCAGAGGTGGTCAGGGATGCATTGTGTACACATTGAACACAAGTGTAAATGCAATGTGTCCTCTCAATCTGGATACAGCAACTGTATGCGGATTGAGAGGACAACCATTTCTGCAATCTGATTGCAATCTGATGGCAGAAAACGCATGTTAACGCCAGGTGTAAATGGGCTCAATGATCACGGGTTCACAGAGGGCTGGAGGGCGGGCCTTCCTCTCCAGCCAGCAACAGAGAGCAGTCAACAGGCAGCCTACCAGCTGTGCCAGGCTGCTCCATACAGTGACATAGAGAGGCTTTCCTCCTGATCAATCGAGCAGCACAGCAAAACTGTAAAAACTGTAGCTATAAACAGGACAGAGGAAACTCTCCCGTGGAAATATTTTTGAGACAGATTCATCGATGCATGATTCAGGGAGCTGCTGCTGCTACAGATGACAGCCTGTGTCTTGCGCTTCTCATTGGCTGCAGCTGATTGAATGGCTTCTCCGACACGACCAGATATCAAGAAGGATATCCATCCGACCTCTGTGACTCGTCAGTGAGTGCTCGGGGAAGCTCCCCGCTCACGTTTGTGGACAGTTCACACTTAACAAGCGAGCGTCGATTTGCGAGCGCAGCGCCAACGTGATTTGCCAATTTTCGGGGGGGGGGGGATTTGTCGCCGAGCTCCAAAAACAGCTCGCCGAGGGCTCGGAGCGCCTAGTGTGAACTAGGCATAACTGGAGGCAACATTGTTCCAACATCACTACCGTTCAGCCCCCGGTAACACCCACTGGCTGAGTGTGGCCTTCCAGAATAGGCGAGAGACAACTGACAACAGGTACTGCTGCTGGACACTGCTGCTGCACACTGCTGCTGGACACGGCAGCAGACAGGAGACGAGGTGGCCGAGTGGTTAAGGCGATGGACTGCTAATCCATTGTGCTCTGCACGCGTGGGTTCGAGTCCCATCCTCGTCGTGGTGTGTTTTTCTAAAACAGGGATGATGTGCACATAGCTCCTATGATTCACCCAACGACATTCCTGTTGAAATGAGGAAGTCACTCACGGCAGTGTTGTGCTGCTCCACCATGTGATCTGCTCTGCAGTCAGGGTGTTGGACAGGCACTGATGCTGGATCTTCATTTCCTTCAGAGTGTTGGATATTCACTCACTCAGCACAGACGTTTGTCAGTAATGTGTCTTGTTATTGGATCAGCACAGATGTGTGTCAGTAATGTGTCTTGTTATTGGACTAGTTTTATAGAGAAACGGTGAAATAAGAGGAGTGATGGTGCAGTACGTTGGTCCCTGGTCGACTGCATGGAATGCAGCTATGCTCACCAATGCAGAGACAGTGGTAGCTGATGGTTGACTGCAGAAAGCAGAGCACTGCCTTTCACGCCGTCTGGTCAGTGAAAAATCAGGAAAAATCAAGGTCAAATCTGAAGGAAATTGTACTCGCTTGTCAAGTAGGCTTAGAAGTTTGATTCTCCATTCCCTTTCTTCATCAACCTATAGGGTTCCATCATGGTGTGATGGTAGTTTTCATCCCCAGTAGCTGTTGTTGCCTGGTGTGAACTCACCATCCATGCTTCTTCACACTGTTTTGTCACACTGTCTTTTATGGTATAAATGGCACCGACATTGTCCAGCTGCTATCGCAGCTGGACACGCACACTCACACACGCGCGCGCACACACACGCACGCGCGCTCATACTCGCACGCGCTCGCACACACACACACACACACACACACACACACACACACACACACACACACACACACAGACACACACCAGCTCTGCAGTTGCACCCCTCTTTCTTGGTCACTACATCTTTCTATCCCCAGTTCACCATCTCTTTATCTCTTAATCCCTCCATATCTACCTCGCCATCTATGTCGAAATCTCTGATACACACACACACGCATGGGCATGCACACACAGACACACGCATGCGCACACACACACATGCACGCACACACACACACATGCTTGCACCAGTAATTTTACTTGTTTATTTTATTTCAGATTGATTTAGTTTAGTTTATTGTTTAGTTGGACAGGACAGTGCACATTAATAAAACAGTTTACACATATAGAATCATTCATACATGTCAACAGTAAATATGCCGGGATTAGCCGAAGCTAGTTTTCACCTGTAGTCCTCGGGACATAAAGAACTAAAAAACTACAAGGTAGCTACAGGAATAAAAAACAATACGGAAATAAGAAGCAATACGGGAATAAAAGCAATATAATAAAATAAAAATGCACAAGGCATAACAATACATACACAGGATAAAAAACAATACACTCAACAAGATAAAAACAATACAGTTAAAGTGCACGGGAGACAAGATCAGTACAATAAAGTGCTGATACAGTACAATAAAGTGCAAAATCAAGGAAATTAGTTATTGGTTATGGGTGCAATGTTGGTTAGATTTGAACCATTCCTTTTTTTTTTCTTTTTTTTTCTTCTTTTTTTTTTTAAACTTTTTATTGACAGATTATTATACATACTTGCATTGTATACATTGTAGATATTTACTGCCATAGATTTATTTTTTTAGATTAATAAAAGAAAAGACAAAACCACAGCTGATTTGAACCATTCCTTAAAGAGCATGGGGCAGGTTAGAGACCCCAATCAGTCAATGTGTAGGTGAATTATGGAGGAACTTGATTTTCACATTAAGACACTTACATATACACTACAGTGACTTCTGGGGTCGTTTTATTTTTTGAACTTTTATTTTGACATCTTGGACCCCAAAACTCTGACGTCAGTGTAGGGAGTCGCCAGGCATGCCCGTCTGTCCCTCTGTCTGTAGTCACTTAGGTCAGGGCTGTCAGTCACACACTATGGATGCTAACGCCGGTTTTCAGGAGGAAGAGGAGGTAGCAAATGTTTATGCACATGCATGTGATGGTCCTCAGGCTAATTTTGACAGTGAAAGAGAGCAGGAACAGCCCACAACGGACCGCGGAGAGAGAGTTGTGGAGAAGCCTGAAAGCAAGCAGCGGAGGCGGGCCGAGGTGCGGTCTGTAATTTGACACACACACAAGCGAGCGGAGGCGGGCCGAGGTGCGGACTGTAATTCGATACACACACACGCACGCACGCACACACACACACACACACACACACACACACACACACACACACACACACACACACACACACACACACACACACACACACACACGCGCGCGCAAAAGTGACGTATGTGTCCAGCCATCTGGCCGAGAGCCGAAGTCCCGAACACAGTGAGAAAAGCTGCTGCTGCAGCGGGGTGCATATTGTCCGGCCAGCCGACCGAGAGGCATGCGAGCCGGGCACAGTTGGGGTGTGTGAGGTGGCTGGCTGTGGAGGTGGCGGTTTCTCCTCCTCCTTCTTTCTCTTTTCACAGCAGAGCGGACCCCAGAGCAGAGCAGAGCAGAGCAGAGCAGAGCAGAGCAGAGCAGAGCAGAGCAGAGCAGAGCAGCGGTGGAGGAAGGAGCCGCAGCCTCCCCCTCCCTCGAGTGAAGAGAGCGTATCACACAGCGTAGACACACACACACACACACACACACACACACACACACACACACACCGAGAGAGAGAGAGAGAGAGAGAGAGATAGAAAGAGAGTGTCACGCAGACAGGCAGCAGCAGCAGAGTGGAGCTGACAGCTTGTTATCTGCATGCAGTAACCTGGCGACACCCGACCCAAAACTCACTGACAACGACTTACTACAGGCAGCTACTGACTAAATGACTAACTATATACTAAAAACTAACTAGTGATTAACCTACCAACTAACCGACCGACTAACTGGCTGACTGATTGACTTTGACTAGCGTACGTACCTGACCTGCTATCTGTCCTGAAATACGACTGATTTGACCATGGATTTGACGAGAGTGGGAGGGGAGAGGGAGACACGCACGCGGAAGCCACTCCCCACTGTGACGTAGCAGGCTTTTTCTAACAGAATAAAAGTCTGTTATTTCCTTCTGAAAAAGGAAGGTGTTTTTCTCCATATTTTTTTTCAAACTTTTTTTTTTTTTTTTTTAATGATGCATTAACTTTTCAAATGGACATAGGGACAAGGTTAAGTATACATTTAGCAAAGGAATTACCCTGCTCCATGCTCTTTAAGTTTATTTTTGAAGGTGGGGTATGTAGGGCACTCCCTTACTGCGGCCGGGAGACCGTTCCATACCTTACCACCCACGATGGACAAAACGTTTCTCCCAAATGCAGTGCGTCTGTGGCCCAACTCACAGTCTCCTCTTTGACATGCCCTGGTAGTCATGCCCTCCAGGGACAGTACACATCATTTTAGTTCACACTTCAATGTAAACGTGTCTGACTTAGCCAGGAGGCTAGTTTGCATCTGTAGTCAAGTCAACAATATAGTGAACAAGTCAACCATATAACAATTACAATGAAGAAGAAGGAAAAAGCAATACATTAGAAATAAAAACAATACAAGATTAAAAAGACAGTAAAAACAATGTCCAGACATAAGGAAATGACAGTGGTGCGCAGGGGATTTAAATATGGGTACAACTCTGGTGTTCTTCAAGCCAGTTTTTTAGAGTCTTTTTAAATAGTCTAAATGTTGAACAGCTCCTTACATGTAAAGGCAGACTGTTCCAATGCTGTGTGGCTTGGAGAGAGAAAGCTCAACGACCAAAGGCACTCCTTCTAAAAGGAACCACACAGAGGAGATATCCACCTTGTGAGTCTGCTATTGTTCTTTAAAGCCACAAACTGACTCATTGGTGGAGGGGCAAGGCCAAGAAGGATTTAAAATCCAAGACAGGCATCGCTATACAGACAATTTTCTGTCAGAACCAGTGGGCAAGTGAACTAGGGAATGTATGAAGCCAGTTCTGGAATTCCATTAATTCGAAAAGTCCGCAGGGGGGCGCACGTCAGGTCCGGAAGTGACGTCACGTACATTGGCTCCAATGTAAAAATGAGCCGACTTCTCTCTCGTTCTGTGTCTTAAATAAACATTTTCCGAATGAGCTTATGGTCTGAATAAACAATTTTAAGTCTTTTTCATGCTCTCCTGGGCTCCGTTTTCTAAATTATGGTCCCATTTCGAGTAAAAGAGCCGATAAAAATTATAACTTTGGGGGCGGGATTTTCTTTGATTCACACCAGCCACAGGAAACCAGATGATTCCAACCAGTTGCCAAGGCAGGCTAGCTAGCTAGCTAGCAACGTAGCCAGATATTAAAAGTAAAATAACAGAAACAGCGTTACCCTTATGATATTTTAATGATGTTAGTAGACACACGTAACAGTATAGATCCCCGTGATGAGGTATGTTGATCAAAAGAACACCTAAAACGCTATATCAAAATCGGGTTTTAGTGGACGGGCAGCTCTGAAGTTGGGGCTTCAGAGCTGATCTGCGGCTAGCTAGCTAGCAACGTAGCAACAGTATAGAGCCCCCGAGGTCTGTTGATCAAAAGAACACCTAACGCTATATCGTTATGTAATGTGACTTGTGACATGATCACCACATTTCAATAAATATAACGTTTTTGCACATTTGAATGCTGCTGGTCGTTTGTGTAACGCTGTATATATTGGACATTTAAAGCTGATACACAATTGTGTTGAGGTAATTCCGCAAAGCTCAGTTAAAAATATAACGTGTAACACCAATGGAAGGATGGGTAGCATTAGCTAACGTCATCCAGGCTATAAACGTAAGGCTGTTATGAAACGCTGATTCAGACGTTACAATAATATGACATAATATGAGCCAGTTAGCCTAGCTAGAGAGAGTAATTTCAGACCACCAGATATCACCATATTTCATTTCAATAAATATAAAGCATTCGTTGATTGAAGCAGACTCAGACTGCTGGTCGGTTAAGTTTCTCCGTCGTCCTGTCCTCTGGTCCAATCTTCGGTTTGTGTTCACTCGACATCAACAATCTTATACATGATAATATACAACAAGGCTATCTTTGTTGACAATGTTTATTGACAAAAGCATTAAAACAAGCAAATATAACAATATTCTCCGGTCACTGGCAGATACTAGCTACAATTGTTCAAAGCAAATCTCTCATGTCAGCATTTGGCTTGTGTGTTATTGCAATTTCCTATGTTATTGCAATTTCCTATGTTGAAACAACTGATCAGCAGTAACGTGTATAGTTTAGCGTTAATCTCAGGAGAACAGAATATTATAGCTTTGATCTTCACAAATCATGATCCTCTGTTGTGTGTCCCATCTGGTACTGGACAGCAGCTACCCCTGGAAGAAATTAGACACTGTTAATCACTGTATAACGTTAACGTTTGCTTACCCAACACTACGTGCGATTGGTAAATACTGTAAATGCAGAGGTGGATAAACTATCCAGAGGAGTTGAACCCCCAGCTTGTTCCCCCTCATCTAACGTTAGCTAGATATATAACGCTATAGCTGGTAGATCATATGAGTATGCTTTGAGTCTGCCTCATCTCAAAGAGGTAACCTAGGTAAACAGAACTGCGTTTGTTTTCTGTCTACGTCCGAATCTGTGCAGCATGCAATACTGTTTAACGTTGTATAACGTTAACTTATGCTACTCTAGTCTAACGTCCTCCTGTAATGACAAATGGACATGTAGCTAGCGTTAATGTCATGCTATGCAATTAGCGTTACGTTAGAAAATAAGATTACCTCGATTTTGTGGAAGATGCAAGCGGCAGGCTGGTGACGCCGCGCGAGGTCTGGAGGAAATAATACTCTGGTTTTTCTTCGGGCTATTGTATTCACTGTGACAGCAATGGAGCAAGGCTAGCAATAGCAACTAACGTTAGCAACATTTGTTAGCCAAGCTAACGGCTAGCAGGGAAAATAACATGAACAAGATGGATGCCGTGGCGGAGGAAACCCTCCCCCGAGTCCCGTCCACGCTCACGCCCTTTCCTGTTTTCCCTGCTCCAGGTTTGAACAGATTTCCCACAATGCAACAGGAAAATCCATTCATCCAATCAAACGAAATCAAACAATATCGGGAAGTGAGCTTCATTTTGCCGTGTCAAAAACATATAGCTCAGTTGGTCCATATATTGTACTGTCCATGGTCAGAACCACGGGTGAACGCCATTTATAAGCTGTACTTCTACCAGTGGGCTCACCCAGCTCCTCGTTAGTATAGTGGTCAGTATCCCCGCCTGTCACGCGGGAGACCGGGGTTCAATTCCCCGACGGGGAGGGTTACACTTTATGTTTTCCACAGTTGATTTGTGTAAATGATTTTTGTAGCATAGCTCTCTTTTACATGGCTATTCCTTTAACATGAATACTTATACTTGGACACACAATTAAGGGAAGACTTTTGTAAGGCATGTACACACACACACACACACCCACACACATGCTACCTCTTAAGGTGCGTTCACGCCGACCTATTAAAGTTTTTCGCTGGCATCGAGTTTACATACAAAGTCAATGCAAACGAGCGACGGAGCGTATATTCGCCTGGGAGAAAAATCGCTGGGCGTCCGAGCGGCAGAGACAGAGCGATAGGGCGAAAATACGCTCGTCGCCCGAGATGAAATATCCCAACTCGAGCGAAAATACGCTGGCATCAGTCGCTTGCCGCTCAACGCTGATTGGCTGCCGTGTGAGAGCGAGTCAAGGATCACACTGGCTTGGAACAAACCGCTGGTTTATTGTGTGACAACAAACCACATTGACAGGCTGACAGCTGACATGAAGTGAAGTCTGTACTACCGATATGGAGCTCGCATTAGGACCACGCTTGATAGGCTTAGCTTGTAAACAATGACGGTGGCTCGTAGTGGACAAACATCATGACATTGCGTAACGTTATAACCCCCACATGTCCGTCAATTTGTGTGCCTGTTAATGAGCGATTTAAACAGAGCGACAGAGCGATTCCAAAGGGTTGACTTGAGCGACAGAGCGAAAAATAAATATCTCGGTGTGAACGCACCTTAACAGAAAGGAACCCTATATTTGGCTCTAAGCTGCCCCCGAGTCCCAATAGTAGAGCGGATAAGCACAACAATTGTGCACTTTTTGAGAAAAGTGTGAAATTTCACACATAGCTAGGGCATACCATAAGATTTATTTTAAGATTGGGAGGGAAGTCAGATTTGACCAAAATTACAAGATGGCTGCCATTTTCCCGCATCTAATGTACAAATGTGCTTATAACAATTGTGCACTTCTTCAAAAAAGCACAACATTTCTCACATAGTGAGTGAATACCATAAGGTTTATTTTAAGATTGGGAGGGAAGTCAGATTTGACCTCAAATCCAAGATGGCCACCATTTCCCTGAGTCCAATGTACAAATGTGCTTATAAAAATTGTGCACCTTTTCAGAGAAGCATGGCATTTCTCACATAGTGAATGAGTACCATAAGGTTTATTGTCAGATGTGGAGGGAAGGCGGATTTGACCTCAAATCCAAGATGGCTGCCATTCCTCCAGGTCTAATGCACAAATGTGCTTACAACACTTGTGCACTGCTTCAAAAAAGCACTAAACTGCACACAAAGTTAGGGAATACCATAAGATTTATTTTAAGATTGGGAGGGAAGTCAGATTTGATAAAATTCCAAGATGGCCACCATATCCCTGCGTCTAATGTACAAATGTGCTTATAACAATTGTGCACTTCTTCAAAAAAGCATGACATTTCTCACATAGTGAATGAGTGCCATAGGTTTTGTCAGATGTGGAGGGAAGTCAGATTTGACCTCAAATCCAAGATGGCCACCATTTCCCGAGTCCAATGTACAAATGTGTTTACAATACTTGTGCACTGCTTCAAAAAAGCGTAACATTTCTCACATAGTGATGGTGGCCATCTTGGAATTTTGGTCAAATCTGACTTCCCTCCCAATCTTAAAATAAACCTCATGGTATTCACTCACTATGTGAGAAATGTCATGCTTCTTTGAAAAAGTGCACAATTTTTATAAGCACATTTGTACATTGGACTTGGGGAATATATATATAACAATTACAATGAAGAAGAAGGAAAAAGCAATACATTAGAAATATAAACAATACAAGATTAAAAAGACAGTAAAAACAATGTCCACACATAAGGGAATGACAGTGGTGCGTAGGGGATTTAAATATGGGTACAACTCTGGTGTTCTTCAAGCCAGTTTTTTAGAGTCTTTTTAACACGTTGAGTGCCATAGCCGAGATATCTCGTCTTACATAATCCAACGGTTAAGTGCCATAGACGAGCTATCTCGTCTTACATAAACATTTTTTTTTTTTTGACGGTGGGACATCAATCCACCCCTTTTACGTCTTCTATATCACTATTGGAGGAAGAGAATGTGTATAATCTATTTTACCGACCACTAAGTGGCGACAGTTCTCTCCCAAGACAGAGACAAAGCCACAGCCAGCCACAGCCAGAGCAGCCAGCCAGCGCGCTGGAGAAAGCCACAGTGTAATTTTCAAGGAAGCAGCTCGGCGAAAACTCCCTCGATCCCACACACACACACACACACACACACACACACACACACACACACACACATGCGCGCGCGCGCGCACACACACACACACTCGAGCACCCCCGCGCATAAATAAGACCAGAATCGCAAAAGCTTACTCAAACCTCAAGAAACAGTTTTACAGTCCAGACGGCCGCGGAGAATCCTTCCCCCGCAGCACAGACGGAGGGAGGAGCCCGGAGACACACACACACTCTCTCCCTCTCTCTCCCCCTCCCCCCAGTCCCGAGAGAGAGAGAGAGAGAGGAGAGAGAGAGAGAGAGAGAGAGAGAGAGAGAGAGAGAGAGCACACACAGAGCGGGAGACAGACACGCCGCGGGGGCAAAGAACGGACAGAGATCCCCTCCCCCCAGAGCCGCGGAGCAACGCGCGAACACACACACACACACACACACACACACACACACACACACACACACACACACACACACGGGCACCCACAATCACAGGCAGGTGACTGTTCTGCTGTTTGATTGAATTTCACAAAACTGCGATTATCTCAGCTTGCTGTCTCATACGCTAAAACCATGCTGTACTCAACGGCTAATATCTACATAACTACTAACTCTGCAAACTAACTCTTTTAGACAGAGAAAGCACACATTCTATTAGTTATTTTTAGATGATTGGTGTTCACGAAGTCTTAACAGAAAAGAATCCTCGGCTGTTGTAAAATGAGCCAGAATCCTCAAAAAAAAACCTGGCACAACTTACCTACAGGATTGAAAAAATGGCTGGCACTCAATGTGTTAAATAGTCTAAATGTTGAACAGCTCCTTACATGTAAAGGCAGACTGTTCCAATGCTGTGTGGCTCGGACAGAGAAAGCTCAACGACCAAAGGCACTCCTTCTAAAAGGAACCACTCACACCTTGTGAGTCTGCTATTGTTCTTTAAAGCCACAAACTGACTTCATTGGTGGAGGGGGCAAGGCCATGAAGGATTTAAAATCCAAGACAGGCATCGCTATTAGAGCCCGACCGATATGGGATTTTTGAAACCGATACCGATACCGATTTTAGGGAATAAAAAATTACCGATACCGATAATATCGGCCGATTTTTTTTTTTTTTTTTTTTTTTATCATCAAATGTTTATCCCCCATTAGTGCTAATCCCCCATTAGTGCAAATTTTTTATTTATTTATCCTGGTTGCTGCTCCACCCTCTGCCGATCTGGGGAGAGCCGAAAACTGGCTCCATGCTTCCACATGGGCAGTTAGCCAGCCGCTTCTTTTCACCTGACAGGGGAAGCTTCACCGGTAGGACATAGCACGTGGGAGGATCACGCTATTCCAACGAGTTCCCCTCCCTCCGAACAGGCGCCCTTAACGACCAGAGGAGGCACCACATCAGCAACCCTCAAATATCAAACACTTGACAAAGATATGATTGAGTTGACATGAATTGAAATATGTGATGTAGGCAGGATATTTTACAGCTTATTAATAAACTCAATGCAATGAAACAGTAAACTTAACTGGGAATTTAATAATTATAAATAACTAGAAATACAAAAACACAATAGAACAAATAGTTAAGAAAAAATATCAAATATACACAACATGCTGTCCATGCTGTCTATAACTTATTAAAAAAAAAAAAAAAAAAAAAAAAAATCGGCGCCAAATATTACCGATATATCGATAATCGCCAATATCGGCCGATAATATCGGCGGGCCGATAATATCGGCAGGCCGATAATATCGGTCGGGCTCTAATCGCTATACAGACAATTTTCTGTGTCAGGACCATAGGTGAACGCCATTTATAAGTTGTACTTCTACCAGTAGGCTCACCCAGCTCCTCGTTAGTATAGTGGTCAGTATCCCCGCCTGTCACGCGGGAGACCGGGGTTCAATTCCCCGACGGGGAGGGTTACACTTTATGTTTTCCACAGTTGATCTGTGTAAATGATTTTTGTAGCATAGTTCTCTTTTACGTGGCTATTCCTTTAAAATGAATACTTATACTTGGACACACAATTAAGGGAAGACTTTTGTAAGGCATGTACACACACCCACACACACATGCTACCTCTTACAGAAAGGAACGCTATATTTGTTCAGCTCTAAGCTGCTCCCGAGTCCCAATAGTAGAGCGGCTAAGCACAATAATTGTGCACTTTTTGAGAAAAGCGTGAAATTTCACACATAGCTAGGGAATACCATAAGATTTATTTTATGATTGGGAGGGAAGTCAGATTTGACCAAAATTACAAGATGGCCGCCATTTTCCCGCATCTATTGTACAAATGTGCTTATAACAATTGTGCACTTCTTCAAAAAAGCAGAACATTTCTCACATAGTGAGTGAATACCATAAGGTTTATTTTAGGATTGGGAGGGAAGTCAGATTTGACCTCAAATCCAAGATGGCCACCATTTCCTTGAGTCCAATGTATAAATGTGCTTATAAAAATTGTGCACCTTTTCAAAGAAGCATGACATTTCTCACATAGTGAGTGAATACCATAAGGTTTATTGTCAGATGTGGAGGAAAGGCAGATTTGGCCTCAAATCCAAGATGGCTGCCATTCCCCCGGGTCTAATGCACAAATGTGCTTATAACACTTGTGCACTGCTTCAAAAAAGCACTAAACTGCACAGAAAGTTAGGGAATACCATAAGGTTTACTTTAAGATTAAGAGGGAAGTCAGATTTGATAAAATTCCAAGATGGCCACCATGTCCCCGCGTCTAATGTACAAATGTGCTTATAACAATTGTGCACTTTTCAGAGAAGCATGACATTTCTCACATAGTGAATGAATACCATAAGGTTTATTTTAGGATTGGGAGGGAAGTCAGATTTGACCTCAAATCCAAGATGGCCACCATTTCACCGAGTCGAATGTACAAATGTGCTTATAAAAATTGTGCACCTTTTCAGAGAAGCATGACATTTCTCACATAGTGAATGAATACCATAAGGTTTATTGTCAGATGTGGAGGGAAGGCGGATTTGACCTCAACTCCAAGATGGCTGCCATTCCCCCGGGTCTAATGTACAAATGTGTTTACAATACTTGTGCACTGCTTCAAAAAAGCATGACATTTCTCACATAGTGATTGTGGCCATCTTGGAATTGAGGCCAAATCTGACTTCCCTCCACATCTCACAATAAACCTTATGGTATTCACTCACTATGTGAGAAATGTCATGCTTCTTTGAAAAAGTGCACACTTTCTATAAGCACATTTGTACATTAGCCCCAGGAAAATGGCAGCCATCTTGGATTTGAGGTCAAATCTGACTTCCCTCCACATCTGAAAATAAACATTATCGTATTCACTCACTATCTGATTTGTGAAACTTTTATTGCATTTGTGAAAACTAAAATAATGGGTGATTTCACTGAGATTTCATTGTTTTTTCGTATTTCATTGTTTTTTCTAGACTCTCACCAATAAATACTTTCAGATATGTGAAACTTGTATCATGCTATGAGCACACTTGAACATTAGACTAGGCAGGAATGGCGGACATCTTGGATTTGAGGCCAAATCTGACTTCCCTCCACATCTGACAATAAACCTTATGGTATCCACTTACTATGTGAGAAATGTCATGCTTTTTTGAAGCAGTGCACAAGTGTTATAAGCACATGTGTGCATTAGACCCGGGGGAATGGCAACCATCTTGGAATTGAGGTCAAATCCGCCTTTCCTCCACATCTGACAATAAACCTTATGGTACTCATTCACTATGTGAGAAATGTCATGCTTCTCTGAAAAGGTGCAACATTTGTATAAGCACATTTGTACATTGGACTCCGGGAAATGGCGTCCATCTTGGATTTGAGGTCAAATCTGACTTCCCTCCCAATCCTAAAATAAACCTTATGGTATTCACTCACTATGTGAGAAATGTCGTGCTTTTTTGAAGAAGTGCACAATTGTTATAAGCACATTTGTACATTAGACACTGGAAAATGGCGTCCATCTTGTAATTTTGGTCAAATCTGACTTCCCTCCCAATCTTAAAATAAACATTATGGTATTCCCTAACTATGTGTGAAATGTCATGCTTTTCTCAAAAAGTTCACAATTCCTCTGTTAATCTAATCCGCTCTACTACAATAACCAAGCATTGGCTGCTGTGGTTTAAAGTCGAGCTGAACCCAAAAATGACTTTTATTTTATTTTAGTTCAAATACCTGGGTATTCAGTGCACTAATGTATGGGGGGGAAATCACAAAAATAAAATTAATTTCATTTTTCACACTTTTTCATATCAAAAGTTTTTTCAAGATTTCATTCATAACAGTAATCTACAGTTTGCTGACATCACATAGTACTATCAAATTTCTGACCCCATTTCAACCAATCATATCACGACATGGCAGCTGTCAATCAATCTTCATTTCAGGAGAATTTTCTCCTCCAAATTAAGGAGAAAATGGTGCCTAGTGTCTGTAACTTGGCAGAATTTCTAGCCCATAAACTAACTACTAACTTGGCCAATTGTATGTAACATACAAAATAAAGCAAAGGGTGATGTCTAAGAATGCAAAGACATGTATCTGGCTCAGTAAACTCGCATTCCAGGATAACGTTAATGTAAGGGGTCGCCCCTCGGAGATTCCAGACGGGCAGGCAGCACTCATGCATCGGATTGTCCGCTCCGCTCCACACGGAAGCAGCTGGCTGCCTGGTACTCTGCGGATCCCACTTGCGTAGCACCACAACACGCTGAATCCCACTTTGGGATTTGGGGGCGGAACACACCAGGATTGGCCAATGCCAAATCCACTCCCCAGAATTGTCAAATCAAATCATCGACACGCCTCTCAACCCTGTCATCTCAAACAAGATTTGTTTTCACACTCTGAAACGTCTCCGACCCTCGCGCTACTTGCATTCCGTTGGCTTCATTTCGTCTTCAATACTGTCCAGGGTGAGTAAGTGATACTGTTTTGTGATGCGGCAGTGGGGGTAATGGGGAGGCTTCTTGTCCATGATCTGAAGTGCTTGTTTGTAGAGGGACTGGAGTTGGTGAGAGGTGGATGATCCTGCTTGTGGGGCAGGATGATAGATGGGAGAACATCATGGCATACATATAGAGCAGGGCTGCTTCAGTTGACAGGAAGAGGCAGATGAATCGGAAGTTCCCTTTTCTCCAACAGCAGTAAGTGAGATGCTGAGGCACTGTACTAGATAGTGTGAATTCAATTAGAAAGGTCCCTAAAAAGCTCATTAACTTTCCTAAGACTCTCCACATACCGCTTTAAATTAATTATCCCACCGTCCTCCCTCTCTCTCTCTCTCTCTCTCTCTCTCTCTCTCTCTCTCTCTCTCTCTCTCTCTCGTTTAATCTCTGTCTCACATCTCTTTCACCGTGTCTCTTGAATCACGCTTTTCCCCTTTGTTGCCGCATTCTCTCTTTGGCTCTCTGTCTTCACCTCTCACTGTCCCTCCTTGTCTCTCACTGTCCCTCCCCATCTCTCACTGTCCCTCACTGTCCCTCCCTATCTCTCTCCCTCCCTGTCTCTCACGGTCTCTCACCATCCCTCTCTCTCTCTCTCTCTCTCTCACTGTCCCTCTCTCTCTCTCACTGTCCCTCCCTCTCTCTCTCTCTCACTGTCCCTCCCTATCTCTCTCTCACTGTCCCTCCCTATCTCTCTCCATCCCTCTCTCTCTCACTGTCCCTCCCTATCTCTCTCCATCCCTCTCTCTCTCACTGTCCCTCCCTATCTCTCTCCATCCCTCTCTCTCTCACTGTCCCTCCCTATCTCTCTCCATCCCTCTCTCTCTCACTGTCCCTCCCTATCTCTCTCTCACTGTCCCTCCTTATCTCTCTCCATCCCTCTCTCTCTCACTGTCCCTCCCTATCTCTCTCCATCCCTCTCTCTCTCCATCCCTCTCTCACTGTCCCTCCCTATCTCTCTCTGTCCCTCCCTATCTCTCTCTCGTTCTCTCCCCCTCTCTAATTTAGTCTCTGTCTTCACCTCTCACTGTCTTTCCCTACATGTATCTCTCCATCCCTCTATCTCTCTCATTCTCTTCCTCTCTCTTGTTTAGTCTCTGTCTTCACCTCTCACTGTCCCTCTCTCTCTCTCTCCCTCTCTCTCTGTCCTCTGTCCCCTCTCCCTCTCTCTCTCTCTCTCTCTCTCTCTCTCTGTCCTCTGTCCTCTCTCTCTCTCTCTCTGCCCCCCCTCTCTCTCTCTCCCTCTCTCTCTGTCCTCTCTCTCTCTCTCTCTCTCTCTCTCCCTCTCCCTCACAGACTTGGCCTCAGGGCTGTTATGAGCATCTATACTACGAGGCCATCCTGCATAATAGATAGAAGGTCCTTGTGACAGAAGGACAGGACTGCGGGGCAACATACACAAATACATACACGCAAGCACAGAGAGGAGGAGGAGGGACAGCGCTCGAGGGGACCAATCTGCTCGCTCGCTCGCTCCTCTCATCTCCCTCTCCCTCCTCTGCACTTCTGTTTGTAGGACTGTACTTCCAGGTCATAACCTGAACTTCACCGATAACAGCAATCCAGCCGCAGCAGAAGGAGCAAAACCAAGGCTGCCTCTTGGTAGATAATCCGGACTTTTTGCAGCTCCGGCTTCTCTTGCTACTGGAGAGGTCATCACTGTGTCTGTGTTCAGCAGTATTTATAGTCGTCCCATGAAATAGCATGCGTGTCCTGTCACTGTGCTGCATTGCCATGCACATATCTCATTAGCTACAGCCACCGTTGGTATGACATTTTGAAGTGCTATGAGTTGGAACTCAGTCAATTTCACCGGCAGCTGGTTGTGCAGTAGTGAAAGTGCATTACCCTCCTTTAGCCACAATCAAGCCTCTTTCTGTCCCCTGGCCTTTCAGATCTGTGACTGTGACAGCAAATAGAGAAGGATATATGTTGGTCTATAATGTGAAGCTCAGTTAGTTGTAAGAGAGAGGAGAGAGTTGTCCATGTTCATGAATACTAATTGGACGGGCTTAAGCTGCAGGAATAACATGACATCTTATATTGAGTGGCGTTGCCCTTTTGAATGCATCAGTGGGAAACAGACAGTGCAACAACTAATCCAAGAGCTGCTCCACATCCCCCTCTGCTGTTGGCTGGTGGTACTGTAATGACTCCATCTAAAAAGTCCCCTGCAGGACGGACACACACACACACACACACACACACACACACACACACACACACACACACACACACACACACACACACACACACACAATGGGTGATACAGGGACTTAGGGGCTTTTTATGGACACTGACTCACCCCACTTAAACACTACCGTAAATGGGTGAGTGGAGAGAGGGAGGAGAGGAAGAGAGGAAAAGAAAAGGGGGAGGAGGAAAGGGATGGAGAGATGAGAGAACATTTAGAAACTACTCAGCCAACAACCCAGCCTTAATGACATAATTTCCTTGTCAATATGCCATTGTTTCATACGCGCGTGTGTTGCTACACTTACTTACTTGTGTGGGAGGGGTTTTAAAATACATGTTTTTGTGCGCGTGTGTCTATGTGCGTGTGTGTGTGTGTGTGTGTGCGTGTGTGTGTGTGTGTGGAGAGTAGGTGTTTGTGAGGTTTTAGACTTGGCCTAAAATATTATTTGGCCAGCAGAGAGTGTAAGCAGCTTCCCGAGAGCGTTAGCTTTATAAGGTTCTTTGGCCTGAAAAGAGTGTGTCTCAGTATTTGAGAGAGAGACATAGTGTGTGTGTGTGTGTGTGTGTGTGTGTGTGTGTGTGTGTGTGTGTGTGTGTGTGTGTGTGTGTGTGTGTGTGCGTGCGTGCGTGCGTGCGTGCGTGCGCGCGCGCGCGTGCGTGCGTCTGTCTGTCTGTCTGTCTGTCTGTCTGTCTGTCTGTGTTTGTCTGTGTGTTTTGTTGAGTTGGAATCTGAACTTCTTCACCTTCCCCTGCAGCTGTGAGAATGCTATCCAAAGAACACTACACACGCTCACACACACACACACAGACACACACACACACACACACACACACACACACACACACACACACACACACACACACACACACACAACACGTCTCGCTTCCTCGTAGTTTCCTCTCTCTCTCTCTTTCAGCCAGCGATACATCTCTGTGTCTGATCTGTTGGCAGCTGCTCTGCAGCTTGGCAGCACTGTCTGTAGAGAGGCTGTTGATTTGGACTCCACGCTTCATTAAAACCTATTTCACTGATCTCAGATCAGATCACAAGCCCTCATGATAAGAACCATTGAATAAAACACCTGCTCACTCCATCCCTTGACTTTCTGCCACCTCCTGCTTCCCTTCTCTTCTTTGTCTCGCCTCTGTTCTCTTTCTTTCTCCAGCTCCTTTTCTCTTTCTTTCTTTCTTTCTTTTTCTTTCTTTCTTTCTTTCTTTCTTTCTATCTTTCTTTCTTTCTTTCTTTCTTTCCTTCTCAGTTCAGTTTAATTCATCAAACAGTGTACTCTCTAATCTATTGCAGTGCAATGCAACATACTGTATAGCTAAAGCTTGTGTTATAGTCAACAGTAATTGGGGCGGCTGTAGCTCAGGAGGTAGCGTGGCTCGTCTGCTAATCTCCTTGGATAAAAGAGGTCGGTGGTTCAATCCCCAGCTGCTTCAGTCCACATGTTGAAGCGTCCTTGGGCAAGATATTGAACTACCGTAGCTACTGTATATAAATGCAGTCTATTCACTAGAGCCCGACCGATATGGGATTTTTGAAACCGATACGATACCGATTTTAGGGAATAAAAAATTACCGATACCGATAATATCGGCCGATATTTTTTTTTTTTTTTTTTTTATCATCAAATGTTTATCCCCCATTAGTGCTAATCCCCCATTAGTGCTAATTTTTTATTTATTTATCCTGGTTGCTGCTCCACCCTCTGCCGATCTGGGGAGAGCCGAAAACTTCACCGGTAGGACATAGCACGTGGGAGGATCACGATATTCCAACGAGTTCCCCTCCCTCCGAACAGGCGCCCTTAACGACCAGAGGAGGCACCACATCAGCAACCCTCAAATATCAAACACTTGACAAAGATATGATTGAGTTGACATGAATTGAAATATGTGATGTAGGCAGGATATTTTACAGCTTATTAATAAACTCAATGCAATGAAACAGTAAACTTAACTGGGAATTTAATAATTATAAATAACTAGAAATACAAAAACACAATAGAACAAATAGTTAAGAAAAAATATCAAATATACACAACATGCTGTCCATGCTGTCTATAACTTATATATATATATATATATATATATATATAAAAAAAAAAAAAATCGGCCGATAAAAAAAATAATTATCGGCCGATAATATCGGCGGGCCGATAATATCGGTCGGGCTCTACTATTCACCATTGTAAGGCATTTTACTCACCTCTCTCATGTCTGTCTCCTCCTGATTCCCTTGGTCTCTCTTCTTAATCCAGTTTTTTCTCTAACCCCCCTGTCCCTCTCTCTCGTGTCCCCCCTCTCTCCTGTGTCCCCGTCCCCCCTCTCTCATGTCCCCCTCTCTCTCTCTCTCTATGTCCTCTAGGCCTTGGACGGCGGGATCTATGAGCATGTGAAAGACTACCTGGTATCGTTGTGTCGCACAGAGCTGGAGGCCTCCCAGGCCACACACAGCACCTGCCAGTTCTTGTTGGACAAGTCCACCAGGGTGGGTCAGCCCAAGCAAGAGAGGCAGAACTTTGAGGAGAGGCAGAACTTTGAGGATGCTTTGTGAAGTGTGGTTTTTGTTCTAAACAGTGTCACACATAGTGTGGAGTCATCCACAATACTGTCATCCCTGAACATCTTAATCTGCTCTCTGCAGATACTTCAGCGAGTAGCTCTTGAACAGCAGTCACTCTTCTTTCACACAATAGGATGATGAAAGATTTTATTTACCAAAATGTTTGTTTACCTCTTTAGTGATGGGGACGGGATACTGTGACATTATGACTTTGACTTGCTTATTTTTCATCGCCAGGCTCTATTTTTCTTCAGCTTCACATAGTGGAAGGAAAAGCCTCGTTATCATTCAACATTTTGTAACCAAAACCATTTCAGAATGAATAATGCAGGAATGCTACTGTGACGAGTGTTTAGAAGGAAACACCATGACGTGTTTCACACAATGTGACACATACAGTACCCACTGAGGAGAAACAACTAATAGCCAAAAATACTGGCAAGGCTTGGACACCAACACCAGCACTCTGTGTGTGTGTGTGTGTGTGTGTGTGTGTGTGTGTGTGTGTGTGTGTGTGTGTGTGTGTGTGTGTGTGTGTGTGTGTGTGTGTGTGTGTGTGTGTGTGTGTGTGTGTGCGTGTGCGTGTGTGTGTACCTCTCCTGCTGTCTCTCAGGTAATACAGGAGTTCAACCAGCAGTTGTTCATGCAGGAGAACCCAGTGTTTCACAAAGCACACGACTTCCAGTTCCAGCCCAGTGACTGTGACACGGTGAGACACCACACACCTGCACACACCCATACAGTACTCACACACACCGGCACACCTGCACTTAGAGTGGTTTGTTTTCTCAATTGTAGCATCTGTATATTAACGTCCCTGGAAACAAACATAAATATGTGTTTTGAGTTTGTCACACGCCACAGGAAAATGTGTTATTAACCACCCGGTCAAATTTGAACGGAATTGAATGTCGCCAAGTATATCAAATTAGGAACACCAATCTCTATGTTCTCAGTGCTATTCTCTGCTGTGAGACAGTATTGGATACAGTATGATACAAGCTGGCTGCAGCCATGCTGCAGCATGCTCGCCAATAGCCAATGAGAGTCGAGCTAGCTGCAAGGCACGCCCAAACCCATATATGGACGCCGAGCAGCTCAGGCACTGCTGTCAGGCAGGCAGCTCCGTCCGCTCCGCTCACTCAGACACTAGACAGTCAAGTCAAGTTTATTTGTATAGCCCTAATTCACAAGGATGTCTCAGAAGACTTCACAGAGAATATGTCTCTAGCTAAATCTAGCTGACACAACAATAACAACTACAGCGGAAGGGGGGAACAGAACAGATACAGAGAGCAGAACAGATAGGATGTACTGGGGCTGGGCGATACGGTCATGAATAGTCACAAGGGACAGAAAAATTAAGCAATCAAGTTATGTATTATAGTTACCGGTATATACAGTGATTTCCGCATTGAGTCAGATCTTTCCCTGAGACTCATAAATGTTGTAAAAGTCACCAAAAATGGCCCACCAACAGATGCAAAAACACGAGCATACTGTATATGTGTTTAATGTACATACAAAGAACTGCCACGATCATATACTTTTGAAACACGCATTAAAAAAATCTTGATTTGTCTCCCTGGAGCTTGAGGTTGCTCCCCTTACCTTTCTGACGGGATATGGTTGTAACATAATGATCACCGCCCACTTCAACCCCAGCCTCAGCAAACAGTAAAAACAGGGATATGGCAATATTTAGGCTTTGGGTTGAAACTAATGGCTACAACTGTTTTGATGCTTACAATTAGGCACATAATTACATATTTGGAAGGTTTTGGTGCATTTTGCTTGCCTGGGTGTTTAACGTTTACACACATACACACAGACACTCACTTTTTCTCTCTTGCACACGCACACACACACACACACACACACACACACACACATGACATACTGTACCAATAGACTGAATGAATGAGGGCTTTACCTCATTTCTCCTTTTGCTGTCCTCCAATGTTGCATTTCATGTTCAAGACTAAATTCCTGAACTCAATCAGTTGGGCCCCTAAAACAAATGCTCATTCATTTATTGTTATAATTTTAGAGCATTCAATTAATATGTGTGGACTTGGACAACTTGCAGCTAGAAAGCACAGAGCCGAGGCTCTGAACACTCCCTTGTTTCAGGCTTCAGATTCTTTTGTTTCACTTTCACAAGTAGTCAGGGTTGATTTATCCAATGAACTAGAATCTGTTGACAGCATGATCACGGCATGAATCTTCTGTGTATTCTAATATTAATAATTTTAACAGCAAAGGTTATGTGTCCACTGGGAACCTCTCTTTGTAGTGCTGGCTTCCTTTTAGGAATTGACACTTAGCTGAGCTGAAAATGTTTCTAAATCAGCTGATCAGAATGTTAACAAATGTTTCAAGTTGTAGTCAATCAATCAATCAGGCTCCCTGTGACCAGTGACCACATAGTGATAGTGGGAGTCATGATGTATCACAGCCAGTGGGCAAGCCCACCCCCTTTCCCAGGAAGGTGCGGAAGTCTTTGTTTAAGCTGTAATTCCTCGAATGGCCACTTGGGCTGGGGGGCAGTAGGCAGATCTCCCCATGTTAAAATGCCCGTCTTGGTAACATGATTAAGGCGAAACACGGTTTTGGTCTATATAGCTCATTTCACCTTTTCATAACAACTGTAGGGGGGTAATTTTCTATATAACTCGCCCGTTTGGAGTAAAATAGATGATAGAAAAGGGGGTGATTGACAGATCGCCTGTCCAGTGATCACGCAGCTTGCCGATCACGGACCAATAGCAGGCGGAGCTGCGGCTCTGGGAAACTCCCATCTCACGTGAGGTGCGGAAGGACTCAACCCTATCCCCTCCCACTCTGCTGACGAAAAATCAAGATGGTGACGGCCAACGTTTGAATCCCGCCACGTAGAAGAAATGTAATGGGACAGCTACGTCCATATTATTTATGTCTATGATCACGGCCCAGCCACTTGCTAAAGAAATGTCTCCCAGTGGATACAGGCCCTAACTCCTCTCTATACATGTATATGTTTAGTCCTTTTCTCCTGTCACTGTCCTGCTCTGTCTTATTTCTCCGTTTTCCTGTTCTCTCTGCCTGTCTTTCTTTCTTTCTTTCTTTCTTTCTTTCTTTCTTTCTTTCTTTCTTTCTTTCTTTCTAGAAACTGTTATTCAGACATGTCTCTATAGTAGGATGTGTTCTTCCTTCCCTGTGTGCAGAGAGTTCCCCAAACTACCAGAGGAATAGGTTTAGAGGAATAACTCATTTTAAATTATCCGTTGTGATGTCATTATTCAGTCTTGATCCTTTTCTCACTCGCTCCTATGTCACCACTTGCTCTCCCTGCAGGGCTTGAAATTAACTTTTTTGACCACCTGCCAATATGGCTGCTAGAAGCTACCTGCCAATTAGAATTTCCACTAGCCAAAATGTTTTTCTTCAAATAAACCAGAATATGAGTGGGTTAATTTAAGCATAAGTATCAGTGAGGGTAACACGAACAAAAATGCACTCTTGAAGCTAAATAAATCCAAAACCAACAAGTTAATGATTTACATTTTTACTTCAATGTAGAACAGTAATTTCTTACACATGAGATTACTTTTAGCCTTTTAGTCATAAAGATTATTGAAAGATATTCCATATTCCAGACTGAAATGTTATAACAGAAGTGGAGTATTGGCCAGAATGACATGAACATTTGGACACTTATTCAGCGGGTATCTTGCATGTTGCGTTCAGGTGCACTGTAAAAAAAAAAAGAGGGCCAGAGGCCAGTAGGCGGAGAAATCACCGGCCACCGGGGCTTGGGGAACTCCCTGTGTGTGTCCCTAATCTTTGCTAACACTTTTCCCCTCAACTTTTCTCCATTAACCCTGCTTGTGTTTGCGTGCCTGTGTGCTTGCACTGCTGCTCTTGTTTGTGTGGGTGCTCGGGTGCTTGCCTCTGTGTGTGTGTGCGTGCGTGCGTGCATGCGTGTGCGTTTGTGTGTGCGTGTGTGTGTGTGCCAGACTCTGAGCTCGGTGCAGCAGTTGGTGGACATTGAGCCGTCGCCCGTCAGTGCCATGAGAATGACCCTGGCACAGGTAGTCTGTCCCACTGTTAGCATCCAACCTTCACATCTGACACTAAGCTGGGGCCAACTAACCTTAATCCATTCATGTATTGTCTGTCTGTCTGTCTCTATCTATCTACAGTATCTATATACGGTATTAGGGATGCACAATATATCAGCAATCATATCGGTATCGACCAATGTTGCAATGTTAATATTGGTTATTGGTATAAGCCAAAATTTTCACATTGAGAGGAAACAATGCGGTAAATCTATGATTTATGGACTTTTGCCAATGTTTTGTTAAAGCTGAAAATAATAAAAATAAGTGTTAAATGGCTCTATATTCTGACAGCAATCACTGAAATAGAGTGTTTGGTCAGTGACTTGGAACTCCCAACCCCCCACTGTACTCTGTCTCTCTCCTGTAGCCCTGCATGCAGTGCGGACGTATCGCCGCAACCGTAACTCGTAGAGACTTTCTCTGATTGGATAGTGGGAGGTCGACGCCAATTTTTATCCAGTCAGAGAAATGTTGACATTTTCTGGAAAACGGAAGGTCGATGCCTTTAAAGGACTATTTAATTTTTCTTATTTTTTTATACAAAAATAATGTATTTCAACTGAAAAGTTGACGATAATCCAAGGTTTATGTCATCTGTTGACACAGTCTCATGAGAAGTATTGTGGCAACACAGAAACCTGAGTGTACACATTTTGAGTAGGGGTATTACCTGGGGGAAACCCCTGGATAAAGTGCTGACCCTGACAGAGTTGTCATTGTACCATTCAAACCGTTTTCTGCAATCATTTGATTTTGTCTTACTGTGCTACGTCTCAATGGCCAAACACTTCCTCTTCTTTCACTCCAGGCAGGCAAACACTTGAAACTGAATTCACATCTGTTATTTCTATATGATCTTGGACTGAATTCACATGTTATTTCCCTATGATCTTGGACTGAATTCACATCTGTTATTCCCCTTATTCCCTTGTGATCTTGGATATTTTAAGGGTTGATTCATGAACCTTAGCAAGCCTTACAATCAGGATGATGTCCTGTGTTCGATTCCCGCCTGGGACCCTGTGGGTGCTGAGGGTGTGTCCCCATTCCCATGTCCTCTCAGTGCCTACTGCCCAGGTGGGGTCGTCGAGCTGCTGGTGGCAGATAAAAACATCAGGCAGTTAGAGGACAGGTCCAGTCAAAGGAGGATAGAAGTGGCAGAACCATGTTGAAGAACCATGCCAGAACCATGTTGAAGAACCATGCCAGAACCATGTTGAAGGCCAGCAGATGAAAACCACACCCACAGTATTAGGATTAATCCCACTGCGCCTAACAAGACGAGGTCTGTTCAGAATGGTAAAGTTGTCAACAATGTGAATTCCCAGGGAGTTACAGAAACTTTCCACACAAATATGAAGCTGGTGAGTTTTGCATTACCAAGGCTGTAGATACTGTAAACACAGCCTCCAAACCCTAATGTAGTCCTGCCTAGTTCTAGATGTACATGCTGTCCAACACATCTGGAACTTCATCCTTTTAAGTGGCTGCAGCCAACCAGCTACCTAAAACACAGAATGGTGTCTGCATGTGCCAAACAGATGTTCATTTCAGATTCAGGGTGCTTGTAGGCGGCTTTTTATTGCTTGTTTCTTCAACCTTGGTTCATGAAACTCACACTTTGCAACCGGCCTATACATCCCCTTGACACAGATAAGTGCACATGATAATAGTTCATTCTTACCTCACCTCTGTTGTTAGAATAATACGGTTGTTCCGCTGAGTATTCTAAATAACCGTTACTACTAGGGGTGTCACGATACACTCAGTTCACGATACGATACGATACACGATATTGGGTTCACGATAACGATGCGATATTTTAACAATATTTTTTTGCGATCGATTTGTAAGTTGAGGGGGCATCCTCCACGAGTAATTTCACCATTTTCATCCTCCGTGTCTGTAACGTCCCTCGTCTGTTCAAACAAAGCAATGAAAAGGAGAGCAAGCATGCAATCAGATGCAGATCAGTGCCACCATGTTCAGCTTCTTTTTCTCGCGATATGAGATTTCATCTCAAAGATACATATTGCCCCCCCCCCCGCAAAACTTTCAATAACTGTCAAACGAAAGACTGCAAAATCATTAATTATGAACGATACTAGTGTATCTCACATTACATTACATGTGGCAAACAAACAATTGTTAGAATTACTGTACATGTCAGCAAACAAGCGATTGTTAAACTGTACATGCAAGCAGGGGCGGACTGGGATCATAATTCAGGCCGGGCATTAGATACCAAGCAGGCCAGGCCGATACGGGCCGACGTGCGTGCTGGTGTCCGAAGGGCGGCGGCAAAAAATTTGGGCTGTTTGAAGCCCAATTTGGGCCGTTTGAAGCCAGATTTGGGCCGTTTGAATCCCAATTTGGGTCGGTTGAAGCCAGATTTGGGCCAGTTGAAGCCAGATTTGGGCCGGTTGAAGCCAGATTTGGCCCGTTTAAAGCCCAATTTGGGCCGTTTGAAGCCCAACTTGGGCCAAGTCCAATTTTACAATGAGATGCACCCACTTTAACCCTGAATAAAGTAATAAAACCACTAGTAAACCAGTAGGCGGCGCCTGGCCTGCTGTTCAGTGAGTGGCCTGACTGAGGGCACCAAATTTTTTTTTTTTTTTTTTTTTTTTTGGTGCCCTCAGTCACATGATGCCCTACGCAGTCTGCGTACTCTACGTATAGGGTTGCGGTTGCCCTGTCCCTAGTTACTACTATAGTGGTGGTTATGGAACCACGATCACAAATTCACAACCATTTTGACTTTGTTGTGCTGCACTTCCTATATCCCTTACCTGGCAGGCCCACTTGCCATGACTTTGCTCCTGATCCCATTTAGCCACTAATGGTTTATAGTTGACTTTGCTTTAATGAATGAACATCACAAGTTGGTACCAAGTTTTGACCTTTATAATGCATGCTGAGTAATGCAGACCATAATTACTAAAGCCCCCCCCCCCTCCAATGCATCATCATGATTCAAAGCAGGACCTAGTGTGGTTGAACCTATTAGCCTTTTTCACCTCAACCATTTTGTGGTTAAAAGGCAGGAAGTAACACAGGCGCAAGCAAAACATTTGCGAGGCCTCCGGCACTGGAAATGGATTGGAAGTTGGAAACCCTCATTCATGTTTGCTTGCACCTGTGTTACTTCCTGCCTTTTAGACACAAAGTGGCTGCTGGTGAAAAAGGTCCCATCCAAACACTTACTAAACCGTTTTGCACTGTATTCCATTGTGTGATGTTATGCTGCATCAGTGCAGCCTGTCAGCAAATTAACTTTGATCTGAGGGGCGGCTGTAGCTCAGGAGGTAGAGCGGGTCGTCCACTAATCGCTTTGGATAAAAGAGGTCGGTGGTTCACTTCCCGACTCCTCCAGTCTGCATGTCGAAGTGTCCTTGGGCAAGATACTGAACCCCAAATTGCTCCTGATGGTGTGCCAGCACCCTGCGTGGTAGCCTGCCGCCATCGGTGTATGAATGGATGAATGTACCCACTGATTTTAAAGCGCTTTGGATAAAAGCGCTATATAAATGCAGGCCATTTACACCATTTACAGATCTGCAGAACTACTCAGTGCTGTCCCTGACATTTTAGAGGCTTACTTTATGTTGTAATATTTCCAGTGGGTTTGGGTCTTTTTTGTACGATATTGGAATGAAGATTGTCTAACAGCATGTTAGACAATGTTAGGATTAAACATAAAGCTAATGTACAAAAACCCCATGGTGAATTTCTATACAAGAAAACGGCACTGCAGAAAGTCACTTCAAGGCCATATGCAAAGAAGGGATTCAAACTATTTTGCATATAAACTTTCAAATGTTCCTTTGGTTGGTTTTATAGGTAGGCCATTGGAAGAAAGCCTAAAGCTTCTGGCATACTCTTCGCGCCCAGCCAAGCGCATAGGGCGCACGGCGATTATGACGACATCGCACGGGGCGTGTCGGGGGGCGAGGCCTGAGCGCAGCGCGGCGCGTCCATGGAGATTTTTCTATCAGCGCGTCGGTTTTGCTGCCTGTGCCTGAGATCTCCGTGGTAGGCTATCAGCGGATATCTGCTGTGATTGAGTCCTCACCGTCGTAAAGTCGCCTTCAAAGCATGCTGTTCGATTATAACGAACTAGTTGTGTGGCTTAGCCTTCCCAAATGTGGAGGGGTCGTTTTTTATAATTTATTACATAGAATTGGGAACGTTACATTCAATTTCATTCAGACTGCCTGGAGCCTGGAGCTGCGCACTGAGTATGTTCTGTTTTGGCCCGCGCAGAGTGCGCGCGCCCTCCTCTGAGCCCCGCCTCCAGCGCGTGCGCGAAGAGTATGCCAGAAGCTTAAGCCACCTAAACAAACGGATAAAACAGTTTTGTCCAATTACCGTAAATTCCGGACTATAAGCCGCACCGGTGTATAAGCCGCACCTGCAAAGTTGACTGTTTTTATGCCTCCGCCGGCGATAGCCAGGCCGGAGGCATTATGGATCCGGGTTGTCCGTCCGTACGGCCGTACGGCCGTCCGGCCGTACGTCCGTCCGTACGATGTTTGTTAACGCGATATCTCAGGAATGCCTTGACGGAATTTAATCAAACTTGTCTCAAACATCGACTTGGACTCAAGGATGAACTGATTAGATTTTGGTGGTCAAAGGTCAAAGGTCAAGGTCACTGTGACCTCTCGAATGCCATTTTCAAGCTTGTTAACGCGATATCTCAGGAATGCCTTGACGGAATTTAATCAAACTTGTCTCAAACATCGACTTGGACTCAAGGATGAACTGATTACATTTTGGTGGTCAAAAGTCAAAGGTCAAGGTCACTGTCACCTCTCGAACGCCATTTTCAAGCTTGTTAACGTGATATCTCAGGAATGCCTTGACGGAATTTAATCAAACTTGTCTCAAACATCGACTTGGACTCAATGATGAACTGATTAAATTTTGCTGGTCAAAGGTCAAAGGTCATGGTCACTGTGACCTCTCAAACGCCATTTTCCAGCTTGTTAACACATTGACTGCCAGCCGTTTTTTTTTGCTGTAGGTAGCTTCTGCCAAGCCGTTTTTTGAGGATTATGGCTCATTTTACAAGAGCCGAGGATTCGTTTCAGCTTGGAGTTTGTGAACATACAATATCTCAAAAGTACTAATAGAATGTGTACTTTCTCTGTCTAAAAGAGTTAGTTTGTAGAGTTAGTAGTTATGTAAGCATTAGCAGTTGAATACAGCATGGTTTTAGCGTCAGAAAGAATATTCAGAGATAAACGGCTTTTTGTGAAATTGGATGGAACAGTCACTTTAACCATTCATTTTTGGCTCTCTCTCTCTCTCTCTCCCTCCCCCTCTCGCTCTCTCTCTCTCTCTCCCTCCCTCTCGCTCTCCCTCCCTCTCTCTCTCTCTCTCTCTCTCTCTCCCTCCCTCTCGAGTTGCTTCAACTCCTCCCTCCGTGGGCGGACAAGCTTGTCACCAGTCAGTGCTTTGCTGCTCTCCTGTGCCTGCATGTCTGCACGGCCGCTGTTTGAGGAAGTCGGGATGGACTCGCTCGTTTGGAGTTTTGGTTGAGAGAAGCTTTTGCGATTCTGGTCATATTTATGCTGCGTGTTTCAAAGTGTGTTCCTCCACCTGTAATCTATCACCCGATCATAGTAGATCGGCTGAATCTATTATGTAAATTTGCAATCCCGCATCGCCAGCAATCGGCGCGAAAAGGAAAGCGTTTTCCCCCATCCATTTTTCATGAGAATGGCTGGGCTGAGAATGGCGTGACAAGTTAAAAAAATGCTTTCCTTCCTCTAGCCAGGAGAGCACTGTTGCCACTTAGTGGGTCGGTGGAATGGGTTGTAAACGTTCGGTGGCTCCAATAATTATATAAGAGATGTAAAAGGGTTAGATGCACAACCCACCGTCAAAAAAAAAAAATCGATGCCAAAAACGTGTAAACACGTTGTTGGCAGGGAACAGCTGGATTCTGAAAACGTGTTCATACGTTGTTGGCAGTGAATGTGTTAACACGATATCTCACAAATGCCTTGGCGGACTTTCATCAAATTTGCCTCAAACATCGCCTTAGACTCAAGGATGATCTGATTAGACTTTGGTGGTCAAAGGTCAAGGTGAGCTCTCGAACGCCATTTTCAAGCTTGTTAACGCGATATCTCAGGAATGCCTTGACGGAATTTAATCAAACTTGTCTCAAACACCGACTTGGACTCAAGGATGAACTGATTACATTTTGGTGGTCAAAGTTCAAGGTCACTGTGACCTCTCACACACCCAATTTCCAAGCTCTGTAACGCAACATCACAGGAGCGCCTTGACGGAATCTCTTCCAATTTGCCTCAAATGGCGATTTGGACCCCAGAATGAACTAATGGCGGAGGCATAAGTCCGCCTTGCGGTCGTTCTAGTTTACATATATAAGCCGCACCGGACTATAAGCCGCGGGTGTTTTAATGGTATTTTTTTTTTTTTTTTTTTTTTTTTTATTGTGTTTTAATGTTTAATTACCATATGTAAGGGTTCATGCACAGAGGGGATTGTCGGGAAAGAGATGGCTGTTTGAGGAAGCTCCCATTTATTAACATTTCAACAAAACAACATAACACAACACCACCTGTGTTTCTTTTTTACAGTGCACACAGTGTCATACAGTGTCATACAGTGTGGTGAAAAGAGGGCAAGAGAGGAAATTAAAACAGAAGTGGATTTATAGTTAGAAAGAGTGCTAAAGAAGAGAGAATTCCGTTTTTTTTTTTTTTTTTTTTCTGAAAAAATCCATAGATAAGCCGCACCGTTATATAAGCCGCAGGGGCCAAAAAAGGCCAAAAAACGGGAAAAAAGCCGCGGCTTATAGTCCGGAATTTACGGTACTGTACATTCATATACCCATTATGCACAGATTGCTTTCCTCAACCATCACAACTGATGGCTGTAGCTGCTGAGCTTTATGACAGCGCTGTGCATGCTTTTTCATTCATCATTCATGCATATGATACATTTTACTTATTTATGTACTTATTCAATATGTGTAATTTATTATTTATGCTATATATAGAAAAATGTCTTTATGTTGTTTTTTCCCCCTTTTTTTCTTGGCCTTGGCATTGAGCTGTGGTCTCTCCCTAGCACTGATTGAGTGTGAACACCAACCTAATTATTTTCTACTTTACGTAGATTTTTTTTTCTCCAGATTTGAGCAAACCTACAAGCCACACCTTAGCTCTCTCCGTGGCACCTTAGCTCTCTCCATGGCACGTCAGTTAGAAGCACTATTCAAACCTAGTTGTCTGCCTCCCTGCGATGCTGCCTTGCCTGAACGTACAGTAATGAAGCTGTAAATCTCCCGTGTACTACTCTTGGTTTCACACCTATACTTAGCCAGATGTATGCCCTGCTGTTACTGAAGCACTACATAATTAATAGATATGATGTGCCATGGAAACTTGCTATTAAAATACCCTGTACTGTAGTCTAGCCAGCACACTTTCATTATCAGATTATGGAATCCCAGGTCTGTGAACACATTGGTGACACTCAAGTTGTGTGCATCCTGTGCCTCAAAAACATTTAATTTAATTTATTTATTTATTTAGTTAGTTAGTTAGTTAGTTAGTTATTTAGTTATTTATTTATGTATTTATTTTTATGCCTTTATTTTTATGCCTTTATTTTTATTATTTCTAGTTTTAGTCAGAATAGAAGTCCTGCTTTTTACGTTCTTGCAGCAGTTTTGGAGGCGAGGGTGAATTCAGGATGGGGGGATTTCTGTAATGCCTATCACTGTATCTGACACAAATCTTGCCATCAATATATAAATATTAGGAACAGTCTTCCCATCAAACAGACTGACCAGGATGTGTTGATTTCCGCTGATAAATCAGCCGTCAAGTCGAGTGCATGACGATCAGAAAGACTGAATACTGAACTGGTGCACCACTTGTTTTGAACATTTCTATCACAACATGTTATTCAGTGGTGTTATGTGCAGTCAGTGTGCCAGGCAACTGACCGCTCAAGGATATTTATTTTAAAAAGGGAAATTCCTATCGATTCATTCTTGTTTCTGTGGTTGGCGAATGACTGCGTTTCGTTTGATTTGGTGTTTGTGTGCGAGAAGGTCAGAGGTCGTTACTTAGAGAATGGAAATCACAGAATTGTTTTAATACGTCGAAGCTCGGAGAGAAAAGACCACATGGTTGTAATTGATGATGAGTGCTTGCTTTATTGGGAAGCCATGCACGTTCTTGCAAAGACTTACATAATATGTGCACGTGCACACACACACACACACACACACACACACACACACACACACATTCATGCTCTCTCACATGTGGTTTTAATAGCACCCAACTTATTCCAAGATGATAACAATGGAGCTGTGCAACACACGCTGTATTAATTATGTGAGAGGAAAACAATATTTCTGTCTCTTACTTTCTTCCTTTAGATTAAGTCACAGCTTCTGCATGTCACACACATTGTCCATGTATTATTGACAATGCACTTATGTGTGTGTGTGTGTGTGTGTGTATGTGTGCTTGTGTGCGTATGTGTAAATGCATATGCTTGCATGTGTGGCTGTCTACCTGTGTGTGTGATGCCTGTGTGATGTGTGTCTGTGTGTGTGCGTGTTTGTGTGTATTTGTGTGTATCAGAGTCGTCAGTTGGAGTCCGAGACGGGAACGACGGAGGAACACAGCCTGAACAAGGAGGCCAGGAAATGGGCAACCAGAGTGGCCAGAGAACACAAGAACATCATACACTACAAGAGAGTGAGCTTTACACACACTCACACAGACACACACACACGCACGCACGCACGCACGCACGCATGCACGCACAGACACGTTGAATCAGGTCTGTACATTCGCTGGAGTTGGCCTATCATACAAGAGGCATTGTTTTTGGGGGTTGGGGGGGCGGCATTTCGTAGTAGAAAGTGTGCTGCGGCAATCACAGTGTTTATGCCAGATAGACTTTTAACGATGTTTTTCAATGTACAATAGACGACATCAGAGATATTTTTCAGAAAGCAATTCTCCACAACATAAACCTTCAACACATTATTCTGGCGATAGGGTTAGAAAACGTCAGCTTGTGATGTACCAAAAAGTGGGCTATTTGCAACGTACCAAAAATAGTAGTAGTAGTAGTAGTAAAAACTGTAGTATTCAAACATGGGATATGGTATTGTACCAGGGGCTTGGGCGGTCAAGATTGTTTGCGCGGCCGCACGCTCACAACGGACAATTGTGTTCACGCATAAATCCCATCCGAGTAACGTCTGATATCTTCAGGTGTTCATTGCATGTCTGAAAAGGGCTTGAATGAATGAATGAAGGAAGGAAGTGTGTTTATTGTCCGTGTTCTGTACATCATCGTCGGTGGCAAACAACAAGACAAGGAGCATCGTGAACATCACATCACAAGACAAAATACACGAACAAGACAAAACATGCATGGTTGGAAATGGCTTTTGTCTCATAGCAATTCAAGCATTCTCACACACCTACAAATTCACACACAAACAATGAGTTTATTTGTTTATTAAAAGGACCCCCAGTAGCTGCCGCCTAGACGACAGCTAGTCTTGAAGATTGTTGTCAACACAGACAAATAACTTACTGCCTTGTATGTATGTGCCTGGGTCTGTGTGTGTGTGTGTGTGTGTGTGTGTGTGTGTGTGTGTGTGTGTGTGTGTGTGTGTGTGTGTGTGTGTGTGTGTGTGTGTGTGTGTGTGTGTGTGTGTGTGTGTGTGTGTGTGTGTGTGTGTGTGTGTGCGTGCGTGCGTGCGCGCGTGCGTCTGTGCGTGCGTTTGTGTGTGTGTGTTGTGGTCAGTCCCTGGAGGAGAGTGAGAGCCATGGTTTGCCCCCCACGGAGCAGGGCAGAGCAGATCTGGAGCTGAAGATCGAGGACACCAAAGAAAACATACGCAAAGCTGAGGTCTGTGGTTCCCAACTTGTTTCTTCTTCTCCGAGACCCACTGCATTGTCCAGATTTATATTCACAGTCATTCATCAGAGGAGAAAGTATATGCTTTGCTCTCTCTTGTACTTGTGACTATTTGTTTTTGTGGGGTGAAAGATATTTGAATTTGGACACCACACTTCAATCCAATCCATATATATATATATGTAGTCTTTGTGGGGTGAAAGATATTACACAGCAATCCATCCAAACCAATTGCCATTCTATTTTTTCCACTCTAGCTCTGTCTCTCTCTCACTCCTCCCACTCTCTTCCTGTCCTCTCTCCCTCCCTCCCTCCCTCCCGCTCTGTCTCTCCATACCTCTGGTGCTACACACTAGTAGAGATATCTATTATCTTTGTATTGATCGTCTCAAATGCAGCCTGTCACGCTGTGAACGAGATCAATGCATCTTGTCCTCACCTCATCACTTTCTCTCCATTCTGTCTCAAAACTGTGGATTTCTCTATTGCTCCGATCGTTTCTTTTTTCTGTCGTTGACTTCCTCCTCTCTGTCCGTCTTTACACTACTATGTCTCAACTCCTCTTTCTCTTCTCTGTCACTTTCTCCTTATGCTCTCTCTCTCTCTCACACACACACACACACACACACACACACACACACACACACACACACACACACACCCCTCTCTCGCTCTCTCTCTCTCTCTCTCTCTCTCTCACTCACTCACACACACACACACACACACACACACACACACACACACACACACACACACACACACCCCTCTCTCTCTCTCTCTCTCACCCCCTCTCTCCCTCTGCTGCTCTCACTGCTCACTTCTGCCTTGATATCCCTCTTTGCTTCCTCAGCACCTTTCTCATGAGCCTCTCGGTATCTGGCACCCTCTGCTGGCTGTTTTGGTCTCAGCATTTAAGTTCAGAAGTCCTTTTTTTCAGCTTTTACTCTCTAGGTAATCTCTGGGATAATTTCAAATCCGTTATTCGTACTCCTCCAAAACTATTTTTTCAAGCTATTAAAGAAAGCTTGTTTAACATAGTTTACTGTTTTTAAGTGTCTCATATTTCAGCCTGCAATTCATTGTAAATTAGAAAGATTTTGGCAACACAACATTAGATCATTGCATCAGTGCATGAATCTGGTAGATTTAGCAAGTCTATGAGAGTACCAAATATGGCCACTTTTTTCACAGTCTGTTTCACAGTTCTCTCTCTCCCAATCACAAACATTTTTCACCACCCTCACTTAAGAAAACAATGGCAGGCCTATTTGGGATGGAGAATGGTGGGAGTGAAGATTTGTCACTTGTATGGATTAAAATAGTCTCGCTTGCCAGACTATTTCTGTTTTGCGCTGTACCAGTGCAGGAGAGAGTCTGGCTGCTCTTACTCTCACTCTGGTATAGCGGGGGGAAAAAGGCTCTGTTATCTTTACAACCATCCACCGAACGTACCAAGCAGACCTGCTTTATTACTAGGGGTGTCACAATATATCGTCCCACGAAATTTCGCGATAGTAAAACGTCACGATATGTATCGTTGAGATGAAATCTCATATCGCAATTTTTTTTTTTTTTTTTTTTTTTCCAAAAATAGACAAAGAAACGTCTTTGTTTGTTGAAGTTCAATGTGTGGAAAGTAGTTCAGTTGAACAAGTCTCTGAAGAGACACATGAGAAGTTATACAGGAGAGAAACCATTCAATTGAGTTTCTGGCAAAACTGTTTACTTGACAGGAAAAACTGAAGATGCATAAAAAATAGACTAAGAAAAGTCTTGTTGTTTGAGTTTGAAGAAAAACTGAAGATGCATAATGAGAATTTATACTGCTGAGAAACCTTTTAGTTCAAAGTAAATCTAAGTGACGGTGTAACTCATTCTATTTCAAGATAAGCCTTATCTCCAATCTCATGTTTTTTCTAGTTGTTATTGTAATAACAATTTCCCACAACAGCATGTTTTGTATTTGTGCATTTCAAATAAAATACTACTTTTCCAGTCATATATTGTCATTATTCAAGTTTAAAAAAATATTGTTAAAATCGTATCGTATCGTATCGTTATCGTGAACCCAGTATCGTGATACGTATCGTATCGTGAACTGAGTGTATCGTGACACCCCTATTTATTACACAATACCAATCTTCGTCAGTGCCATTTTCAGCATGTAGGTTGCTAGCCTGCTAGCTAGCGTTGTTGTTGTTTCACAGCAGCGGAGGCATTTGAGAGCGGACACGCAGGGAGCGGAAAGGGATTTCCCTTCGCTCCTACTGAAATGGTCGGAGCCAATGGCAGTGCTTATCCGAGCGGAACAGAAAAACTTTGGCCTGCTTCCAGTGAGTCAGACTAGGAAGACTGAAGTGGCAGCATTGATTGATTGTGTAGAATAAGATGAGTATACTTTTCAACAAGTGAGGAGTCCAATGTTCTCAGCACAATGTTGATGTTGGCACAGACATTGTGTCTGGGCTCTTACAGACACAAGCACCTATAGTGAGCTTCAAAAAGAGTTCTCTTCTGTTATAGTTCTCCCATATGTGTGGTGTTATAGAGGAGACATTCCATCAGAAATCTCCAAATAAAAAATAGAAGGTTTTTTTAGCCTCCTCTCTACTGGTCTCCAGTTTCTGAGTGTATTGATCATCAGGTCCTAGAAGATGAGAGAGGAGCTGCAGTCTCCATACTAATGAGCTGTTGCAGTCTGCTCTCAAACTGGCTCCACCTCCACCAGACAGTCTGGCGCCATTAAAACTGGGCATTCAAATCTGATGCATCTAGATTGTGTTTAGAGCCACATTCACATGCACAAGCATAATACATCTCAGAAGGATTGGAATTAAAAGCAATTCCAAGCTGTCAATACATATTATCTGGACTAGGAAAACTTTTTTGAAATCTTTCACACGAGTGGATTTAAACCTCCTTTCAGCAAATGTGCTGTTTAATCTACACACTTGATAGAATTTGATCTGCATTGAAATTGTAATACCTGTGCTAAATGGGGCATGCACAGACACAGGCAGATCTTTTTTGTGTGTAAAAAACCAGGGCATTTTCGGTGTGTCCTGGTAGCTCACCTGATACCACGAAGGCTTGGCGGCCGACCCGGGTTCTAATCCGACCTGCGGTCCTTTGCCGCATGTCATCCTCTCTCTCTCTCCCCACCTTTCCTGTCTGCCTACTGTCTATATAAAAATATATAAAGGCCAGATGCCCAAAAAAGGGTCATGGTTGTGATCCGAATCACAAAATCTGCATATCATAGCAGACTGGAGTATTGGTCTGCGCTCTCTGAGTGTACTTCTAGTTATTCATGTTTTTGTCTGTACTGTGTTAAAAAAAATTGAAAGCTTTAATAAAATATAAGTCATAAAAAAAGAAACCCATTGTATGGAATTGTAAGGAATGACTCATTTGGGTGCTTATAGCCTGATACAGTACATGGATAAATTGCTAGTTGTTAGCACAATCTGTTTGTTTTGGTTCAGCATTATGGCTAATGGCTCGTTTCATCCTTCCTAACATTTGTCCCAGCTTTTCAAGCGCTGGGAAAGAAGGCAGGTGCCACTGCTGAATCAATAGAAAGCAGAGATTCTGACACTTCTCCAACAAACAGGAGCTCATATTGACCACAAGTCCACATTCATCCTTTACCCACTACAGCCCTGCTGGAAACAGATCTGTGAGACGTTTGAGGTTGAAGCCAGCTCAGCTCCGCCCCGTAATGCATTTGTTGCCCCCCTTCTGTCCACAGACAATAAAGTTGAAAGCTGAGGCTCGGTTGGACCTCCTGCGACAAGTGGGGGTTGCTGTGGACACCTGGCTGAAGAGTGCCATGAACCAGGTGGGTTTAGTCTGTGTGTGTGTTCCATAGTTATTGGGTCGGCCTCTCTGGCTCCCCCTGCATGCAGTGTTTTTACCTGCATGCATGCGTCCATGCATGCAAGCAAGTGTACAGTGGTTTATGTGTGCATACATATTTTTGAATCCATGCATCCGTGTGTGTGCGCTTGTGTGTGCTTGTGTGTGCTTGTTGATATGTGCGTAAACGCCCCACTCTCTCTGTGCATGCTCCAGGTGATGGAGGAGCTGGAGAATGAACGCTGGGCCAACTACACCTCCCATGATCCCTCACTCTCGGTGAGACACCTCCCCTCACTCTACCTCCGTTGTTGCTTTCTTGCCAAGCTGTAACAGCAGAACTTGTCCTTTTCTTGCTAAAGTAGTCCATTGCGACAACAGCAAAGTTTATATAACCTTTCAAAACAGAGGCACTACTGCTTAATACCAAACCTTTTGAACATAAACCTTAATCCTACGCTTAGTTGGCCTAAATAGGACATGAAACATTTGATCATATGACTAGTTCATTTGTATTTCACCTCAGACGACACTTAACTAGCCTGTACTCCACTGCTGTGCTGTACTGTACTGTACTGTACTGTGCTGTAGTGTGCTGGGCTGTACTGTACTGTACTGTACTGTGCTGTACTGTACTGTGCTGTACTGTGCTGTGCTGTGCTGTGTTGTGCTGTAGTGTGCTGGGCTGTGCTGTACTGAGAAGGTGAGCAAATCTAGGTACGTTTCAGCCTTGAAAGCAGTGTGCCGTCTTGTCTGAGGCGAAATGCAAATTAACTAGATTCGTATGATCAAAGATTCATGTCCTCTTTAATACTTAGAGCAGTTTTTGACTTTGCTGCTTGGACAGAAAGTGCAAACCTCACACCTACAGGTAGCAGAGGACATTTTCATCACAGGACATCAAACCTCACACCTACAGGTAGCAGAGTAGCAGAGGACATTTTCATCACAGGACATTAGGGCTGTCAATCTCCCTCTATAATCAAATTCGAATTTCAGTGCTTTATACATTTTAATATTCGAATTATATTCGAATATTTTAATTAATTTTTAATTGAAAAAAAAAAAAAAAAAAAAAAAAAAAAAAAGGGTTTTTGGATAAAATAATTGATAATAAAAAAAGACACAGCCTTTGTTTGAGCTCCTTATCAATAAACAAATAAGTAAACTTTGCCAAAACAACAATGAGCCATAAACAAAAAAAATCAGTCACGTATTGCACTTAAGAGCTACATGTTTACATTCAGTATAGCAGCTTCAACAGTCAACTTCAGTTAACAATGAATGAACATACATTTTAAGAGCTACAGGTAGGTTTACATCAGTATAGCAGCTTCAACAGTCAACTTCAGTTAACACTCTTTTCTTCAAGTATGTTGTCAGAACTTGTCACTGTTCTAGTGTTCTAAAAAAAAAAAAAAAAAAATTAAATATTCGTTTTTAAAAAATAATAATAATCGAATTTCGTTCATAATTATTAAATTCGAATAATATTCGAATATCAAAATTCGTTTCAACAGCCCTACAGGACATCAAACCTCACACCTACAGGTAGCAGAGTAGCAGAGGACATTTTCATCACAGGACATCAAACCTCACATCTACAGGTAGCAGAGTAGCAGAGGACATTTTTATCACAGGACATCAAACCTCACATCTACAGGTAGCAGAGTAGCAGAGGACATTTTCATCACAGGACATCAATAGTGCACAGGCCTGTGGTGGCATTGCATGCATGGTGGCGTGTTTGACCATAACCCTGCACCAGAGCATACAGTATAGCCGCGTCTGGCTGTCCTTGATGCCACTTTCTTCTCAGTAGTTTTCCTTCTTGCAATGCAAGAGCCCTACAATCAATTAATTGGGTTCAAAAATGTCAATTAAAACTGCAAGCCACTCACTTGTAATCATAGAGCTTTCATTCTTACTGATTTCATTCTAGCATGTGAAAATAATCCAGCGAGAAAAGTTCTCTTCCCGAATGATTTAAATTATTTCAATTGCAAGTTAATTGACCCTAGCCCTGCTGGCTAATCATCCCGTCACACCAGTTACAACTACTTACGACTCCCCACTGCCCCTGGAATACTGATGCAGCCTTGTGCAAGTGGCACTTTTGACTTGCTCGCCCCAAGTTTCAAGACCCATACGTTTACTGTTGTCATGTTTGGGCTGAATGATTACAGATCTGAAGCATGCTGGCCTTCTTTATCATCTCATCCTCTCTGTGTGTGTGTGTGTGTGCGTGTGTGTGTGCGCCTGCCTGCCTGCCTGCCCGTGCCTATGTGTGTATGAGACGTATGTGTGTCTGTTAACAGGACTAAATGTAGACAATCTGCTCCATCCAAAGCAAGTTCACATTATATTGCAGCTAACAACTAATGCCAGAGAGAGGAGAGATGTAGGGGGAGAAAGAGGGGTGAGAGAGAGAGAAGGAGCGGTGGAGGGGAGTTGGACAGATGGTGTGAAAAAGAAAGAGGGAGAGAGACAATCACTGAAGAGGGAGAGAAAGACAGAGAGTTAGCAGAGAGAAAGAAAGAGAAGGAGAACAGGGACGCGAGAGTGATAATGCTGAAGTAAAATTAGATGCCGAGGTGAGAGAAGGGGGTGTGGGGGCTTGGGAAGAACTGCCAAGAAAGTATTAAGTACATAAGAGACTTAGAGAGGGGAAGGAAAGTGAAGGCTTAGGCCCAATTTATGCTTTGTCTGCCGACACTTTTGAAATGGTCGCCGACAGAAATGAGCACTTGAGTCGACACTTTCAAGTGTCGGCGAGCAGCGTCTGCTACCTAGTGAAATTTCTAGTGTCGCTGACTACGTCACATAATGTGATTGGCTATATAGACGGGCACGCGCTTGACTTCCTTGTTTTAGTTTTCGCTGAAATGAAATGAATGAACGTGTCCCCGCTATTTTTATCAGCATGTCCTTGATGTATGACTTCGTGAAAATCACAAAGAACACCGTGACCAACTTCCCAGAGAGAGAGGAGGTGAGTTGTGTGGTTGTGTGTCGTTATATGCGCCTGCAGTTACATCTTGCCTCCGACGTGGGTTCACTGACAGCATTCCCTCTCTTGGCTGTCTGCACTAGTTCTCTGCCTCCCTCTGTCTATAGCGTCACGTGACCGTTGAGCCGAGGAGAGAAGCATAAATGCAGCAACATGAGCGACACTTTATTTTTCGTCTGCGACCATGTGCTGAGCGACACTTTATAATAAGTATAAATTAAGCTTTAGGGATGCACAATGATGTCGGCACAGTACATAAGAGACTTAGAGAGGGGAAGGAAAGTGAACGCTTAGGGATGCACAATGATGTTGGCACATCACCGGTATCGGCAGACAAAGGCTTTAAAGCCCCATTCTGTAGTTTTACTATTTGGGGAAAACGCACCTAAATGCTGGACTTCCCTGTTTGTACGTTCAGATATCAGCCTTATTTTACAGTTTCTACTTGTACTCTCTACTTTGCTTACCTTTCTGCAGTGTGTATAACTGGTTCGCTGGGGGGGGGAATAGCTCTAAATATGCACAAACGTTGTTGTCTCGACTTGTTTCATCGAGAGAAGTAGCTAATCGTGCCGCTAATCAAGCTAGCAACACATTTTGCTTCCTAAACGTACTTCACAATAAAAGCATGCTGCTATTTTGTCAGTAGTCTCTCAAGCCAGACTGTCTCTTCTACATTCGGCAAATGCAGCTTAGACAGTCTGTAATTCACAGCCACAGAACATGGACAAAGAAAGTTGGCGGGGGAGTAAATGCTTTAGACCGGATGCAGGTGATTGGAGTAATACCAGCGGATGTCCATCCGGGACATCCCCCTATCATCGTTCATTATGTTCCCTGAGTTTCCCTCTCCGTTTTGACCAAGTTTTCCGTGCTCAACGTACAGACGTTTAGGTGGAAGCATTTGAAAATTGCAAGAGCCAACGTCTGTTTTGTTTTAAGAGACTAGTTTGTCAGCGGAAAACGTTTCATTTGAAGGCGCTGTGCAGGAAATGGAATTAAAAGTTCCAGGCAACTTGACACTGTCAAGCCACCGGGACGCGGAGACCAAAAATGCAGAGTGCAAGAAGAGGCTTTCGGAGGGCGGTGTGGGAATGGCACTCTCCCTATTAGAAGTCATTGTACCATCAAAACCATTAAAAGGCTGTTACAGTATATTAAAGTAAAGAAGTTACTTAATGGGGCTTTCAAATGAAATATTGGCAGCGGCCCCAAAACGAACATTTCTGCCGATATGAAAGGCTGATAAAAGGATGCTTTATGCCCAAATG
>NC_139642.1:53461295-53563795 GCF_964638095.1 Poromitra crassiceps | reverse complement strand
TTGTTGAGGAACTAGAATAAGTGTCTGTAGTAGTGATGGCTTGGCCATTCTAGGCATGCACACCCCCGGGCAATGTATGTGTATTCTTCTTTTTTATATTCATATTATTATTCTTTATTCATCCCCTCCCTCACCTGAAATAAATAAAATAATAATCTTGGCATGACCACAAGAAGAACATTTTGCCAAAGTGTCAAAATATAACACACACACACTCTCTCTCTCTCTCTCTCTCTCTCTCTCTCTCTGTCTGTCTGTCTAGATCTCTCCATCTCAGAAGTTGCCGTCCTTGCCGCCTCTTCCCCTGTATGACCAACCTCCCATCAGCCCTTTCACCAGCCCGGAGACCTCCACGCCACCTCCTCTCCCCCGCTCGCCCTCCGTCGCGCTCAACGGGGAGCACAAGCCCCCGCTGCCAGCCCCCGCACACAAGGGACCGCCTGCCCCCCACAATAAGACAAGTAGGGACACACACACACACACACACACACACACACACACACACACACACACACACACACCCACCCATGAGAATATAATGATCATTATTGCTTTCTGCTGTTGCTTTACTTAATTAGAAATCCCTCTCTCTGTCTCTCTTCTTCCCCCCCCCCCCTCTCTCTCTCTCTCTCTCTCTCTCTTCTCCCCCCCCTCTCTCTCTGTCTCTTCCCCCCCCCCTCTCTCTCTCTCTCCCCCCTCTCTCTAGATCATAGCTCTGGTAGGAGTCCAGTGTCTCCAGGCTTTCCCCCGCCACCTCGATTCACCCCTGAGGGAGGCCCTGGCAAACTACGGCCCGTCAGTATAAAACTCTGTATCTGTCACAGCGGGTGTTGTTCTCACCTTCTGACGTGTCCTTAAGTGAACACAAGTCCAACAACCAGATTTAAGCACACAAGATGTACATGGTTTATTGTGACCACTGTTTAAAGTCTGTGCTGTCACTCATATAAGGTCTGTTCTCTGAATCCTAGGTCTCCCAAAGGTGTAATGTTGATCAGTATGATGAGTGCAACAATATATACGACTATAATCATTCTATGATGATGACTATGATCATCATCACGTTTGTTGTCACATTATCTATAATGTTAAGAGTTAGAGGCAAGATTACATTTTAGATGACAGTAGGCTACTGTAAAGCTTAAAAAAAGAAAAAAGCCTGGTTGGTCAAAGCGTTTTCACCTCGGGACAGAAGTTTCCCAGCAGAAAGAACGTCTTGCTCATAGCTATGTGTATATATATATACACATATATATATATATATATTTAGGACTATTATTTTTGAAAGTACTTCATTTGAACAAACGGTCCTACTCTCACTGCTCTTGTTTGGTGGATAGATAGCAGATAACCTACATCCCTGGGTACAGGGGCAATCTTCACATTCTTCATCACATTTCTATTCTAAGGAGCAACTTATTCAGTAACAGCCCTCTGGGTATGTTTTTAGTGTGATGTATTAGACTAGATCATTAGAGCTACTAGAAATATCGCATGCTTCGCGCGCTCGTTCTAGCGTGCCTCGCACACTTTGCATGCTCGCGCTTGTTGAGCAATTGTGAGCGGCGCGCCATGAGCCGTGCGCCACACGGAACCCCTCGCCTTACTATAATCGTGAGATTATGTGAAAATCCATCAGCTCCAACCTGTTTTTCTTTTCTTTCTTTTTTTTTACTCAAAGGGAGTCATTACATCTATCTGAATGAATCCCAAGTACAAAATGTATTCAAAACACATTTATTTAAAAAGATTATGGGATTCAATTGAAATGTTGTTGTTTTTGTCCAGCCACAACATCTGCATGAGATCCTAAAAAAAGATGCTGTTATTGCCATTAGAATTTAGAATAGCCTCAGGCCTTGGCCACACTGAGCCGTCATAAAATGGACAGAACAGATAGACGGATAGATTTATGTCCGTTGCATGTACAAGTAACCTACTTGTACAGCAGGTGGCGGTAAGCACCTTGAAGGTGTCAGTTACCCGCCTATAAACCGAGAGAAGAAGAAAGCTGGCGTCAGCTAGCTGTTAGCTCTGTGCGCTACGTTACTTATGTGGCAATAAAATGCCACCGAACGACCAGATTAGATGGTGAAATCAGACGGTGACACTGACTATCACGTTGTACAACAGCGGGATGGTGTACACAGCATTAATTATAGCCTCCTTCACCGCCTCGGCCGCCATCTTCTTTGAAAAGTTGAAACAAATCTCGGAACGCCTCCTCTCAAGACCTCGACTCTGATTGGCTAAACGGACAGTGACTATCTGACCATCCGATACGTCCATCCAGAAAAAGATCATCCCTCTTCAACTTTCTGTCCATCAAAACGTATGCAAATATTCTGGATACGTACGCTTCTGAGTGCTCCACGGACAGTCGGACAGCTGTCATTGAAAATGAATGGAAGTGAACAGAGAAATGAACGCACACGGACAGACACCACGGATCAGTGTGGCCAAGGCCTTACTTGCCTTTCTCTTAAAGGAACAGCTCAACCTAAAATCCAAAATACATATATTCCCTCTCACCTGTAGTGCTATTTATCCATCTGTATCATTTTGTGTTAGTTGCCTGAGTTTAGGAGATATCGTCCGCAGAATGTCTGCCTTCTCTCCAATACAATGGAACTGGATGGCACTCGGCTTGTGGTGCTCAAAGTGCCAAAGAAAAACATTTGATAAACTCAACAGCAATGTCTCTTTCCAGAAATCATGACCCCGTTACTCAAGATAATCCACAGACCTCGTTATGAGCAGTTTCATGGAGGAACTATTTTCTTTTGACCGAACTACACCCGCTAGCTGCTAGCTAGTTCCTACATGAGACTGCAAAAGAAAATAGTTCCTACATGAAACTGCTCGCATGATTTCTGGAAAGAGACAATGCTGTTGAGTTTTTCAAATGTATTTTTTTGGTGCTTCGAGCACAACAAGCCGAGTGCCATCCAGTTCCATTGTATTCAAGAGAAGGCAGACATCTCTGCGGCCGATATCTCCGAAACTCAGGCAACTATCCCAAAATGATATAGATGAATAAATAACACTACATGTGAGAGGCAAAATATGTATATTGGATTTTAGGGTGAGCTGTCCCTTTAAGTTTTTTCTTGATATTCTGTTATTTCCTTTAGAATCGCTTTATTTGCCTTTTTTGCCTTGAATGAAGTTTTTTCTTGACTTTGATACCTCATTTGTTTTCCCCCGGCAGGTGCGTGCGGCTCCCCCTCCGCCCAAACAGCACCCCCGCAGGCAGCAGGAGAAGAGCGACAAGACAGAGGAGGTGGAGATCACACTGGTGTGACGGAGACGAGCTGGCGGGCTAATTATAGAGACGGGGGAAAACAGATGGCAGACGTCCCCTACAGGCTGGGGAAGTGAACTGAACCGAGCTTCACTTAGAGTGGTCTGAAGACTCTGAACTGAACTTTGCTCCGGATTACCGCGTCGCCCCTCGGCCTTCTCCGCAGCTTCTCTCCTCCTCAAGTTGAGAAGGAGAGGAGGGAGACGGGATAAAGAAGAGTATCCAATTAAATAATCGTCGTATTAGCCTCCTAAAGAATGAGGAGTGCAGCAGTAGCCACACAGCCCCCACCCCACCCGCCTCTGCCCTTCCCCGCCCTTCCCTTCTTGCCTTAAAGTCTCGCCTCATCTGGCAGCCATCTTGAATGAAGGAATTCAGCTGGAGGACAACGAAGAGGAAGAGGAGGAGGAGGAATGTTTGGGGAGGGGAGGAGTGTGAAGGAAGAGGAACACTGCAAAGTAATGAGCGGTTTGGCAAGTTATTATTATTATTTTTTAATTAAGACAAATTATCTCACAGTACCAGCGCGCCTCTTCCAAGAAATGTCAGTGTTTCACTCAGTTGTTAATAAATAACCATGAATCGAGAGAAAAGTCAGCTTTATAAGGTGCGGCGCCCCCCCTAGGGTCACCTGGGGAATAAGAGTTAAAATGCGTACCCACGGATTCATAGCCATACCCACGGAAAACCATACCCACACATTCCTAAACCATGCCCACAGATTTGCAGGTCTGTAGGAGTGTTTTGACAGTAACAATGAAAGGTGACCTGTGCAATGTCCGATCTAGTTGTAAATGGCACATATGGCATTTTTCATCATCATTATTATTATTATTAGTAGTAGTAGTAGTAGTAGATCTAATATCAACCTGTGTCCTCATTTATTGGATTTGACGATTAAATACAAAGTAATTGGTTTAACACTGTATTTCTGCATGTATAAACTTATGCACTTTTATTTTGAAGACTAAACACACCCAAAGCGGCAGTCTTGTTTTCCGGTTATTCTGGCCAGTGTAATGCATCTAGAGCTCATCAAGGATGGTGTATCCTTGGGTACGGTTTATGAATCCATGCCAGCTGACCGCAGGGGTCTCCACAATAAGGCTATATAGGTCAGCTGACCGCAGGGGTCTCCGTAATAAGGCTATATAGGTGGAGAGAAACATACTTGCCAAGCGTCTCTTATTTTGGAGTGAGGTTAAGGGTTCAACCATGTGGAGGGAGAGAGTGGGTGGTGATGCGGGCGCAGGGTTACACCCCCCCCTCCCAGCCCTTGCCATATATAGTCCTCTCATCATACGTATTCAAAGTGTATTAGTACAGTACATTACTGTTGTCATAGGAATGTTATGCGCAGCGTTTCATATAGACTAACCCAACTCAATGGAATACCTGTTTGATATGTAGTGGACGTTTTATCCTCATCGTATACTGGAAGGGCATTTGTAAATACAGTGGGGAGCTGTGGAGAAATGGAAGGAGAGAGAGACAGAGAGAGTAAGGGGAGGCTGGATCCTCCCCAGGCGCTCCTCTCTGCTCTTTCTCCTCCTCTTCTCTTCCCATTCCTCCTCTCCCTCTTTCTCTCAAACGGGCTGTTCTTCTGTCCAATGGCAGTCTGTGTGAATCAGTGGTTAACATGTACACATGCAGACTATTACACACACACACACACACACACTGCTATATCTTCTCTGTGCTTCTCATTGTGTGGTCTGTATCACTAATGTTTAGCTCTGATGGAGGCGGGTAGTGCTTTCTAAACTTTAACGCACTGAAGTCGTCTGGATGATCTTCTAAATGTTGACCAAGAACTGCCTGAAGAGTGGACCTGTTTTATTTGAGCTGATATAGACACAGGTAAAACAAAAACTGTGGGGTCAGTATTCTCTTCTTTTTTTATGCCAGAATGATTTTTTATTTTTTTTGCTTGATCTCTACTGCTCAAATCTCCTCACAGAGATCTTCTCATCTAGTTCATCTACAGCATTTAGTATTGTGTTTGCATCTCTTCAAGCACTCTCCACCAATCCAATCTAACATCACGTCTCTATGTTTTCATTACGTTTTACATTTCAACCTTAATTGATGACAGGTGAAATAAAGAAAGAGAATGAGAGGTGGATAGAAATTTGAAGTTGTATCACACAATCTCCTGTCACATTTTACATCCTGCTAAATGGACAGACCGAGCAAAGGACATTCAATGATGCGACTGTTTTTACTCAAAGTAAATATAAATTCTTCCCCAGAAACCCTTCGAGCCTTTTGTAACACCTTGCCTAAAGGGCAGCGTAGCACTTTTTATTTATTTGTATCTTCCCCAGAAAGTAGCAGTATGCCCCCTTGATACTTCACCCTCAGTGTGTATTCAAATGAGTAGAAAGGACTCTTGCTGTTGGATCAGGGCAATTTGATTCATCCAATTCAGAGAAGTTCGACTCATTCTAATTCTGTGGCGGATCCTCTTTGTTTCAGTGTGACTGATCCCTATTTTATTTTTATTTTTTCTCCCCTCTTCCAAAGAGATGGAGAGACGAAGGTGGACATTGTAACGTAATGTTTTCCTCAACTTAAGGACAACAAAGTCCAGTAAAGGATGTTTGAATGAAGACATGGAGAGAATGTGGATTTTGGCCTGGCTGTTTGCGTGTGTCAGAGTGATTGTTATAGGAGAGAGGAGGATACATGTTCAGATCTGGGTTTGACTGGTTTGGTCTGCCCTCACCCGGGCACACAAGTCTTCTTGATGACAGAGATACTGTATAAGTTGCCCTACAAAGTCCTGATCTGGGATCAAATCTATGTGTTTTTTCTCCAAGCTGACTGGTGTCAGACAGAGAAAAGTAATGCTAGCAAAATCTAAATTTATATATATATCTTATTAATATTAATAATAATAATAATAATAATAGTGAATCTCATGTGATATACAGATGTTTCAAAATACCCTATGGCTGCAAAAGTACTGCCGCAGTGGTTGCAGTAATGGTTGGATTTGTTTGTAAGAGTCCCAACATGTCGAAATGAAAGCTGAGAATCCTCAGATTCCAATAGTATTAGTCTTGTCACTCTACGACCAAAACTAGCAGGCGGAGAAAAACAGGGTACTGTCACAACCACAACAAAAGCATGCTGGAATTGGTTCAAACGTGGATCCAAAACGTCTGCCCCTCTGTTCTGTTATAGGAACTCGCAGGACTTTTGACAGTGTGTTCTAGGCAACTTCAACAGCAGTTCTCCTTGATCTCTCTGAGATCTTATTTATAATGGTTTTCAAACTTGTTTTGAAGTTTATGGTTTACAGCACTGCCCTGTAGAACTTCTCATCACAAAACAGCCAATGCTCAACCCCTCTATCAGATACACGTGTTGCCATTTAGTTACACGCTCTCTCTTGCTACAACTCATCACTTCCCCTTTTTAACAGTCCCTTTGGTCCAGTTCAGTGTTTTACTGTTTGCTTTGAGCTTGTTTTTGTTTTTTATATATATTATATAATTCTATATTTTTCATCCTTCGGTTTGGAGAAGTTGCACAGCTGCTATTATAAAAGATGTGGTGGAACAACTGGCCTTCTCTCTCTTCACAGACTGTTGCTATGGTGACAATAATGAGAACAGGTGCAAAATTATTTCTGCATATTAATATTGGCTGTAAAAAGCAAAGTTTGTATTTATTGTGTACAAATGTTAATTAATAAAAAAAGAATATGGAAAAGTGATTTGCCTGTTATGTTCCGGGTAATCTCTCAAGGAAGATTTTCGATTTGATTAGATTTTTTTTTTTTTTACCGATGGGTTCCCAGATTGTGTTCCCGTGTTTTTGTTCATTTTGTGTGTGTACGTATGTGTGCACGTGTGTGTGTGTATCTGCACTGATGTGTGTATTGGCCTGCCTTCTTAATCTATCTAAAGTTTGCCTGTATCCATATATTATGTTTGTGTATGTACTTGAGTATGTACATACTTGAGACCAAGGCTGACTTTTCTTTCTTTTCTCTTCAGTGCACTGTATTTAGCTTTAAAAAAAAGCCAATCGGTGTGTGAATGTACCTACTGATTGTAAAGAGCTTTGGATAAAAGCGCTATATAAATGCAGGCCATTTACCATTTAGTATTAGTCTAATTGACTGTATGTGTGTGTGTTTGAGAGAGAGAGAGTTGTGTGTGTGTGTGTGTGAGAGAGAGAGTTGTGTAGATGTTCCAGTCCCTGAGAAGTGGGTGTGATCATGATAACATAATAAACAGCCGAGGTCAGAATTTCCTGACTGCAACAGGGAGGACAGGAGGGGAACAGCAGCACAGAGGAAAGGCAGTCAACTCTAACACATTTAACAATTGCATTTTGGCATATTTGGAAAAGATTTGGACTTTGGAGTTTTCAGTATTGGTACATTGGACCAAGGCTTTTCTCTTCAGTGCACTGTATTTAGCTTAAAATGTTGTTGTGTTGTTTCATTCATCAGGTTTTCACTGCAGAGGGGGACAAATGGACCGGTCTCCGTCGGATTTCAACTGCAGCTCTTCCTGTGTGAAACTCTATCTGTGCTCCAACCCAGAGGGTAGCTAGCTATACAATTCATCAACATATTTATAAAAAAGAAAATCAGGTAATTTCCCAAAATGTAAAAAGTAAGTCATGTATGTCTGTTTGTGTGCTCTTTGGTAGTGTTTTCTGAGCTCTCAGTGCTTCGTGAATGACGTGTGTGTGTGTGTGTTTTTCTGTATGTGTGTATGTGTGCCCTACAGACTCTGTGGTGGAGCGCAGGGCTCTGAGAGAGAGTGTGTTCCCCAGACTCAGACAGCACTGCAGACACACTCTGGGACTGGACATCAGGGTGAGTCCACACACACTTCACTTTTTAAACTATATATTTCTTCTTTCTATATCTTGTGACAACAACTCAGCGGAGAAGACCCATGTCAGTGACAGAGTCATCGTACAAATGTGCGTGTGTGTGCATGGGTGCGCGTGTGTGTGCCAGGAGCAAGAGCTAGGCAGCTGACAAGACACTGTTTATTTTTCCACATCTGAGGGTAAATTGCGGCACTCCTGTTCCCTTGAACAAGTCACTAAGACCCCTAACTGAAGTTGTTCACTGGCCAATAGCGGAAGATGTAGGCTTGGTGAGGTGTGTGTGTGTGTGTGTGTGTGTGTCCCCTACTCCCCCACAACTTCCCACCACTTCAATGCTTCAGTGCAGTCAGTCACTCCTCGTCAACCTTGCCTAATTAAATTTCAAAAACAAAGATAAAAAGATGAGCAGCTGTTAAGTGACTGTGTGTGTGTGTGTGTGTGTGTGTGTGTGTGTGTGTGTGTGTGTGTGTGTGTGTGTGCGTGTGTGTGTGTGTGTGTGTACTACTATATTGCCTCGAGACAAGTCAACCATCCCTGTGTCCCATCAGCCAGCTCCACACGTGGTTACGTACGATGGGAGAACTTGATCCGTCGCCACTGGGCCAACTGTTATTAGCCGATTTCACATCCCATCCAAATCAGCCATTTTGTGTCTAAAAGGCAGGAAGTAAAACAAAGAAGATCCAGTTTGCTGCTCCTCCGCTGCGCAATTTATATCAGTGCTGGGTGTGTAATTTTTATATTGTGTTACTTCCTGCAGTTTAGACACAAAATGAATGATTTGGGTGGGATGTGAAATAGGCGTATTGCACCATCAATCATCTCTGCTCTGCATTGTTTTCAACTGTTGATGTGATATGTGTGTTTAAGGTTGTGTGTGTGTGTGTGTGTGTGTGTGTGTGTGTGTGTGTGTGTGTGTGTGTGTGTGTGTGTGTGTCTGTGTTTAGTTGATAGACCCATATGAATCCAGTGATCCCAGTCGGTGGCCAGATCAAAAGACCAGGCAGCAGCTGATAGAAGAATGCAGAGAGAGCTCCACTGGACCCTTCTTACTGGTGAACAACGAATCACAATGAATGTAATCATGACTATAGTGCAGTCTGGAGCCTTCTTAGTTCTTACTGGTAAATAAATCATCACAGTCTACAGTCTGCTTCAGGAGCAGCAGGGGCAAAGACAGAGCTACACTGAGCCTCTCTTTACTGGTGACAGATATTCAATTACGGTATATCTTAATGCCATGTGTGGATAGAGTGTCCCATAGTATGCAAGACTACAATTGGCTGATATTAGTGTAAATTGGGGCCAGTATGACTGATTGTGTTATAGCTCACAACTTTGCCCAACTGACCCATCAAATTTACCTGATCAAGTTGTATAGTGAAGCAAAGTTAAAAAAAGAAAAAGAAAAAAAAAGACTACAAACTAAAAGAAAATCAAAACTGTACGCTCCGAAGGTATATGAATTTCTGAACACTTGCTGTATGACACATCTGGTACTGCTGTTCTTCCTGTGTCCACACGGTGGTGCTGCAGGCTCTGGTAGGGCATGAGTACGGGCCGGCCGGCCTGCCGAGCCAGGTGGGGGTGTGGGAGTACCAGCTGCTGCTGCAGCAGAGCCAGCGGGCCGGCCGCAGCACGAGGCTGCTGGAGAGGGCCTACCTGAGGGACCACAACACCCTGCCTCCCTCCTACTGCCTGCACACTCACACCAGCTGCCCACAGGTGAGCTCTGTGAGCGACTGACAGTCACTGACTGATATGTTCAATCGCTTGATTTGAAATCGCCGTTCAAGATTCTCTCACTGAGGGAACGGCATTTCATAAACTGGGAGTATGTTTAAATCCAGCCTTTAATAGCAGGCAATTTAATGTGAGGAATTCAGCCTCTTGACATATACAATGCCTACCGTTATTCAGTGAAATGATGAGAATAAATATTTATGAATAGAAATGAGGAATAAATAAAATGTTCTTCGCCATATGAATAAAGCTTCCTATGAGTGTTTCTTTCCATATCAATTAACCCCGTATTTCCATATTGTAAGTGTTGATATTTTACATTAATTTGCCCTAAAAATGTGTATGTTAACACATTCACTGCCAGACGTTTTTTTTTTACTGTAGTTAGCTTCTGCCAGAGGGGTTTTTTGAGGATTCTGGCTCATCTTTCAAGACCCGAGGATTCTTTTCTGCTAAGATTTTGTGAACACACAATATCTCAAAAGAACTAATAGAATGTGTGCTTTCTCTGTCTAAAAGAGTTAGTTTGTAGAGTTAGTAGTTATGTAAGCATTAGCAGTTGAATACAGCATGGTTTCAGCGTCAGAAAAATTATTCAGAGATAAACGGCTTTTTGTGAAATTCGATAGAACAGTCACTTTAACCATTCATTTTTGGCATCAGTAAGACGTCAGACATCTAAACAATAGTTTTGAACAGTAATTTCCTCCATAACAGCAGGAAACCCCCCTCTGCTTCCAACTCCTCCCTCCGTGGGCGTTCTTCTTGGCTGCAGCGGCCGTCACAAGCTTGTCACCAGTCTCACTGCTTTGCTGCTGCTGCTGCCTGTCTGCGCGGCCGCTGTTTGAGGAAGTCTGGATGGACTCGCTCGCTTCTTGGAGTTTTGGTTGAGAGAAGCTTTTGCGATTCTGGTCATATTTATGCTGCGTGTTTCAAAGTGTGTTCCACCTGTAATCTATTATGCAAATTTGCAATCCCGCATCGCCAGCAATCAGCGCGAAAACGAAAGCGTTTTCCCCCATCCATTTTCATGAGAATGGCTGCTTTTTGCTTGCCTTCCTCTAGTCAGGAGAGCACTGTCGCCACTTAGTGGCTCGGTGGAATGGGTTGTAAACGTTCGGTGGCTCCAATAATTATATAAGAGATGTAAAAGGGTTAGATGCACATCCCACGGTCAAAAAAAAAAAAATCATTTTTTTGACGTATTAATACGTCATTGGCAGTCAACCGTTGGATTATTTTTGACGTATTAATACGTCATTGGCAGTGAACGTGTTAATTTTCTTAATAGTCGTCATTCCTGTCCCCCCCCCCCCTTCATTATGTTGCCGTTTTCTAAATATTTGACAGATGTTTCTGCTCCAGCAGCTCGAGCTGAAGGAGGAAGAGGAGAGCGAAGTGCAGGACAAAGAAGCAGAGTTGAGGAAGGTGTTTCAGACCGCTGTGAGTCTGTGTGTCGGGGAAGGTCTTCTGACCCCAGAGAGAGCCCACAGCTACTACAGATCAGGTGAGCCATGTGTGTGTGTGTGTGTCTGTGTGTGTGTGTGTGTGTGTGTGTGTGTGTGTGTGTGTGTGTGTGTGTGCGTGTGGGAGAGAGTGTGTGCACAAAATCTTATGCAGAAGGACACCTGGATGTGTGCCTTGCTCTTCCTCTCCAGCCCTCGATGCAGATCTGCGATTCGCTCTGGAGAACCGTCCCCGTCGTGACATCATCAGACGCTGCCTGGTCTACGTTCACAAGGTCATCAACGCAAAGGGCCCGAGAGAGGAGGAGGAACAGCTGACCTCACAACCACCGCAGCAACAGTCACAGCCACAGCCAGAGGTAAAAGCTGTCCAGGATAATAGACCCTTTTCACGGGGGCCATTTTGTGTCGAAAAGGCAGGGTAAACACAGGTGCAAGCAAAACTAATGAGGGTTTCCAACTTACAATCATGGAAGTTGGAAACCCTCATTAGTGTTTTGCTTGCACCTGTGTTTACCCTGCCTTTTTGACACAAAACGGACCCTGTGAAAAGGGTCTATTAGGACGACTCATATTATAAGCTACTGTATACCTATGTACCTTCCATTCCCTGATCATGCTTAAGGCAATTGATAAACTTGGTGAAGGCATGAATCTCCAGTTGAAACCATGGATTTTATATGAATCATTGTTCACTTTAAATAGAATAGAAATACATGGATTCCAATTGCAGCAACAAGTGCCACAGAAAATGAGGGGGGGGGGGGGGGGGAGTAAAATATATTAAATGATTTCCTCTCCCCTGTCCTACATTTTCAGTGTGCTACTCGTGACGAGACCCCCGCAATGGTGAAGCCCACTGATGGACACTTGTTGTCCCAGCTGTGTGACAGCTTCCTCCCTGGTTTGGTCACTTCCTGCCAGCTTCTAGTCTACACCACCACCACAGAGTGTGACCGTCGCCACGGTTACACGACAGCCAGGAGGCGAGGCTACGCCGAGTCTCTCTGCCAGCAGGCGCATGCTGACCTCCTGGGGCTGATTGGCAGCCCGAGCGGGTTCTCCAGCTTGTCTCACCTTGATGATGCTTTGGCCCGGGAGTGGGCCGAGCAGGAGGAACTGTGCACTGTCCTGTCTCGTTTTTATGACATCATTCGGCCAGAGGAGGAGGAGGTCAGAGTCATTTCTTTGGACTGGAGGGGGGGGGGGGGGGGTCTGATTCACAGATTGTGTGTTGTTCAATTAAAATGAATCCCAATGACATTTCCGCCATGCGATATTATCACGGGCCTTTTTCACTGCTGCAATTTTGTTTCTAAAGGGCAGGGGAAACAGAGGTGCAACCAAAACATTAATGAGGTCCCCATTGACTGGAACACCTAAATGGATTGGAAGTTGTAAACCCCCATTCATGTTTTGGTTGCACCTGTGTTTACCCTGCCTTTTAGACACAAAGTGGCTGCTGTGAAAAAGGTATATTAGAGTGCTCTTTCTTTGGCTGTAGGTCAGGGCCTATGTGGAGCAGAGAGACACACAGTACCCACTAGTGGTGACAGGGGGGCCATGCACGGGGAAGACAGTGCTGCTGGCACACTGCGCTCGCCAGGTAGATGGATTATTGTGATGTTAATTGTGAAACGCATCAGTTTCTATCAGTCCTATCAAATTCACATGGCCTTTTAATGTAGACCGGTTTATTCAAAAAGTCTTTATTTCTCCCCCCCCCGCTCTCTCTCTCTCTTTCTCCCTGGAATAGCTGTGTATTTAACTTCTGTACTGCATTCAAATATTGAGTTAATTTAATCATCATTCCAAAGTGTTTTCATTCTCTCTCTCTCTCTCTCTCTCTCTCTCTCTCTCTCTCTTGCTCTCTCCTCTCCACAGATGAAGTCATGGCTAGCAGACAGAGATCCTGTGGTTATCCCTTATTTCTCCAACCTGTCAATGAACCCCTCCCTGAAGCACCTGCTGTCCACTCTGAGTTATCAAATAGCTCACAGCTACAGTCACTCATCTGAACTTTCTCCTAAGCTGGACCCCAACCCAAACTCCTCCCTCGCCCTCAACCTAGATCCTAGCCAATCATCCAGCACCGGAGACTACTATTCCAACCTTGACCTTTCCCCTTGCCCTGCATTGAACCTGTATCCTCCTAAACATGAACGCACTGGAGAGCGTGTTTCTAGCGCTGTGCCCAACCCAGATCCTGCAGACCATGATCCTAACCTCATTCCTTTTCTAGATCCTAAACCTAAACCTAACCCTAACTCTAACCCCAACCTTAACATAGACCACTGTTTAAAACCTGGCCTCAGTCGGTCTCAGCTTAAAGAGCATCTCTCCTCCCTCCTCTCCCTCCTCCCGTCTCCAAAACAGCCCTTAGTTCTAATCCTGGATGGCCTAGGCCAGATGGAAAACAACGATGCACTCCAAATCATCCAGTGCCTCCCCTCTCCCCTCCCTCCCAAAGTCAAGCTCATCCTCGCCCTCTCCTCCAAACAAACACATGCCCTAGACGCCATCAAACTATGCTACCCACAATGCAATGGACCTCCCTGTAAATCAGAGGGCGGAGCATGTGTGGAGAAGACAGAGGAGTCAGGCCTGGAGGAGGGGAGAGGGTGCGTGTGTGTGAATGGGAGCGGGTGTGTGTGTGTGCAGCTGGGCGTGGCAGACAAGAGGCAGCGTGTGAAGATGTTGGCATCCCTGCAGAGCGGCTCAGGGAGGACGGTGACATCGGGACAACAGGCGCTGGTGAACCAGGCTCTGACCTCCTGCTCTCTGACGCTCTACGCTCGCCTCCTGCATGTGCACACCTCGCTGTGGAGCTCTGGTATTTATAACCTACAGTAGAAACATGAGATAAGGTTATTTACCATTCTGTCTAAAGAGAAACGGATCATCATGTACACGACCAGTCAAAAGTGTGGACACACCACGTTTGTCTTCGTTTGACTATTTTCCACATTTTAGAATAATAGTAAAGGCATCAAAACTATGAAATCACACACATGGAATTATGCAGTGACAAAAGAAATCAAAACTAACTTTTGCTAATTTTAGATTCTTTGAAGTAGTCGCTCTTTCCCTTGATGGAAAGGCAAAGGCTTTGCACATATACATCAATTTCACTATTTACATTTTATCTAAGAAACAAATCTCAAGCATTTATATGAAATGTCTTTAAAATAATGAAAAACATAGTACATTCAATCAGGTGTGTCCAAACGTTTGGCTGGTAGTGCATTTCAGGTCAAGGCCAAAGACCAAATAACTATCCCATGCAAACAGTACACTAGAATCATACTTTATCTTAATCATTTTTTAAATATACTGTACCAACACACTCTCGCCCTGTCTTCTCATTCTTACCCCTTCCTTCTTCTCATCAGATTCGGAGGTGACTGAATCGTCTCTCCCTGATGGCGTCCATTCATCCATTTCCGCCCTGCTGGATCACCTGGAGCAGAAACACGGTTCCTCTCTGGTGGGTCGCGCCCTGTCCTACCTAACCCTCTCCAGGACCGGGCTCACGGAGGCAGAGCTCACAGATCTGCTGTCCAGTGACGACACGGTGCTGGCTGAGCACGTTCGGCAGGGCGAGGACCCCCCCTCCAAGATGAGGGTCCCGCAAGTGGATGTGGAGAGACTTCTGCTGGACTTGAGGGGATTTCTTCTCAGGAGGACGGTAGCAGGGATGCAGGTGCTGTTCTGGGTGAGCAGGCATTTTGGGCTGGTGGTTGGTAAGAGGTATTTGGGCACTCCTGAGGTGCGGAGGGAGATTCATTCAGACGTGGCTGACTATTTCAATGGCCGATGGGCCTGTGGAAGACCTAAACCATTGCCCGTTAAGCAGAAATCAGCACCCAATGAGGAGATGGCAGCTCTCTCTGCCACCGCCCCAATGGAACTATACATAGACAGGCAGCTACTGGGCCAGCCCTTTGTCTTCAAGTCTTCTGAACCCTCGTCTTCCTCTTCCAGAGAGGTTGGTCGAGTGAACTTGAGGAAGATGATAGAATTGCCCCATCACCTGCGAGAGAGTGGCAGGTGGGAGGAGTTGGTGTGTGAGTTGTTGATGTCGCTGGGGTTCCATCAGGCTATGGTTCGGGCCGGTCTCCTGGTGGACCTGGTAGCCATGTTGGAGGGGGAGCAGGGGTCACGCTGGCTCCCTCTATCCCGGGAAAGAGCACTCCTGGCCAGCATACTGAAGTCCTCTGCCTGCTCGCTCCGGGGCTTGCCCCTGGAGCTGCCCACCGTGATGGAGACGAGGCTTCTCCCATATCTGGGGGTCTACGCTGAACTGGAGGGCTACGTCCGAGAGGCCGGACAGGACAGGAGGAAGACAGGCAGTGGGATAGGAGTGGAGCTTTGTCCTGCTCCCTCCACAGTCGCCCCCATTCAGTGTTTACTTAGTGATTCTACAACCAGGGAGATGTTTGTCACCGAAGCAGCTGGGACCGAGTGCGGGATGGTAGTGCTGATTAAGAGTGACGGCTCTGCATGGATATGGAAAGCCCCCCGGCGTGATGTAGTCCAACTCTCACTGAGCCGTGAGCAAAGCGAGCAAAGTTTGTTGGAGTGAAGAGCAGCGGACAATTCGTCCTGCTCTCTACACGCTGCAGCAAACTCTTCTTGTGGGATGTGACCGGCCCAGAAATGATCCTGGAAGTTCAGGACTCAGAGTCAAACCGACACACAGTGAACAAAATGGATGGGTTTGTGGCGTGTCAGAAAAGGTTGTGTGTGTGGTGGAAAGATGAGAGCTTTGTGAGTGTGTTTCACATCTCCAATGAGCCGCTGACTCGTTTCCAGTGTCAGAGCGCTGTGAGGTGTTTGCTTTGCTCCGCTAATGGCTGCTACATGTACTGTGGACAGGAGGAAGGCGCGGTGTCCATATTTGACATGGACACCAGAAGTCTCCTTGGCGCCTTTTCCAACCCAAATCACAATGCTATCATAGCAATAATCCTCTGTGAAGACAAGTGGGAAATGGCGTGCGTCGACATCACAGGGAATATAGCTTTATGGAATGTGGCGACCAAAACACAACCACCCAGTCTGGTGAAAGAGTGCTTTAGTGGGAGCAATACCACTAAGATCCTCAATACAGATTACTCAGATGCAATTGGCACCTTACTGGTGTGCGAGGCTCACCAGATTGCACTGTGGGACGCGTGTGAATGGGAGCTGTCGGACCGGTTCTTGGCTCCACAGGGGAGGGCCTTCAACCAGGCTGTTCTAGCCCAGGATGGCCACCTCTTCCTGGCTTTGTTAGACACCTGTCCCCTTGTCATGGCGTGGAGGATCAGCACTGGGGAGTGTGTGCTCTCCTTAGACACAGGTGCCAACACACCGCCCCTCAAACTCCTCAAAATGGCCACAAATGTTATATCTGTCTCTCATAATGGCTGCCTGTCACTGTGGGACTCTGAGATGATATCTGCAGCAGGTACAATTCCAAAAATGGGGTCCGGAGTGATGGAGGTGGTGGTTGAACGAACGGGGAATGGGTTCTACACGACTGATGGGTCGGAGGTGGTGTGGAGATGGAGCTTACGAGCAGGACTTCCAGATGCTAACTTCCTGCACGATGGGCCTGTGGAAAAACTGCAGCTCTCACCGGACAACGGCCATCTTGTGACACTCTCAGCGGGCGAAATCTACGTTTGGCAGACAGAGACAGGGCAGAATACTGTCCGTATCAGCGGCAGCAGAGCTACAGACATCCTGCTCAGCCCAAATAGTCACGTTGGGGTGAGTCTGGCGGAAAGAGGGCTCTCTCGGGTTTGGAAGATAGCAAATGGGGGTGTTGTGTGCCAGATACACCTTGACTTAGCGGACGCCCAGGTGTCGCCCGAGAGCACCTTCCTTTTTGGCCGTCATCACGGAGACCTGCTGGCCGCCAGTCTGTGGTCGGGCTGCATCAGCAAGCGCTTCTCCTGCTCGGCGTGCTCCGAGCAGGTTGTGGCTTTCCACACACTGCCACAGCACCCGGACTTTGTGTTGGTCATGGCTGCCTCGGGGGCAGTTTACACGTGGAAAGTAGCAGAGGAGACGGTGTGTCGGCACTTTCAGCTCCCCTCTACTTTCTACTGCCAGCCACAAGTCTTCCAAACGTCCTCCGACGGGAGCTACGCACTCCTTTCCACCGATCATGACGTCATCACCGTCCTGGACCTGTCTCAGGCCAGACTGTGCTCGCTCAAGGCCGAGAATGCCGTTTTGAAAGCCCGCTTGGACAAAACCGGAAGTTATGCCGTCTACATATCCCGCGGCCCCGCTACCTCGGTGTGTGTCTGTGACCCGTGTGCCAAACACATCCTCACGGTGGTACGCCTCGCAGATGGAGGAAGAGTAGGGAGGGCGTGTCTGCCTAAGAGTCCCTCCACTCTGCTGGTGTGTGAGCAGCTGTGTGTATTTGTGGGTTTTGAGGACGGGTCTGTAGGTGTGTATTCCATTGTAGATGTTGTGAGGAATGGCGGAGGGCGTGTCAGGTGCAGGGAACATTTGATTGGGCAGGAGAAGCAATGCCCATGTGACATAGCACCGTTGAGATGGTTGCCTGTAGCAAGCCCCAATGTTACGTGGCCTTAGGTATAGGTTGAGGCGATGTCTCGTCATAGACGCTGGGTTAGCTGGCTCAGCCTGGCTGGGGGCGTGGTCAGGGAAAAACAACAAAAAAAGTAGTACCTTCAGTAAATTGTCTCACCCTGGTTCAGGTTCATAAAGCATGTTAGCTCTTGACCCAGCCACAATCTGCCCCCACACACAACATAATATTTCCAACCAGACACCACCATCTGTTGTCACTTCACCATGGTTTTAGTTTCAGTTGGTCCATCTAATCAAGCATTTAGCATAGCCATGTTGACACACCTCTATTACAGAACATGAACACATCGAAGTTTGATTTCTGTGAAAACGAAATGCCGGAGCTGTTTGTACTTTATCTGTGTATTACAGTATTGAAATAGAAAGCATTTTGAATTTGACGCAAGAACTTTAGATTAGTAGCCCCCAACAGCTCTACCCTACCCTCTTCCCACCTCCCTCTTGTTCTTTTCTTGTCTCTATTATTATTATTTTTTTGTTTGTTTGTTTGTTTTTGTTTGTTTTTTGTTTTGTTTTTTACACTTGGTTGTCATTGCATCACAAATACTCAGGACATTGTGTACACGTATGACATCATGCAACCTTGCACTTATTTTGTATTGTCTGTCTTCTATGGGGTTTGCTTTTTCTTGTTTGTATTGTTTAAAAACGAATAAAAACAATTTGAAAAAAAAAAAAAAAAGAAATAGAAAGCATTTTGATCACATGGCTTGCTTGGTTTTGCCTTGTTGTGAAATATAATAAATGCATCTTCCATACTGTTAATTCTGTAATAAAAAGTAATGACACTAAATTTCAGTAAGCCTACTCATGTTTTTATTATTATTTTGTATATGACTAACGGTGAAATGTTTAGCTAAATAATGATGATCAGATAATAACCTTTGTGTACAGTATGTTTTTGTAGGAAGCAGCAGTGCTCTTTTCTCCAGAGCAGGAAGTTAGCACTCCAGCTAACGGCTCGTGCACATCTACAATGGCAAAATCGTTTTTCCGCCTCGTCGCAGCATTTTGTGGGCGTGGAAACCAGCTTCTAGCTTGGAGCTGTAGAAACGTTTTCAGGTTGAGGTACACAGGAGGGTGGGGGGACGAAATGTGTAGGAAGAGCTGTCATTGGGTAGCTTTAACGAAAGGTCCCGCCCTAGTCCCGCCCCGCGAGCGTGAAGCCGCTCGGAGACAAGCCGCCTCTAGTCTGCGACAGCAAAACGCTGGGCGGTTCCAGCGGCAGGGGGCGCGAGGTTGAAATGGACCAATCAGACGCGGAAATAGAGCAAGACAGCCTATCAAGCTGCAGCGTCAAAGAGGCTTTCACAGGAGGCATGCCGCCGAGCGTTTCATGGTGTGCACGAGCCATGAGAGGCAGGGGCAGACTGGGATCCTAATTCAGGCCGGGCATTAGATACCAAGCAGGCCAGGCCGATACGGGCCGACGTGCGTGCCGGCGTCCGAAGGGCACCGGCGAAAAATTTGGGCCGTCTGAAGCTCAATTTGGGCCGTTTGAAGCCCAATTTGGGCCGTTTGAAGCCAGATTTGGGCCTTTGAAGCCCAATTTGGGTTGTTTAAAGCCAGATTTGGGCCGTTTGAAGCCCGATTTGGGCCGTTTGAAGCCCAATTTGGGCCAAGTCCAATTTTACAATGAGATGCACCCACTTTAACCCTGAATAAAGTAATAAAACCACTAGTAAACCAGTAGGCGGCGCCTGGCCTGCTGTTCAGTGAGTGGCCTGGCCTGGCCTGCAAATTTTATTTTTTTATTTTATTTTTATTTTATTTATTTTTTGCAGGCCAGGCCAGGCCAGGCCAGGCCACCGGGCATTTGCCCGACGTGCCCGATTATGCAGTCCGCCCCTGGTGAGAGGAAACATGTGTCAGGACTCGGGAGTGACTCACTCATTCCTTCAGGAGAGAGAGGAGGAGAAGGGAAATTAGCAGAAGAAAGCCAGCAAGGCACTCGAGAGAGAAGAGAAGGGTGGATAGCAGAGTTAGGGAGGAACGGCGAGGAAAAAGAGGGAGAGAGTGTCAAGCCAGGGATGAAAGACTAATGTTACTTTTAGAGTCACTTCTTTCATGGTTAAAGTGGCCTTGAGATTGTTTTAGATTTTAAGAGTAAGATCTAGGCCTACTGCTGCTGAGAGATTGAGAAATGGCGGACATGGCCAAAAAAAAGTTAAGACAAGATATAGAAGGCACACTGGAGACCCTGGAGAAGAACAAGCTGAGGAAGTTCTACAACGAGCTGCTGGACCACCCCGAGGGACAGAAGCAGGTCAAATGCGCCGATGTGGGGGACAGTAACGATTTCTGCGCCATCGCACGAGCCATGGTCTCAACCTTCGGTGTGTCTTTAGCCGGTGAAGTGACTCTCAAGATACTGAGAGAGATTGGCTGCAACGCTGAGGCAGATGCATTCGGTGAGTTTGAAACCAGGCTGGGTTACCCAGCAGAGGAAATGATAAATAAAAGCGCTTTGAATCATTATGCTATTTATCAATTAGCGATAATGAGCTGTAATTAACTGAAACGAGAATGGATTTCAGTTTAAAAAGTTGAAGTTCAGTTCAAGCTAGAAACGGCCCAGTTTATAGGCCTACCCCGTTCAAGACAACCCCGACCACCGGAAAAAATGGGTTCCGACCTGTAAAAAAGTGAATTGAACGGTTGCCCAGGCCGGAATTACAGCTCGGAAATTCGGGTATCTCATCTATCCAAAATGTTGCATTACCGCCTCCACTTTCCAGAACCTTCCTTGGTCTTTCCCAGTGTTTTCCATAGCCTACATATCATCCAAAATGTTGCATTACCGCCTCCACTTCCAATAATTCTATAAAAACATTTTTTTCTTCTTACATTCATGAATGAATACAGTTGTAGATTGAGTAACTGTGTTATAATGTTGATAATTATCTATGTAAATTTAGTCTAGTTTTCCCCATGATGGCGAAGGCTAGGCGAAGGCATGACCCACCCCTCTCTGACTCTGGCTGACTGCACTCGGCTGCTCTCGCCTGCTTCCCAGGCGAGTCAGAAGTAATCTCAAACGAGCCTAATATATTTAATTCAGTCACTAAGCATTATGTGTTCATAAAGTGAGCAGCAGGTGCAAAACAATCATTAAATCAACAAGCATGAGATGGCAGCATAGAATCAAAAGGTTATGTGTGAGATCAATAGCCTACTTGAATGTGTATTTTAACAGACACATACACAGACCATTTCGCCTTATGGTCCATATCTTCTGAACCGTGTGTCCTATACTCAAAATTTCACTTATCCTGGATTCCTTGGATCAATATGCATCTATCCATATAGGCCACGCCCATTTGCGTGTGCCTAGATTTTCCGCCATTTTGAATTTAATCAAAAACCTACTTTTGTGAGCTCCTCCTAGACTGGCCAAATCACACAAAACTTTTTCTGGGTTATCTATGGACTCCCCCGACCTAAAGTTATTATAGGATTTTGGATACGTGAAACCGTTTTGAAATGATAAATGTCTAAACTTGTGTGTATTTGCTTTTGTTCTTTTCCTGCCCTAAAAGTGTGTGGATCTCAGAAACCATACGCCCCACATCACCCACCTTTCCACATAGTTTCAAGACATCACCCACTACTCAGAGGAAAAAATTTCACCAATCCACCAGATGGTGGCGCTATAACAGCCAACCACCACTACTACTGCTGCTGCTGCTACTACTAGGCTACTACTATTCTTAGTACTTCTGCTGCTACTACTGCTACCACTCCCACTACTACCAACACTACTATTACTACTACTGCTACTACTACTACTACTAGTACTGCTTGGAAACCGTCAGGAAACCGGATCTCAACCAAACTTTGTTTACTTGTGCACATACCAAGTCTGAATAAATGTGCACTATCTGACATATACGCCCCAAGTCACCGGAAGCTTGGACCCCGCATCGCCGCTTGCGGCTATATTTATTATTATTACTATGCTAAGGAAGGTAGGTGACCATAATTCATTTCAATGTCCACTCTCAATATCGCTGTCTGTTCTCAAGAGCTATTCAGTTGGTTCATGAAATCGCTGGGCTGCATGCCCTCCAGTGTTGCATGCCCTCCAGTGTTGCTCCTGGCTAACCTCGCGTCACCAGGCTCTTCTCGGCGAGAAAGAGCCTGGCTCCCGCCCACAATTGATTTTGTCACCCTACTGGTTCCCGCCTAGAGCCCGCCCTAGACCGGATGGCAGCGTTTCTAGCTCGTCAACTTTCACGTTAACTTGACAATTTGACCCAAGTATCAGAATCCTCTTTCACCGTTTTGACCGGTGTGTCAGGCGGTGGTGGCGGAGATGCCATATTGCATAAACGTTTTGTTTTATGTAACGCTAGCTTTGTTTTGATCAGACTCTAGTTTAGGTAACATCACCGCGTCAAGCTAACGGCAACAAAGACGTTGTTAGGCGCATTGCCATCCGGTGTTAATTCTGGGTCCGGGGTTTACGCCCCCATGACAAAAAGCGGGGTGGAAGGCCCAGACTACTCCTGGCCAATCCCGACGCCACAGGGCGTGGTTATTGCTTATCCTATGTGGGGTTAGAAATCACGCCTCTGGTACAGTGCTGAAGCAGGAAGTGACGTTCCACTTTGCCTCTCTATTCAACATTTATCTGTCTGTATTTCTGCAGAAGAAAAGACAGGCTCTGCAGGATCCTTGCCTGGGGCGTTTGGTGGAGGAGCCACACAAGGTGAAGTAATATAATAAGAAGTGATCAATTGTAACTTTTTTTTTTTTGTGATCAATTATTTTTTATTGCAGTTCAACATTTTCCATCATACAGTTTACACATACATTCTTATCACCCCCCCCCCCCCCCCCCCCCCCCCCGATCTCGGTAAGTATTCACATCAGTGGTACAGATATATTCTATTTCCTCAATAGATCTGTTATTAGAGAGGCAGCTTCCTTCCACATTTGCAAGGTGGTGTCCTTGGCCTTGTTTACCCGGGCCGTGGACAGTTCCAGCATAACCACCTCCTGAAAGTAACCCAACCATTTCTTAATGTACAGTTTGTGTGGCGGTTACCAACGCTGTACTATCAGCTTCTTAGCAGCAGTTAACCCCGCGAGCCATAATTTGCGTTGTCTCTCACTCAATACCATGTGTGAATCATCATTGAGTAAAAGAAGGATTGGTTCGAGCGGTACAGGCGTGTCAATCATATCAGATAGTCTTGATGTCACTTTCTTCCAAAAGTCATAGACCTCTGGGCATTCCCATATCATGTGTTTAAACGTACCAGGTGTATTGAGAGAGCACAAATCGCAATTAGGGCTGGCTACCAGTTTCATATGAAATCTTGTGAGTGGTGTATAGTAGGCTCTCTGACAGATTTTAAAGTGGATTAATTGATGGTTGGGGTTCTTTGATGAGTGAAATATGTTCTCCCAGACGTTTTCCCAATTTATGTCCCCTTCCTCCACAGCCAAGTCCCTGGTCCAAGTTTTAGTCAATGGCAGATCCTTCTGTGTTCGATGTTGAAGTTGTGAGTATATGGCTGAAACAAGTCCTCTGGTGGGCAGTGTGGTCACCCAACTCTCGATTGGGTGTATTTGTAGTCCTGTACTCCATGGGACTCTACAAGCACAGAGTGCACTCCATAATTGAAGATACAGGAAAAAAGATGTCCTTGGTAGATCAAACATGGTGCACAATTCTTCAAAGCTAATAAGGCCACTTGAATTACATATATCTCCCAAATGAGCCACCCCTTTTGATGACCATGTCATTGATTCAAAAGGCTTATTCCCTGACCTGATATTTCTGTTCCGCCACAAGGGGGTATTCATGTGCCATTTCCAGTTACCTCCCAGGTACTTTTCAACCATCCTGAAGTTTCTTATTGTGTTCGAAATAATGGGACCAAAACATAGCATACATTGATTAGCTGTTATACCAGAAAATAAAACATCTTCAAGTTTGAATGGTGATGCAATGAAACAATTTATATTGTAATTCTTCAAAATAGCTACAGTAGATGCAAGCGGATTACAGCCTGATATTAACTCAGTAATTTTCACTCCCTTTCTCTGCAGGGAAGCACTTTGTGAATACTCTCACCGTATGAGAGAAACAGAAGTATTTCTACAGTCTAAGAAATATACATTTATCATATAATTTTCATTTTCATGTCTTGCAGCCTCAGGACCCTCGGCTGGACCACATGGTGGAGGAGCCACAGGTGAAGTCATTAGCAAAAATCAATTGATGTCTTACATGACTGTTACAAGAGTTTTGTTAATAATTTATACCTGTATTGTTGATGTATTGGCTGTTTAATTTCAGACAGCAGTTGGATATATAAAATGGATAGTGTTTTGCAATCATACCCTATATTATAATTCCTCAAAATGTATAGACGCAATCTGAGGAGTGAATCTGTGTTGTTGAAGTATTGACTGATGAATTTCAGAGAGCAGTTGGCTATTTAAAAAAAGTTCGTTTGTAATGAAACCCTTCATATTGTAATTATTCAAACTAGCTAGACGTGAACGGATTAGGCTACAGCCTGATATTAATGCAGTCATTTTTCACTCCCTTTCTCCTCAGAGAAGAAGAAGAAGCACTTTGTGGATGAACACAAAGAAGCGCTCATCCAGAGAGTAACCACGCCCATCATCTCACAAATCTTGGATAAGCTCGAGGCTGAGGATGCTATCGATGAAGAATCTTACAGTACAGTCAGAGCTAAAACTACCAGTCAGGATCAGATGAGGGCTCTCTATGAGGCACTGAAAGTCAGTGGATCGAAAGGCAAAGATATTGTCAAAAATTACCTTGAGAAAGAGGCAAAGTATCTTGTGGATGATCTCAAGAAGATTAGCTAGGAATTGTCATGGTTAATGATCAGGGGTGTAGTGCACTTTTTCTCCAAGGGTTTGTTTTTACAATAGTAAATGTTCCTCATATAGGTGTGCTCCCCCAGTTCTCCAGATAGCACTACACACCTGTTAATGATGCTTTTCTTATTTTTTTCTACCAAACATACAGTATAGGCAAGGTACTTGAGCCAAAAACATTTTATGAATGGAAGGAACAATTTTATATGATATGGGGAATCTTCATATTTTACTATACCTTCATCTGTTTTATGTCATATTTTTATACTTAAAATATATTAGTTACAATGTGTATGGAGTATATTGTCATCGCCACCATCATCACCATCATCTAGGCTCCCTGAATTTCTTTGGAATAAATATGAGATGTTCTATCAGGTTTGAAAGAGGAAGCAGCCCATGTTCATCACAGAATCAGAGCAGAAAATAACCAAGAATTCCACCTGCAACAGAAAAGACTTACCTCTCATTCAAAAATGTTTTCTATTTTGTATGCCATAATAAAGTCAATTATCTTCTTTGGTGGTTCTTGTTCTTTCAGGAAGTGATTGAACAGCCCTATAGCAATACAGAAAGCCATTCTGTGATACAGTTACAAATCACAACATGTTCTCATCCTTCCCTCTGGGTTTTGAAAACAAACACAATTCAAATCCATCCAGACCGGTTGTGAATAATCTGCATTATTCTCAAATGACACAAAAACAGCAGGTAAATGTCTTTATTGAGATGATGTTACGGTTTAGGCTACATGGCCTTCAATCCAATACTGAATACTCAGTCACTCATGTGCTTATAGCCAACAGAAAGATCCATCCGGTTAATCTTGTTAAATCAGTTTGTGCTTCTTTACTCCTCAGAAATCCAGTTTGATCCCTTATTCATCCTTGTCTTTTTTTCAAATTTTATTTTGTAGTTTTTACAAATGAGCTCAGATACAGGGAAAGAAATGGAGAGGGAGGAAATGCAAACATATACTGTGTACACACACACACACATGTAGGGCCTCACCCTTTATACATTTCCCTTTATTGACATTTAGATAGTCTTTAGTCTAATTCCTCTTCCTCCTGACATGTAGCTCCTATCATTATTTTAATTATGCTATGTGTCCTTATTCTTACTAATACCATTACATCTTTTTCTCAGAAATCATTAATTGAATAAGGCTGTACCCACACACTCTATTATGTATTTTTCCTCGTTAGAGGATAGGCTTTCTTAACGTGTGGTGACTCCTGCATTTCTTTATCTATTTTTCATATTTCTTGCCTTGTGGCTTTTGCGATGTCATTTGATGTTTGAACAGTTGGCGTCAACAACTTGTCACAAGTTGGGAATCAATAATCAATTGGTTTGATTGGTTATTGATTGGTTTGACCAATTTCAATAACCCTAACCCAACAACTCCAGTTAGGAGTTGTTGGATTCTCTGACGTCTGTTCCAATCCTTTCACCAGCCATGCACTCCTACCGTGGATGCATGCGCTCAGCAGTTACAATCAGAACAAGAGCAGACACTGACGAAGATTAAATTACATTTCATTACAAAACTTCAACTGGTTGAAACGTTAAAACCACAATTGCGTCTGAGTGGTATGGAGGACAATAATTATGAATTGGAGGCTAGATCAGTTCCGTTTGAATCCAGTAGTTGGCGGTAATGCTACATTTTGGATGCCAACCGTCGTAAAACCAAAACAGAAGAAGAAGAAGACTGTGACAGCGCATGAAGGCATATTATTTGAGTCTCGAGCATGGACTGGTCTCGAGTCGCCATGTGAGTAGTGTGTGTCGCGGTCAGAGTGAGCCATGCAGCAGGTGTACTGTTGGGGAGACATCCCCAGTGGACCAGCCCTCTCTCCCGTGTCGTGGACTGTCCCCGAGCTTGTAGACATCTGCTGTGGGGAGAAACAAGCCGTGTTCCTCACCAGGGCGGGGAGCCTTCTCTCCTGTGGACGCATCTCTCACGCACAGCAATTCCGAAGGACTGTCGGTGATGCAAAGACACCAGGTCAGTCATGAAAGAGTTTCTGGGCAGCTGATTAAAAGTCACTGTTTTCATTGAGTTGAACTGTGAAGTGCTGTAATGCTAGTTGTTACAGTAGCTAGAGTAGGAAACTCAACTTGGGTTTCACTTTCATTTCAACAGCGCCCAGAGAGCCAACAGCCAACAATAACAAGAATCAGGGTCTGACTGAAGATCGTCAATGTATGCCCCTCCCCGTAGTTAGACTACTTACTATCCTTCCTTTATTATTATTATTATATAAAAGTGAGCAAGTGGGCAATGTCTGTCTGTTTAAAGGGACAGCTCACCCTGAAATCCAAAATACATATTTTTTCTCTCACCTGCAGTGCTATTTATCCACCTATTAACACAAAACGATCTAGGTCCTAGATCGTTTTGTGTCAATTGCCTGAGTTTTGGAGATATCAGCCCTAGAGATTTCTGCCTTCTCTCAAATACAATGGAACTGGATGGCACTCGGCAGAAATCATGACCCGGTTATTCAAGATAATCCACAAACCCTACACCAAAATCCTACATGAAACTGCTCACAACTAGGTCTGTTATCTTGGGTAACCGGGTCATTATTTCTGGAAAGAGACATTGCTGTTGTTTTTCAAATGTATGTTTTTGCCGTTTTGAGCACCACAAGCCAAGTGCCATCTGCCCATCCAGTTCCATTGTATCTGAGAAAAGGCAGAAATCTCTACGCCTGATATCGCCAAAACTCAGCAACTCAGACCAAATGATGTAGACGGATAAATAGCACTACATGTAAGAGGAAAAACATCTAATTTTGGATTTTAGGGTGAGCTGTCCCTTTAAATTGTTGTCCAACTGAATGATGTCACAGTCACAATCACAATGTGACACCATCAGTGATATCATTATTGACTAAAATCATCTTATGACATCACTGATGATGGCATAGGCATTGTGACATAATCAGTGATGTCATAGGCATTGTGACATCATCAGTGACGGTGATGTCGCTGCGCATGCCAATAGCGCAGGCGAGGCCACGCTGCAGGCTCGCACGCACAGCGGCCGAGCTGCGGAAGGTATCGAAGGGGCCGATTCCCTAGTAGCCTAACCAGCAGATTTCTTGTCACTAATCTCATTGGGATGAACGTTGTTTTTGTTTGGTTTTATTTAGTGAATTAATGTATGCATACCTGTCTGTCTGTCTGTTGTCCTGTGTCAAGCTCTGTTGAGTTTCTGGCCGGCAGAGTGATGGCGGTGGCCTGCGGTCAGGACCACAGTCTGGCTGTGTGTGACGGAGAGGTCTTCTCTTGGGGAACCGGGAGGGACGGACAACTGGGCCATCGGCTCAACACACCGTCCGAATGGGAAAGACCAAGGCAAGATCTGTAAAGATCCCTATAGAAGTCTATAGAACATAATAGTGGGGAGTTAAGATGACCTAGGCTAGAAACAGTTTAGAATTAGGCCTATAGGTACGTTTTAAGAACAGGGGTTCACATAGGGTCAGCTACCATAGGCCTATCATACACTATTGAACTTGCTCCTGAAACCTGGCACCTCCCTTCACAAGTGCATCAATAGGTGTCAAATCCCGAGCTTGTAAAATTGGATTGAAGGACAATTTTCACACTTTGCAAAGTCATCCTGTGGGCCAGATTGGACTCTTTGGTGGGCCGGTTCTGGCCGCCAGGCCATAGTTTGACACCCCTGGGCTAGTGTATAATATTTTTTACACATCTATAAACTATTTTAAATAAGAAATAACACCAAAGCAATAAGTATTCAATAACAAAGGATCATAAAATCATTCATAAGAGACTTTCAGAAGAGGCAAAAGCAACTCAATAAACATGACAAAATAAAGACACCTGTGTATGAAGAAATATTTTTTTTTATTTGCTAATGTATGATTTTCCTATTAACATACAGACTGGCTGACATACGTATGCCAATACCAGTGATTCAAGTTGCTTGTGGACACTCCCATTCTTTGGCTTTGACTAAAGGTAAGAAACTAATAGGGTTGGGTGCAGAAACCCGGTACCACTATGGTATCGGTAGCTTTACAACCGGTACTTACGGACCAAATTGCAATGCAGATTTAGGTGCCTCATTTCGGCACCATGTCCGAGCTGCTGAGGGAAATATCCATCCTCCTGTGCTCCAGAACCGGCGCTGCACGCACCTACACTAACAATCCTACTAAAATCCTCTTTAAAAAAAAGTCACTGCTACTGTTTTAAAAGTATCGTTTTAGCACCGGTATCGGAAAAATAGGAAACGATACGCAATCACACTGATGTCATTTTGGTTCTATTTACATGACATTGCCTAGATAATGAGATTGAGATTATTGATTATGATTTTTTATTTTACTAGCCATCTCAAATGTCACGATTTACGTCACAAATCACTGATAGAACATGGGCTCGTGTTGATTTCACGATTTGCATCATGTTTTGTGTCACTGTCACTTCGTGACACAAAATCATGACTAACACCGCCACCGCAAAATCGTACTAACATCATTAACCTATTTAAAAAAAACATTTTATTTTATTTTTTTTATTTTTTTTCCACTTTCCAGGAGGAAGTGTCTTCTCCTGGGGTTTGAACAGTCATGGGCAGCTGGGTCTGGGGAAGGAGGTGTCAATGCAGTCCACGCCGGCCAAGGTGCTGTCTCTGACTGGGATAGCAGTGGCCCAGATTTCGGCCGGTGGGGCCCACACCCTGTTCCTCACACTCCCAGGCCTGGTGTACTGCTGTGGGGCTAATGAAGCTGGCCAGCTGGGGCTCAACAGGGCGGATGAGAATGGTGCGAAGTTACTATGTAGGGATGGATGCTCACAGGCACAAATTACTAGTCTTTTCATATGATTAGACTTTGGGATAATTTTAGCAGTAGTGAATAAAGTCTCTGCACAGCCAAGTGTATACTTGATGAAGGTCTGATGAAACTTCTGTTACCATCCAATAAAATAGTTCTCCAGAAGAAGGCGAGACAGTGTGTGGGAGCTTTTCTGTCCTATGTTCTATTTTTAGCACCTATGTAATAATTATCCCAAATGGCATTTCGATTGCTTATTATTTTTTATTATTAAGTGATTGATTGAAACAAACAGTATTATTAAGAGTGGAAAAATGTCATTGTTCATAATTTTGAAATAAGCATGTTTTCCGTCTCCATGCCTAAACAAATTTGTTGCTGTCTCTAACAGGCAGGTTCAACATCTGTATGGTCCCTGCCCTCAGAGCGCTGGGAGTCTCCTTCATAAGCTGTGGAGCGGCACACTCTGCTGTTTTAACAAAGGTATTCACTCCTTTTACACTGTGCTGTTTTAACAAAGGTATTCACTCCTTTCACACTGCTTCCCAACCTTGGCTGCAAGATGATTTTGTTTTGATTTATAGAACGTAAAAGAAAGGTATCTTTCCAGTGGGTGTGGCACTGCTTCTTAGCTCCTCATGTCATTTCTAGGACGGCAGGGTATTCACTTTTGGAGAGGGAAGCCAAGGGCAGCTGGGCCATGGCTCCACTGCTAATGAACAGGGACCCAGGCTGCTCCAGGGCCTGGAGGGACTTGCCTCACAGATTGCATGTGGCAGGTGATGACTTGACTAGGAATGTACACACTGGAATTCCATTATGATTGGAGAGCCTCCAGTTTGTCATTTTATAGCTGACAGAATGTAATTATTACAGCATGTTTACAATAATCTGGATAAGAGCTTATTATTCCATTTAGAGAAACCTTACCACAATACTTATGATGTACCAAAACTATCTGTGATACTGTTGACATCTCATCCATGTTCTTCTTCACTGTTGGTTTTGCTCTTCCAGCCGTCACACGCTGGTATTGGGCTCCTCAGGCCAACTGTGGGCTTTTGGCAATGGGGTCAAAGGTCAACTTGGGACTGGAGGTTCAGAGGGCAGTCTGAGCCCCACTCTGGTACAACTTCCTGACAGTGCAGCAGTCGTACCAAAAGGTATGTATGGGCCTGTGTTGTATAATGAGGTGGATGGTGTGAAAACACCTTGGAATTTGTTCACATGCTTTCTAAAATCTATAATTATCCGCGGAAACGCATTCGATGGGTTACTATGGAGAGTTTATTAACAAGTGTTGACTGATAATAAAGTTGATGAGTTAATGACTGTTTTATTTAGGGCTGAACAATTACTGTAATCAAAGTTTTATGGAAATCGCAATATGGCCTATTGCAATTTTCAAAGTAACTGTTAAAGGCAAAATGAAATGTGTGTCAAAGTAAATATTGTGGTGCTGCAGACATGTCCTGTCCTATGAGACTTAGAAAAGTTGAACAGACACAACATCTAGAATGTTCAGTCAAATGACTGTTTAGGAATCTTGATTTGAGGAATCCCTTTTTGACCCTTTTACGTGATATGGTCGAGAAAGTCTGTCACACCTTGGTTTATGATATGTTGGTGTAATACTAGCAGGTTCAAATGACATGTCTGAATTTGTTTTAATTTGTTTGACCGAGCAGACATGAAAATAGCAGCTGGGTGGGATACAAGCTTCAGCTACACTTCGCCCATAGAGGTAGTGTATACAACTTATTCCATTTAAAAGACCATTTTGCCATATGAATCAAGATGGCTGTATGTTAAGTAGCCTAGTGTCCCCCCCCCCCTGCAGGTCCTTAACATTTCTAAAATCTAACCCTTATGTCTTAAAGTATACTATGCAACTATTTCACCAAAAAACACTATATACACTCATACAAAAGTTTCCCCTCTATATCATCACTCCTGAGTGTGTTTATGTGGAGAGACACTGCCCCCTGCCTGTATTTCCATATTGTTTTGCTCTGCTTTGCTTTGCTGTGCTCACATTGTCCATCCTTTTAGTTATCTCTCCCCTGTAGACATTTTATTATTATCATATTTATTCTTATTGTCTGTTTTTTAACTTGTAAAGAAACATCAAATTTCATCTTGTGACGATGTTTTCTTTAATAAACTTGAAACTTGAACTTGAACTTTAGGGCTGCCAAGATTTATTTTGATAATCGATGAATCTGTCGATTTCGATTAATCGGATAAAAATAAATCTGCCGATTTTATTTAAATAATTTTATTCAAAAACCAAATGTTGTCCCAAATTGACAATATTAGTGCACAAAAGTGCTGCTTGAATGGCCCAGAGCTGTCTAAAGTCTAAACAATTAGCCTATGTAAAATATAAGTCATAAAAAAACACTAAATCTAAGTGTTAACATGTTTTGCTACTTAATAGGCTACCTTTAACAACAGGCCACGTGTGGTGTGGGGTAACATTACTTTCATCTAAAATGGGTAAGTGCAAGTTCAACGAGATCTGGCTGGAGAACAGTGAATTTAGGTGGCTGTTTGAAGCTGGTTGAAAATAGAAGCCTGCTGCCTGCACCTTCTGCAAGAAACCACTGTCAATGAGGAGCGTTGGGTATAAAGGCATTAAAGTCACATGGGAAGTCTGAAAAACATAAAGCCGTTGTAAAAAGCCACCTGCCATCACCCAATATAGTTTCATATTAGGGAGCGTCACAGCCTGATTTTACTTCATATCCCCCATCATTTATTTTTGCCAGTATGGATGTGAAATAATAGTAAAATAGGTCTTCAATTGCATTCATAATGGTCTTAAAAAGTCTTCAATTGAACTGAACCTGCAGAAACCCTGGATGGAGGAGCTAATTGGGAGGCTAGATGAGACCGAGCTGCAGAGTTATCTGGAGATGGAAGGCGATGAAGAGGACCAGAGGTTCACTTTTATAATTGAATTGTTCTGATCTAGTTGCACTAGTAAAACATCAGTTGTATATTGCTGTAATATTTGTGGTGCTTTATAATGTATATAACCCTGTATATCTCTCTTTCTCCAACAGAGAGATACAGTGGATGTTTATGTCAAGTTCAAGCCTTGTTGCTAGCTTCACAAACGCCAGGTAAGTCCTTTGTTATAGCTGCTGCTTTTGTTAAGTTTTTGGGGCAAAATCAATATTATCTTTACTTCAGGAAAGCAGTGTTGCGCAAGTTCACATGGCACAAGAGCTAGCTCAAAGCTCAGCTCACACAAATTCAAATGAACTAGTTCACGTTCATAGTTTACAATTTTGAATTTTGAACTATGTTCACAGTCCCAAAAAACGAGCAGTTCAGACATCATCACATCAGGGCAGATGACATCATCAGTGATGTCATAAGATGACGCTCTTATGACATCATTGCCGATGACATCATCAGTGATGTCATAAGACGATTTTGCTCTTATGACATCACTATGACATCATCAGTGCGACAAACATTGAAACAGAACAGACAGTGGGACAGAGATTGCCCAATTACCCCTTTTATATAATAATATATATAGGCCTATAGGATTCATGTACAACACTTCAGGAAAGTAACTCTTTCATGGATTCACCATCCATTCTTACTGTTTTAGTATCCAGATAGATTTTTAGAATTCAAAGGGACAAGTTGATAACTTATTCTCTGGTAGAAGAGATAAACATATCAGCCCCTGCCCAATTTCTTAGTATTTACTTGGTGACTGGTATTGGTTTCCCACATGGATATTTTTACTCGCCGGTAATAGCCGTGGCCGGAGGCATTATGTTTTCGGGTTGTCTTTCTGTCCGTCCGTCCGTCTATATGTACGTTCTGATGCTCGTTAACGCAATATATCAGGAGCACCTTGACGGAATTTCTTCAAATTTGGCTCAAACGTCCACTTGGACTCAAGGATGAACTGATTAGATTTTGGTGGTCAAAGTTAAAGGTTACTGTGACCTCACGACTGCCCGTTCCATGCTCGTTAACGCAATATCTCAGGAACGCATTATGGGAATTTCTACAACTTTGCCTCAAACATCCACTTGGACTCACCAAGGGGCCACCCTTTTCCCCAGCCCGCCCCCTTCCTTGCTAGCTAGGGATAGGAAGGTTGTAGAGCAGTGCTGACCAATTTGGGGTCCGCGGGCCAAGTTTGGCCCGCGCTCTGTTTGTTTTGGCCCGCCACGGATTTGGATTTTTTTATTTTTTTTTCCCTCCCGATTTTTTATCCAGAATGCAACTCGGGCAAGTTATCAGATATCTGCACTGATTGCAAAGGGTGGACGAGCTTTTTCATGTGGTGACTTTGTGAAACAGTGTCTGAATGTGGCTGCGGATACTGTGTTCACTCCTGAGATTGCATCCCTGCAAATTGTCATGGCAAATTGTTTACAAAAGATGGACATTAAAGCTGATTTTCAAAGTACCTTGAGGATTTTTCAAGTTGTGAATGAAGTCAAATTTCTCTCTTGATTACAAAGGTGGAAAATACAACTGTTTTTAACAGGGTGTTTACTGATTAAATGTTTAAGCTCCCCACAAATGCAGATGTTTTTTTAAATATATATAACCAATTGCAAATTATTACAATTACCAAACAGATAAAAAGTAGATTATTATATTGAAATGTTATTTTAGATTTACGTTAATTTTCTATAAAACACAATACATTTTAATGTAATTCCACAACGTTTATTTTTGGCCCTCGGCCCTCCACCCAGATCGAGTTTTGGCCCTTCATGGGAAAGAATGTGGGCACCCCTGTTGTAGAGCATTGAGAGTTGAGGGGTTAGTTGGGGGAGTGGCTAGGGGGATGTGGGTGGTGGGAGGGGGGGGGCATCATCAATAAGGGGGCGGGGCCAGGGAAATGGGCCATAGCTAGGGATAGGACGGTCATAGGAAGTCGGGGTTTCAGGGGTGGGTAAGGGTACTGGCTGGGGGGATGTGGGTGGTTTAGGCATAGGGTAGGGGCAGGATAGCCTAGGTAAACCCAGCCACCACGTGACCTGCTCTCTCAGTTCCCAGTCACTATCGTACGTCTGAGAGCAGGTCACGTGGGGGATGGGTTTACCCAGGCTAGGGGCAGGACCATCTTCCATGTTGAAAATGATTAGCCGTGTGGTGCCCCCAAACATTGCCTAAAGTGCCATAAGGGTGAATGTCCACACCACTGTACTGTGGGCTTCAAGGTGCTGTATTTGTGCTTGTATGAGTCAGACATGGATGTAGACTGCAACTTGACTTGTTGGTGGAGGCATACAGCCACGATGGGGTATTCTTAGTATTTTCTCTCTCTCTCATGCTGTGCCTTGGGTCTTTGTCTTATCAGCGGGCCTCCACCAGACCCAGGTGCCTTAACTGTGGACCCTGAGGCTGCTGTCCGAGCTTTCGACCAGTTACTGAAAATACCGTGGATCAAGGAATCAGTTAAGAACAGCCTTTTACATTTTCACATTATGCACATTTGTCATGTATTGAGTCAATGATTAAAACAAACTAATCCTCCTGTCATGTGGCGACCCGTAAGAAACACCAATTTCCATAATTACAAGGCAATGAATGCATGTATTTTAAATATTGTATTATCTCATTGCTCTCTTTTTCATGTAGGCGGAGATAGCAATGTTGGTGGAAAATCTCTGTGACTCAAGAACTGTCCTGAAATCACCAGAGATCTTCATGATTCTGCTGTCGTGCCCCCTTCTCCAACAGGACGATGAGGATACCCCCGTAGCGATAGTGTTGCCCTTGGCAATCGCTATAATGGAGATGAATGAGAAGAGCCAGGCAACATTACGTAAACAACTCCAAAGTTTTCATTTCAGAGGTTTAGGGAGGAATGTGTACGAGGATATGCTGTTTACAATACCAATGATGATAATGAATATGTGGCCATGCAAAATCACCAATATAATGCTGAGATTTGGATCCCCCCCCTTTTTACTTGAATTAAAAGCTTACATGGAACATTATGTGCTAAATTATGTTCATGGAAGCTATCAAAACCAGTTTTATTATTGTCTAAAATGCACTGTCATACACCGTGTGTGTGTGTGTGTGTGTGTGTGTGTGTGTGTGTGTGTGTGTGTGTGTGTGTGTGTGTGTGCGTGCGTGCGTGCGGTATTGTTTCTGCAGGAGGCTGGTGGTCTTCCATGGCACCCTCCATCATGATCAAGCACATCATGGTGTTCAAAAAGGCCCTGGCCTTCATGCTCACATCCAGCACTGTGGATCCTCGCTGTCTTGCGCTCAGAATGCTGATGGACGTCCTCAAGATGCTCTACAAGGTCGGATGGAGAGAGGGATAGTTAGACAGACAGACACTCTTTCAGTCTGGGGTCAATTAAGAAATCATATTACTCATTCTGGGACTCGTCCTTTGGCGGCCATAAACACCGAATTTGGCCCACAACCTTTTGTCCAGCATTGGTCAAACATTCTATGACTAGATATTTGAAAATATGTCCAAATTCATTTTTATTAAATTGTAAATGTAAATTAGTGAATGAAATTTAAAGTCGAGCTGAAACGCCATTTGCACAGTGACTTCCTTATTGTGACGTATTTCTGAGTGAAACTGGGTAGAGAGGTGGGAGATAGCGTTTGGAGAAGTTTGATTTGACCATTGAAAAGTGGGCGTATCTGGGACGAGGGACTGACTGACTGAATGCGAGACAAATGCGCTACAGTGCCAGTCCGATACATAATGTACCGGTATTTCACTGGACAAATCTGAAACCTGCCGTTCACGTTTAAATAATGTCTATGTTACAAACACGATATAATGTAAATACAGTGCTGTGCACTGCATGCCCGCTGGTTGGTTCACTGCACCGAGCCCCAGAGCAGAGACCTGGTTAGCGGTTGCCCCCGGGCAGACAGCTGCTTCCTAGCCGAGGGAGAGTGATGCTACCGGTCTTGAAGTGGGCCACGAGCCACGGTATTATTGGAATGGTAGTTAACGAGCCAATTACAGTACATGTCCTTTGCATCTACAATAAAAACAGTCATTACCATTTGTTTTATTTTTATGTTGCATGCATATTTGCTGTTATATTAACATTTATGGGATAGCAAAGTTTGCCCTATAGGCAGCCATGTTTCAAGCATTCCTGCTTGAAATGTTCTTCTAGTCATGAAGATTGTTTAACAGCTGTCATGTTATATTAATATTGGAAATACCAGTTAGTACAAGCTGATGTAAGCATACTGTAGATTTTGTTTTACATGAAAACATGGTTGAATTTTGATATAAAAATCCAAAGAAATATGTTTGTGAATTTGTAGGCATGCATTGTTAAGTAGGTGCACAGGGATCTGATCTAAAATAAATGTTACTGTATTTTTCATTTCAGCTTGACTTTACTATATACAGTATATATAAGTTAATCTGTGTGTGTTTTTTTCACAGGCAAACAAAACTGGAAAGCAAGTACCGCTCAATACCTTTTACGTGGGTGAGATCGCTGGTAATGTGCAGCCACTAGAGGATGTCCATCTGTGGCATACATGGTTAAAATTGGAGGTTAGATTTTTGTTTTCCCCCGAATGAAATTCCGCTCACCTTAAGAATTCAAAAATACCTATTTCTGTGACTGTCATCAATATTTATAAACATGAATTCTCTCTAAAAAAGTATTTAACTGTCTTAACTGGAATAAGAAGTGAATCTCTAGTGAGCCGTGTTGCTGCCCAGTGCTAAATGATGTGTATTGTTATAAATGATGAATCAATGTTTTCTTAAAGGATACAAAACAGACTCCTGCCATCTTCTGCCGCTACCCGTTTCTGTTAAATCTGGGTTGCAAGATGGCAGTCTTGAACATCCATGCATACGTAGCAAAGGTATAGATTAAAAAAAATTATTTTTATTTTCTTTTTACTGAAAAGTTAACTTAGTACATACAGTATTTAGCTTACTGTACAGTTATGATATACCAGTGATTTACCAGCTTCCAAAATATATCTTGATGAACATGAACTTGAATTAATACATTATATAAAAAATTTGAATATTTTGACCAGTTTAATTTAAAGTAGAAAATTGTTATTGGTTTTTATTTACTTGTTTACTTTCTATTTATAGTAGCTCTTTATTGGTATTAAAGTATTTGTAAGGTGATGAAAAATGCTGACATGGATTAGAATCTGCTGCAAAGACTATAGTATGCATACTCTGAAGTTGAACTTGAAGTAGGAATGTTTGATATGCGGTATGCTGCTTGATAGAGGATATTCTCCATTAACATTTTATTACATGCATACTGTTGATTTCATTGCATAATGCAGCTGCTGTTAAAATTTGCCCTGTGTTTCCTTGATAAATAAGTGCCATTGTTTGTAATTTACAGAAAAAGCACAATTTTCTTCATGACTTAGCTTTGATGTGGCCCACTGAGTCGATGGTCCATCCCCCTGACTCCCCCCCTGCCCCGGTCTTCCAGCTGAAGCTCAGACAGCTGCACCTCATCGAGGACACCTTCAGACAGCTAGCTGCAGCTGACCACTGCGCCTACGAGAGGGAACTGTTGGTAAATATGTGGTTCAAACTTTGGACCAGGGGTGTAGGCCTGGTCCCCTTTAGTGAAGCCGTTGGCATGTTAGATCGTCGCTCTGGCGGCAGTACAGGTACCAGTATAGGTCTCAAGGCCTGCCTCCGCCATGTTAGTGGATGGGAAAATGAACCCAACTAAACAATCAAAGTACATGTCAGATATTTTTTCCCAAAGATGGTTTGTATCATTTTAGATAGTTATTATCACGCTAATGCCTGTGCAAGTGGCCATCTTTCTGATCAGTTTGTTTTTAAGTAGTTATTTGAAGATATAAAAAGGGATGATTGACAGCTGTGGCAGCCAGTCTCAAGCCGTCATTGGCTGGACAGTCTCTTCATGTTATAGATCTAGTTTTACATAGACAAGACACTGCTTGGTAAAACAGAAGAAGAAGAAGACTGCTTGATCTGTTATCTAGACTATATATCGATGGATTGCAATAAAAAGGACATTGTTTTGAGAAAGGTGCGTGAGGAAGTAACGTTGTTGGTTGGGGACTGAAGTAGTAAGTTCAGAAAATGTGTTTTATTAGTTACTCACTTATAGACATACATTATATTCAGAACTCACCAGGTTGTCCAACTGCCTGCGTATGCCAGGGAATGTGTTTTATAACGTTAACTCCCGGGTATAAGATGGGGCCTACACAAGTGTACACAACCACCAGGCATTAGCTAATCGCTAACGGGTTAGCGTTAGCTTATTCTGTCACAAACAGACACTGGAGGTTTTATTTTTGGTATTACAGTATAAGCGTTTTTATACGGATATCTCAGGGAAGTGCTTTGACTGTGGGATGTTTTTCACATTTGGAACTTACGCGCCTTTTTGTGATTGGCTACATCCATTACCACGCCTCCTTTTGGCCAGTGGGTATGGAACGATAATCAGTTCTTAGTTGGCCCATGACCTACTTGTCTACAACGTTTTGTGTTAAGCACCTTTTGGGGGAGGTAATAAAATGTAAAATTAGAGATAACTGCAGAATACTGATGATGTGCAAACATGCCACCAGGAAAGTACCAATGAGAAAATAGGTTTGAGTTCTAAACATTAGTCCAACTTGCCTCATCTATGTTCCCCAGGTGCAGTTTGTGGAGAACACGAAGGTGACCAACGTCAACACAACCGACTTCTTCCTCCATTTGTTTGATGAGCTGATGGCTCCCGAGTCTGAGATGTTCATGTACAACGAGAGCCTGACCCTCGCCTGGTTCCCTGTCAGGGTCAGGGTAAGACCAGGGGTTGCAATTAAAGAAAGAAAAGGCAGTCCCAATAGTGTTTGTAGACATACGTTAAACAAATCTCTCTCCAAGCAAGTCACCAGACAAACGATACTAATGCCTCCGCTGGTGATAGCCAGGCCGGAGGCATTATGGTTTTGGGTTGTACGTCCGTACAATGTTTGTTAACGCGATATCAGAGGAACGCCTTGACGGAATTGAATCAAATTTGCCTCAAACGTCCACCTGGATCCAAGGATGAACTGATTGATTACATTTTGGTGGTCAAAGGTCAAAGTTAAAGGTCACTGTGACCTCACGAACGCTGTTTCCAGGCTTGTTAACACAATATCTGAGAAACGCCACATTTGGCTCAAACGTCAAAGTCTGGACAGTCATGGATGTCGACTGCTCACTTGTTGGCAGAGGCATATCCGAGGTGCGGTCGTTCTAGTTCCCCCTACCATTGCTGGGGGGAAGCAAAGTAAACAAAATAACAATGTGTATAAAATAATTTAGTGGGCTAAGTAAATATTTATATAAATATTTAAATATACATTTATATTTAATTCATATTTATAAATGATATAACAAAAATTGCCTGTATATTTTATGCTGCCGTGGCCGGAGACATAATATTTTCGGGTTGTACGTATCCGTCCATCCGTCCGATGCTCATTCATGGGATATCTTAGGAACACCTTGAGGGAATTTCTTCAAATTTGGCTCAAACATCCGCTTGGATGATGAACTGATTACATTTTGGTGGACCTCATGACCGCCCGTTTCATGCTCGTTAACCCAATATCTCAGGAACACATAGACAGAAATTCTTCAAATTTGTCTCAAACGTTGGGGCAAAGGTTTTCAAGGAAAAGCAAATTTCAGACAAATACCGGATGTTACTCAATCTTAACTCATTGAGTGCCAGCCACTTTTGGAGAACGGACGCTCCCAGTGCCAGAGTTTCAGAGCGTTTTCAGTGATTTCTCGAGGCCCACAGAATATTGTGTGATATTACTATGTAAACACTGAACACGCACAAAGAACGATGAGACTCTATTCTATCATCTGCAAAAAAAAGTTTATTGATCCCATTTTCCGTTCTTTAGTTATGAGCCGGAGAAGATAGCTTGATTCATCCAAAAACAGCAATTTTTTTCTAGAAGCTGAGATAATTGGCCTTTTGTGAAATTAAACATTTCAAGCACACACTGACTCTGAAGCTAATCTTTTCTAATGTAGTCACACCTCAAAAATAATTTCCTTCAATAAAACAGTTTAGGCCAGGGAATTTTGTTTGGCAGAATAATATTTTTAGCTACAACCAGCAGCGCTGGCCCCTGCGTGCGCTGCTGGTTGCAGCTTCTTGCTGGTCTTGATTTGCTGCTGGTGGGCATCGGATATTCTGGCTTGCGTTTGTCAATCCTGTCCTGCTGCCTGGGTCTGTCTGGGTGTTGCGTGCTGCTCTGCGTGCCCCCCCCCCCCCCCCCCCCCCGCCCCGCCCCGCCCCGCCCCGCCTCGCCTCAACTGCACACTCCTCCTCCTGTCTGTGGTGGCTCTCTGCTGAGTTTGCTGTGCGCACAGTGAAGGGTGCAGCTTTTTTACAGCGTTCCGCGTGTGTTTGTCACCGGCAACGATGCTTCCAGTTGAGAATAATAACTCCACGGTGTGGATGTGCGGATGTGCTGTCGCAACCGACACAGAGCGGCTCAATTGTGGGAGCAGATTGGCTGCTGCAGGCACAGCTGCAGTAACGTGCTTCAGCATATCGATGCATACGGATGCGATGCGATTTCCGTTTCCATAACGACTTCTTCTTTGTTTTTTCCTTGCCTTTCTGTTATGTGGAGAGCACTGTCGCCACCTAAGGGTTCTGTAAAATAGGTTATAGACCTCCAATAGCTACAATAGTTGTACCAGAGATGTATCAGGGATTGATCCACGTCCCACCGTCAAAAAACGCAATTGACGACAACCGTCGTCATTGGCACTCTACGTCAGTATTTGAATTGACGACAGCTGTCGTCATTGGCATTCAATGAGTTAATGATCATGTTCTACCATCAAACCAACAGCCCAGAGTCAGGGAGAAGGATTACTTTCTGTTCGGGGTGCTGTGTGGCATGGCTCTCTACAACCACAACATCGTCCACCTGCCCTTCCCATTGGTTCTCTTCAAGAAGCTGCTCGGCGCCAAACCCTCGCTGGATGACATGAAGGAGTTTGAACCTGTAGTGGGAGAGTAAGGATCCATTCAGTGCATTTTAACCTCTTGAGCTGACTGAAAATAATACATAATTAAACTTTCTGCATAACTGAAAAGCAGTGATATAGAATGGAATTTGTATCAATAATCATCATTCTTCTCCCGCATATCCACCTTATTTTTTAATGCCCCACTGTAAAAAGTAATTGTGGGAACAAGGTCCGGTTTAACGTGACTCATTGTTGCAGCTTGCAACAATGAGTCATGCAGGCTTCTTCTGCAGCCTTTGTACTCGGCTGCAGACCCGAATTATAAACCGGAAGCTGGAGTACGTTATAAAAGTTATAAATATAGTCACGTTATAAACAACTAACCAACGCTGCGGGTCCGTATGGAAACAGTGTTACTCGAAATGGTTAAAAGTTCAATCAGTTTGGTCATTCAGTGGCATTTACTGCCATGTAAAGTCTATTACGCTAGCCGTTAGCATTAGCCACAGTAGCCGACTACCCACAATGCATTACGTTATCCCAGCACCCGAACGACACGGCTGAATGGCGCTGCTGTAAAATCTTCATAGACGTTTTTTTTGTCAAGTTAAAACAGTGTAAAAATTACACCGGAAGCGGAAGAAGCACCCATCAGGCATCATGGCAGCTAGAAATAAGGTGGATACAACAGCATTTCCAGCCAATATGGAACGATGACCAAATATTGAAAATGAAGCCAGGTAGTCAGGCAGTTGTCTTAAATGAATGTATTAGCCATAACATACTCATGTAAACTTCATTACAGGAGGACTACAAGCATCTCCGTATACAGTACATGATGTATAGAGTACAGAGGGTCATAGAATGCAGTGAAGATTCAACAGTTGTCATGTACTCTATACTGAGGAGAGGAGAGAGCAGGGGGAAGGGATGATCTGGTGTGTGTGTGTGTGTGTGTGTGTGTGTGTGTGTGTGTGTGTGTGTGTGTGTGTGTGTGTGTGCGTGCGTGCGGTGTCAGCAAGGTCAGCCATGTGTGGGGCAGAGGGTGAAATCTGCTTTTATGTATGCAGAAACAACAGATAAACTGTCTGTAGATTATGCTGTCTGCCTAATGCGTGTCCATATGACGTGCATTTATCTAATAACTCATACCAATAATTATGTGTATGTAATTATAGCTTTATTGAATATGTAATGACTTAAATTCTATAACAAACTTTTTTTTATAGACAACACTGTAGGAGCCATGTGCAGGTCACAGTTATGTTGAAACTATTTAAAATGCACAACCTGCAAATGCAATACACTTTTTTTTAAACATGCAAAATTCATATCAGAAGGAAGCCAGTGAGTAATAAATGTCCAATGCTTTGCAGGAGTTTGCAGTACCTCTTGGAGGACTACACTTCTGATGATGTTGAAAATATGGAACTGAATTCCAGGGTATGTTCACTGACCTGTCAGTTATCACAGTTATGCACAGTTACTGGTATTCATTTTGTACACTACCCAGTCTTTTACCTCTCATCATTGTCGATTACAGGTCACCTGGAATGGCAGAGAAGTGGAACTTGAGTCAAAAGGAAAAGTTGTCACAAGTTCAAACAAGTGTGTTTTTAAATAATTCTATAATAAGGTGGCTCAGTCTGTGTACTCAACCTTTCTTACATGTATTAGGGAGAGAGTCTGGCAAGCGAGACTACATGTATTATATTCTCTCTCTTGCTCTTTCTGTTTTTGTCCCTTCCATCTTGTCTGTCACCAATGTGTACTATTGACAGACAAAAATAATCTCTCCAAGTGTTACCTCCGGTTTGGTCGGGCGTCTAAACAGGCACGATTGGCTGATGTCTGCGGGTGGGAAGCCGGATGAGGGTATTTGTCCTGGTTGCTGCACTAGCGCCTCCTCTGTCCGGTCGGGGCACCTGTCCGGAGGGAAGTGAACTGGTGGGAATAGCGTGATCCTCCCACGTGCTATGTCCTACCGGTGAAGCTCCCTGCTGTCAGGTGAAAAGAAGCTGCACTGGTTACTGCGCATGTGTCGGAGGAAGCATGCTGCTAGTCCTGGCTCTCCCCAGATTGGCTGTCCGTGCTTGTGTCACACTTTTGCCATTAGGGTTAATAATCTTAACTGCTAAAAAATGAATTGTTTTTTGCGCTAGGACGGAAAGAAAGCAATGCTGAACTTTGCCATTACAAACATGCATTTACAGCTTTAAAACAATATGCCCAACTAATCTTTTACAGTCATAAGCAAAGACATATCACAAAATAATCACAACATACTGAAGAAAAGATACTAAGTGTTCCAAAGTGTGAGAATATCACCACAATGTACGTTTCTTGGTATAGTTTGTGTCCGCTGAGCTCCATTGGAAAAGCGGCAAGTTTTAACAAACTGCTGTATTTAGTGTTTTTACCAGTTCTAATTACAGCGAGCATATTATGTTTTCGACACAAGGAAGCCACGGCTACAATTCGGCTGTCTGTATAAGCCTCGTGAACTATGAAAACAGATGGAATCCAAGCTTAAAACAAGCTGCTCACCTGTAAACAATCTTGGGCTAACGTTAGCGCCAATGTGGCTGTCGGCCCCTCCTGCAGAAGTCCGTTGGGGAACCAGTGGTTTTTAGCATGCTCTCTTCTCGGGCACCTTCTCGGGGCTAGGGACCTTGAAAAAATGACTATTTTTCATAAGGTGGTGGGTTGTTGTAGGCCCCTGCACCACACCACTTCAACAAAGTTTTGCACTACGACAGAAAAAGATGACAATTGACACATTTTATCAGGCTTTTATCATGCAGTTTGCCGACAAACTCCTCGACGAGAATCGTAAAGTTGTGTTTGAGAAAGGATTTCAGTCGAAATAATCGTAGTTTATCTCTATTGTCCGAACGGAATGATTTGGAGCAAAGAAGGCAGCCAAAGTTTGCAGTTTTAGTCGGTGTGGTGGTGGTTTGAGCTATTTCAATGAATAAAGTTTATGTTTTCACCCGGGGTCTTTTGAGCTGATGCACCAACCCGTTCTCACTCCGAGCGCGTAGCATATTGACGCTTTGTCCCGTCCCTTGTGCGTCGCTTGTTACTAACATGGTACCCTTGAGCGACCCATGAAACGACTTGGGCTTTCCGACTAAACTCAATGTAAACCCATGGAAGTCATCTTTGACGCTTATGGCAACTGCTCCCCCATTAGCCTAACTGCTCCGCCATTAGTCAACTGCTCCCCCATTAGGGTCTGGAGGAGCTAACCTCTCCCAGACCCTAACCCTAAACCTAACCTCTCCCACCCCCCATGCCTAAACCTAACCTCCCCCAGACCCTAACCCTAACCTCTCCCACCCCCCATGCCTAAACCTAACCTCCCCCAGACCCTAACCCTAAACCTAACCTCTCCCACCCCCCACGCCTAAACCTAACCTCCCCCCAGACCCTAATGGGGGAGCAGTTGACTAATGGGGGAGCAGTTAGGCTAATGGGGGAGCAGTTGCCATAAGCGTCAAAGATGACTTCCATGGGTTTGCATTGAGTTTAGTCAGAAAGCCCAAGTCGTTTCATGGGTCGCTCAAGGGTACCATGTTAGTAACAAGTGACGCACAAGGGACGGGACAAAGCGTTGATATGCTACGTGCTCGGAGTGAGAACGTGTTGGATGCACACATTCCGAATGCACCGCCCACGAGGTCTGTGGTTGGTCAATTCATGCGTCTGTCACACATCTTTTTTTTTTTCTTGCCTTGGGGGGTGGGCGCTAACCACTTTTCAGAGTTGTGTTCCAGACGTAGATATCATCCATGGCTGGCTACTGCGAGACTACTGTTGACGTCTCTCCTGGATGCAGAGAGGTGTTGGCGGATGAGGGAGGGGGGAAGACGTGGGCTGGAGCTGTCAGGAGGGGGATTGAGGGGAGGGGTGGAGCTGTCAGGAGGGGGATTGAGGGGAGGGGTGGAGCTGTCAGGAGGGGGATTGAGGGGAGGGGTGGAGCTGTCAGGAGGGGGACTGAGGGGAGGGGTGGAGAGGTTGGCAGCCTGGTTGAGGATGAGAAGTGTCGCAGGGGATGGGGGATGGATATGCATTACTTGGCTGAAACTACTTTTCTAGTTCTGACTCAATCTCTCTCTCAATAGGAAAGATTTTGTCGACGCCTACGTCAACTACGCTTTCAACACGTCAGTGGAGAAGATGTTTGAGGAGTTCAGGAGAGGCTTCTTCAAGGTGTGTGACATCGATGTGGTGGAGATCTTCCAGCCAGAGGAGCTGCGAGGAGTGATGGTGGGCCAAGAAAACTATGACTGGGAAACGTTTAAGAAGGTTTGCAAGTTTTTGACTTTTGAATCTCTTTGATGACAATCAGGGATGTAATCATTTCACATATACAGACTATTGTGTTTAGGCTACTCATGTAGACATGGATATTGATGAATGGGACATCAACAACCACAATATTGTGTGTCAGAAAAGTTTCTCCTGTGATTCGATCTAGAACACGGCATATGAGGGAGAATACCACGCCAACCATCCCAACATTGTTACCTTCTGGGAGGTGTTTGACGAACTGACAGCAGACCGGAAGAAAGCTTTCCTCTGTAAGTAATGCTACACAATTATCATTCAAATGGAGTTGATCAGGATGACCTGTGGGATGGGTGATGAGGTGAAGCACTGGTGACTCCCATTTCCTCCCAAAACCTTAAATGCTTAGCAAAAATTATGAAGTGATATTTGTGTTTAGACTGTGCCGGATCCTTCATTCATTCTTCATTCATATAAAAACGGACATTGTAAAGTGATATTTCAGTTTGGTTGAACAAGTAAATGGTGCAGGTTTGCGCAGCTCGGACCTTTCTCCCCCAGCCCCCTCTCTCTGGCACGGAGTGTGTGTGTGTCTCCACTCTCGCTTCCTTGTACAGCCGGGGGTGAGGGGACTAGGCGTACAGCCGGGGGGTGGGGGGGGCCTAGGGGTACAGCCAATAGGGAGGGGCCTAGGCATACAGCCAGGAGGGAGAGGCCTAGGCTAAATCTTGTGCGCACATCTCTGCTCAATGCTCATTGTGCTCAAATCCCCTGCTCACTCTCGTCTATAACGGATGGACACACATGTCACTTATAGAAGCGGCTGCACTGCTTAAAGGATGGCTTGTTTACTGGTAATCAACCCACTTTGTATCATTAATAATCTCGGTAATATAAGCACACAGGCAGTGTTTATCTCTCTGTGTTTTCCTCACGGAGATCTCCCATTTCCTCCTCTGGCAAAGCACGCCATTCTGACGCGTTTTATGTCACAACGCGTCAAAACGGAGCTGCGGAAGTTCTGCTGGAGACGTGGAATCTGCTCCGAGGGCGGCTGTTATTGTTTATTTTTATTTTTTAAGCATGCGCACATCCGCGGAGAATCGCATTGAGAACCTTAACAAGCCTTAATGACTTGCAGCTGGCGGGGGCGGAGTTTCTGCACACAGGAGCAGGAGCATTTTTCTTCGTGAGGTAAACAGAGAGAAGATAAAGGCTGCCCATGTGATGATTAATGATGTATGAGAGAGGTGCTAAAATGTTCAAAGAAATGGGCTCAGAAGATTTTTTTGCTTTAATATTTAAGATGTTCCTATTTAACATGATGTCTTCCTATTGCTTGTCATCAGTGTTCCTCACAGGTTGTGACCGAGTGCCCATCCTGGGCATGGACACGATCCAGATAAGAGTCGCTGTCCTCCCCAACTCCACTGAACTCCATTTCCCAGAATCCCTCACCTGTCATAATCTGCTTCTGTTGCCCATCTACCAGAGATACCCAGCCAAGAGGACGATGCACAACAGGCTTATATGGGCTGTTAATCACAACAGAATCTTCTGGAAGGGATAATGCACAACAGAGGTTAGGTGAGGAGGGAGGGTTAGTTTCAAAATATAATCTATTCCTGTTTACCGTACCTGTTGATTTCTTTGTTACTTTTGAGGTATTTTGTGACCAAAATCTGCCAAATATTTTATATATGTATATAATACTCTTAAATAAAATAAAAAAATCATATGCTTTGCTCAATGACACTTCATGACATGTTCAATGTTAAAATCTTATTCCATAATATGATGCTTTCAACATTGGATACCTTTACGCCATAGTGCAGTTTATCGGTATTAACATGTATAATGACATTGTTGGATTTATAACAAAGGGTTAGATGCAACATTTCACCATATTCGTTTAGCTTTGGTGTTTTCCCAAAACATACAGGGTCAATGTGCAGAATGCTGCCATTTAAGAGTGTCTAGATTAAGAGCAGTTTTTGTGCCACTGCCTGCTCCCAAATCAAAGCTTATTTCTACACTGATACAAATAAATTCATATAATTTTTATAAACACTGGTTAGACCACATTATATCCACCTTTCGTCTTTAGTGTACTTCGTTATTACACCTCTGCTGCTATAATCTCACTCTTTTGGTCTTGATACCTTAGCAAATACAAATACTTATTCCATTCATGTTATGCAAGCTTTAACCTTCAAGCATGGAGTATAAAAAGTATGCAACATTTTCTACAATTCACCCCCCGCCCCCCGATTTTTTTATCCCATTTTTATCCCCCATTAGTGCTAATTTATATTTATCCTGGTTGCTGCTCCACCCTCTGCCGATCTGGGGAGAGCCGAAAACTGGCTCCATGCTTCCTCCGAGACATGGGCATTTAGCCAGCCGCTTCTTTTCACCTGACAGGGAAAGCTTCAGCTGTAGGACATAGCACGTGGGAGGATCACGCTATTCCAACGAGTTCCCCTCCCTCCGAACAGGCGCCCTTCACGACCAGAGGAGGCACCACATCAGCAACCAGGATATTGCATGTTTTGGTGAAGGGGTTCCTCCCCGGGAGGCACGGGGAGAAGATGCAAACTCCACACAGAAAGGTCCTTTTGATGACCCCACCCGGGCGGTGGGCACTCGAGGACATGCGGACGGGCACGCATTCCTTCAGCGTTCACAGCGTCCCAGGTGGGAATTGAACCCAGGACCTTCGAGCTGTGAGGCGACGGCGCTTACCACTGCACCACCATTTTCTACAATTTATGTAACTCAAGACGCAGATTTCTTTTTTGCCCTTTACATGGCTAAAGACGGGAGTCCTCTTTTTTGTGACATCACTGATCACAGATGATGTCACAGTGGGATTTATGACATCACTGATGATGTCACATCACTTGGATTTATGACATCACTGATGATGGCACAGTGGGATTTATGACATCACAGTGGGACAGACAGACAGACAGAGCCCCAGTTCCCATCTATATACTGATGATGATTTTATACTGATGATGATGATTTTTTTTATTTTTTTTTGTCTTTGGTCTTGGAACGACCTTCAGACCCGTCTTAAACTTGCCTCTCTGGTCTCTTTATATAGTTTGAAGCAACAGATGGCTGAGGCCCTTGTCACTTGCTGCTCCTGCTTTGACATGTAGCACTTCTCATCATAAACCCTCTTGTCTCTCTTTATAATGAAGCTTGTTTGATTGTACTGTTTTATTTGCACTTGTATTTTACAGTGATAGACAGTTTGTGTCTTAATTACTCTCCAACTTGAGTAGACGGTGGTCTATTGACAGAAGTTTTGTATTTGTACTGTGTTTTGTACTTGTGTACTTGTATTTTTGTCCGACGTGTAATGTGCTTTTGCCTTCTTGGCCAGATCACCCTTGAAAAAGAGACCTCGGTCTCAATGGGTTTTTATTTTCTGGTTAAATAAAGGTTTTGATTGATTGATGATGATGATAGATCGATGCAGATAAGTGATTTTGCTTTATGCTTTTTTTAATTTTAGTATTTTTCAGGCATTTTATGCTTTATTGACAGACGTATATTTGCGAGAAAGACAGAACATGCAACAAATGAACACAGGGCAGATTTGAACCCGGGTCACTGTGAAAGACTGAGTTTACATGGTAGACAAACTAGAAAAAGGCTTTTTTAAGATATGGATCTTCGTCAGTGTCATGTGTCGGTGACACATGACACTGACGAAGATCCGTATCGGATCAAAACTGTTTGTCTTGAATTATTAAATGTTCTCCACGGGAGCTCAAAGAAACTCTGTGTTGCGAGCCTTTTTCTAGTTTGATTTTCTGTATTACAGTTTAGCTCAGCACTAAGAAGTGGATGTGCATAAGTTCCTTATCACTTTACATGGTAGACACTCAACTGAATGAGCCACCTGGGATGCCTCTTCTGACCCTAATTTTAAAGTAATTAATTCACTCAACAGCCAATCAGAAACAATCCAACAATAACAGACAAGTAGGTCTGTGGTGGGTTTGTCTGTGATAGACCAGGGGTCTGATCCTGCTGTGGGAACCCTCCTTTGCAGTATAGTTTATTGAAGGACATTTATGTCTAACGCTTTAATATCTTCAATTAATTAGAAGTGTAATAAAAACCAAAAAATGATACTGTATGCCTATTGCCACTTTTATTTAAATACAAATATTTTGTATTCTTCTCGTGCAGCCTTCAGGGTCTCCCCTGGGCGGCCCGCGATGGAATTGCAAAAAATCTTTTTTTTTTTTTTTTTTTACAGTGCACCTGAACGCAACATGCAAGATAGCCTACCTGCTGAATAGTGTGTCCAAAGTTCATGTCATTCTGGCCAATTATACTCTACTTCTGTTATAGCATTTCAGTTTGGAATATGGAATATCTTTCAATAATCTTTATGACTAAAAGGCTAAAAGTAATCTCATGTGTAAGAAATGACTGTTGTTCATTGAAGTAGAAATTTAAATAACTGTTTTGGATTTATTTAGCTTCAAGAGTGCATTTTTGTTTGTGTGACCCTCTTTTTTTGAGAATCCCGAGCCACTTCTGCTTAAATTAACTCACTCATATTCTGGTTTATTTCAAGAAAAACATTTCGGCTAGTGGAAATTCTAATTGGCTGGTAACTTTAAAATCTAGCAGCCATATTGGCTGGCAGGTGGTCAAAAAAGTTAATTTCAAGCGCTGCAGGGAGAGCAGGTGGTGACATAGTGAGTGAGTGAGAAAGGGATCAAATATTGAAGCTGAATAATGACATCACAACTGTTAATTTAAAATGAGTTATTCCTCTAAACATGGCTTCAAATGCCCCAAATTTTTCGCGCTGGTGCTGTTCGGCCCTCAGCAAAATCTCGTTTTCTTGTGGCCCTCTATCATCAAAGTTGCCCGGCATGACAATATTTGTTTGGCCCCCGGCAACAATCTGGATTTCTCATGTGGCCCCCCATGAAAAATAGTTGCCCACCCCCCCTGGTATAGAGGCATCGTGATTTGTGTGTGTGTGGGGGGAAGGGGGGGGGGGTGGCATTGGCAATCTTGCGTCCACAGAGCTGTGATGCTGATATCTCGGACAGCGCCTGAAGGCATCCTTATTTGAGAAAGTGAGGTTGATGCTCGAGTCGCTATTTGTGGTCAGTAGTGTCTTGTGTTGCTGACTCGCGGTCAGAGTGAGCCATGCAGGTGTACTGTTGGGGAGACATCCCCAGTGGACCAGCCCTCTCTCCCGTGTCGTGGACTGTCCCCGAGCTTGTAGAAGACATCTGCTGTGGGGAGAAACAAGCCTTGGTCCTCACAAAGACGGGGATCGTTCTCTCCTGTGGACGCATCTCTCACGGACAGCAATTCCGAAGTACTGTCGGGGATGCAAAGACACCAGGTCAGTCATGAAAGTTTCGAAAAGTCTGGCAGCTGATTAAAATTCACTGTAATATTCATTGTCGAGAGCAATTGATGGTCTTTGATTGTAAGAGAGATTGGCCTAGCCTATATTTTAAATAAATTAGTTGATATCAAAGAAATACAATTGTATTTGTTTTCATTGAGTTGAACTGTGAAGTGCTGTAATGCTAGTTGTACAGTAGCACTGGACCCAATTTGCTCTCAAGTGGGCCAGACAAAGAAAAGCAATGCTATAACCTATAAATAACACCTCAACATTTTCCCTGTTTCTTTTAGTGTAGAATTAAGCCTATAGGTACATTTTAAGAACACAGGTTCACATAGGGTCAGCTACCATAGGCCTATCAATACACATTTACTATTTAACTTGCTCCTGAAACCTGGTAGCCTAGAAACCTGGCACCTCCCTTCACAAGGGGGTAACTCATTACAAAAGTAACATATTACATCTAACCAGTGGTGTAGTCTAGTTTATTCTATTGCGTACTCTGATTTTTCCCCTCCCAGCCTCATACACAGCCATCCCGGAGTGACATCCGTCCCGCGTTATTTTGGTGAATGTAGCTAATGCAAAAGTAGTGTAATAAGTAACGAGTTACTCTACACAGACAGTAATATTGTAAAGTAACTTGTTACTTTCAAATGAAAGTAACTAGTAATATGTAGTATATTACATTTTGAAAGTAACTTTCCCAACACTGTACATAGGGCTGGGCGATGTAGTTGAAAAGTATATTGATATAAAATATTTCATATCAGTCAATATCGATAATTATTGATGATTTTAATGACCCGTTTTTATTAATAAAAAAAACAAGAAAAAGGTTGCCTTTAACCTGCCTTTGCAGACGTCCGTATTTGTGAAATTGGTGTCTATCATTCACGTTAATGTCCCGGGCACAGAGGACTGCGGGCTCGTAACGGTAACGCTATTAATAGAACACATGTTAACACGTTGTCAATCTACGTTAACATGAATTGAAACTCTCTCACATCAAATTCTTTGTAACGTTTACAGACAAGTACAATGTTCTGCTTTCGGCGTCCCTTTCATTGACGATTCCTCCACATCACATCTTCACCCACTCATCTCCTCCTGTTGTTCTGTTTCACCATGGTGGTGGTGCCGGGTGACACCAAACGTGCTGTTCGCGTCACTAACATGTTTCCGTGTCACTTGTAGTAACAAGGTACATGATTGGCTGTATCAGCCACGGAGCAGAAGGAAGCGCTCTATCGAACATCCCGAACCACATTTTTATTGTATTGATGACGTCTCTATCGCGATATATATTGCTATCGTTTTATCACCCAGCCCTAACTGTACATCAATAGGTGTCAAATCCCGCGCTTGTAAAATTGGATTGAAGGACAATTTTCACACTTTGCAAAGTCATCCTGTGGGCCAGATTGGACTCTTTGGTGGGCCGGTTCTGGCCGCCGGGCCATATGTTTGACACTCCTGGGCTAGTGTATAATATTTTTTTACACATGTATAAACTCTTTTAAATAAGAAATAACACCAAAGCAATAAGTATTCAATAACAAAGGATCATAAAATCATTCATAAGAGACTTTCAGAAGAGGCAAAAGCAACTCAATAAACATGACATAAAATAAAGCCACCTGTGTATGAAGATTTTTATTTATTTATTTGCTAATGTATGATTTTCCTATTAACATACAGACTGGCTGACATACGTATGCCAATACCAGTGATTCAAGTTGCTTGTGGAAACTCCCATTCTTTGGCTTTGACTAAAGGTAAGAAACTAATAGGGTTGGGTGCAGAAACCCGGTACCACTATGGTACAGGTAGCTTTACAACCGGTACTTACGGACCAAATTGCAACACAGATTTAGGTGCCTCATTTCGGCACCATGCCCGTGCTGCTGAGTAAAAAATATCTGTTCTCCCGTGCTCCAGAACCAGCGCTGCATGCTGCACGCTGCACGCTGCACGCTGCCCTAAAATCGTTTGGAGCACTGCTTGAAATTCTCTTTAAAAAATCCACTTTAAGTATCATTTTAGCACCGGTATCGGAAGAATACGAAACGATATGCAATCATACTGATGTCATCATTTTGGTGTGTTTACATGACATTGCCAGCCCTAGATAATGAGATTAATGAGACTATTGATTATGATTTGTTTTCATTTGACTAGCAATCTCAAATTTGTGTCACAAATCACTGATGATGTTACTGATGCTGTCACAATTTACATAATGTATTACCGCCTCCTTCTGGTTTTATCCATCCACTGTTTCCCTACATTCTGTCCCTCTTCTTTTGTGTCACTGTCACTTCGTGACACAAAATCATGACTAACCCGCCCGCAAAATCGTGACTAACAGCGTTGACAATTTTAATTATGATGATTCTGCAGTCTTCTTCTCATACCCAGAAAGACGTATTACACCTCATTGCCGCAAATGTGCCTGGGAATGTCTGCTTGTTGTGATTGTAAAAAAAGAAATTTATTTTATTTTATTTTATTTTATTCCACTTTCCAGGAGGAAGTGTCTTCTCCTGGGGGTTGAACAGTCATGGGCAGCTGGGTCTGGGGAAGGAGGTGTCAATGCAGTCCATGCCGGCCAAGGTGCTGTCTCTGACTGGGATAGCAGTGGCCCAGATTTCGGCCGGAGGGGCCCACACCCTGTTCCTCACACTCCCAGGCCTGGTGTACTGCTGTGGGGCTAATAAAGCTGGCCAGCTGGGGCTCAACAGGGTGGATGAGAATGGTGCGAAGATACTAGGGATGGATGCTCACAGGCACAAATTACTAGTATTTTCATATGATTAGACTTAGTATGGCTGTCAACTTTTAATTCTTTGTGGTACAGGTCAGATTTTATGCCTGTCTAAATTAGGGCTGTGCCGATTCACTTATCTCCCGATTCGATACTATCACGATACTTGGGTGCCGATTCGATTTATATTGCGATTCTTAAGTATTGCGATTCTACGATTATTGCGATTCGATATTACGATTTATTGCGATTTTTGTTTCTTTTTTTCTTTTCTTTTTTCAGTTTGTTTGCTTTTTTACACTAGATTAGAACATGGGAAAAGTTGAATCATACACTAGAGACTGTATATCATGAGTAGGGCTGGGCGATATAGTTAAAAACAGGGGCGGACTGGGATCATAATTCAGGCTGGGCATTAGATACCAAGCAGGCCAGGCCGATATGGGCCGACGCGCGTGAAATTTGGGCCGTTTGAAGCTCAATGTCGGTCGTTTGAAGCCCAATTTGGGCCGTTTGAAGCCTAATTTGGGCCAAGTCCAATTTTACAATGAGATGCACCCACTTTAACCCTGAAGTGTAATTATTACTTCAGACTAACTAATAAAGTAATACAACCACTAGTAAACCAGTAGGCGGCACCTGACCTGCTGTTCAGTGAGTGGCCTGACTGCAGCACCAAAAAAAAAAAAAAAAAAAAAAATTTTTTTTTTTTTTTTTTTTTTTGCTTTTGCGATTATCGATTCTTGAATAAAATATCGATCCAAAAAATCGTGACATTAAAAATCGCGATACTTAAGTGAATCGATTTTTTCTCCCACCCCTAGTCTAAATAGTGAATCTAATATTTAGACCTGCTTAAAAAAATTTATATTAGCCACTTTATATATATATATATATATATGCATATCTTATAGATGGCATCATATTTGGGATATTTAGCACCAATGTAATAAATATCCATCCAATAATGGCATTTTGATTGCTTATCACTTTTATTAAGTGATTGATTGAAACAAACAGTATTATTACGAATGGAAAAATGTCATTGGTCATAATTTTGAAATAAGCATGTTTTCCGTCTCCATGCCTAAACACATTTGTTGCTGTCTTTAACAGGCAGGTTCAACATCTGTATGGTCCCTGCCCTCAGAGCGCTGGGAGTCTCCTTCATAAGCTGTGGAGCGGCACACTCTGCTGTTTTAACAAAGGTATTCACTCCTTTCACACTCTGGTGTTTTAACAAAGGTATTCACTCTTTTCACACTCTGCTGTTTTAACAAAGGTATTCACTCCTTTCACACTGCTTCCTTCATAAGCTGTGGTGCGGCACACTCTGCTGTTTTAACAAAGGTATTCACTCCTTTCACACTCTGCTGTTTTAACAAAGGTATTCACTCTTTTCACACTCTGCTGTTTTAACAAAGGTATTCACTCTTTTCACACTCTGCTGTTTTAACAAAGGTATTCACTCCTTTCACACTCTGCTGTTTTAACAAAGGTATTCACTCCTTTCACACTCTGGTGTTTTAACAAAGGTATTCACTCCTTTCACACTGCTTCCTTCATAAGCTGTGGTGCGGCACACTCTGCTGTTTTAACAAAGGTATTCACTCCTTTCACACTGCTTCCTTCATAAGCTGTGGTGTGGCACACTCTGCTGTTTTAACAAAGGTATTCACTCCTTTCACACTCTGCTGTTTTAACAAAGGTATTCACTCCTTTCACACTCTGGTGTTTTAACAAAGGTATTCACTCTTCTCACACTCTGCTGTTTTAACAAAGGTATTCACTCCTTTCACACTGCTTCCTTCATAAGCTGTGGTGCGGCACACTCTGCTGTTTTAACAAAGGTATTCACTCCTTTCACACTGCTTCCTTCATAAGCTGTGAAGCGGCACACTCTGCTGTTTTAACAAAGGTATTCACTCCTTTCACACTCTGCTGTTTTAACAAAGGTATCCACTCCTTTCACACTCTGCTGTTTAAAAAAAGGTATTCACTCCTTTCACACTGCTTCATAAGCTGTGGTGCGGCACACTCTGCTGTTTTAACAAAGGTATTCACTCCTTTCACACTGCTTCCTTCATAAGCTGTGAAGTGGCACACTCTGCTGTTTTAACAAAGGTATTCACTCCTTTCACACTCTGCTGTTTTAACAAAGGTATTCACTCCTTTCACACTGTGCTGTTTTAACAAAGGTATTCACTCCTTTCACACTCAGCTGTTTTAACAAAGGTATTCACTCCTTTCACACTGCTTCCTTCATAAGCTGTGAAGTGGCACACTCTGGTGTTTTAACAAAGGTATTCACTCCTTTCACACTCTGCTGTTTTAACAAAGGTATTCACTCCTTTCACACTGCTTCATAAGCTGTGGTGCGGCACACTCTGCTGTTTTAACAAAGGTATTCACTCCTTTCACACTGCTTCCTTCATAAGCTGTGGTGCGGCACTCTGCTGTTTTAACAAAGGTATTCACTCCTTTCACACTGCTTCCTTCATAAGCTGTGAAGTGGCACACTCTGCTGTTTTAACAAAGGTATTCACTCCTTTCACACTCTGCTGTTTTAACAAAGGTATTCACTCCTTTCACACTGCTTCCGTCATAAGCTGTGGTGTGGCACGCTCTGCTGTTTTAACAAAGGTATTCACTCCTTTCACACTGCTTCCTTCATAAGCTGTGGTGTGGCACTCTGCTGTTTTAACAAAGGTATTCACTCCTTTCACACTGCTTCCTTCATAAGCTGTGGTGTGGCACACTCTGCTGTTTTAACAAAGGTATTCACTCCTTTCACACTCTGCTGTTTTAACAAAGGTATTCACTCCTTTCACACTCTGCTGTTTTAACAAAGGTATTCACTCCTTTCACACTGCTGTTTTAACAAAGGTATTCACTCCTTTCACACTCTGCTGTTTTAACAAAGGTATTCACTCCTTTCACACTGCTTCCTTCATAAGCTGTGGTGCGGCACACTCTGCTGTTTTAACAAAGGTATTCACTCCTTTCACACTCTGGTGTTTTAACAAAGGTATTCACTCTTTTCACACTCTGCTGTTTTAACAAAGGTATTCACTCCTTTCACACTGCTTCCTTCATAAGCTGTGGTGCGGCACACTCTGCTGTTTTAACAAAGGTATTCACTCCTTTCACACTCTGCTGTTTTAACTAGGGATGCTCCGATCCGCGTTTTTCGCCTCCGATATCGATACCGATATGTGGGGGGCCAGTATCGGCCGATACCGAGTACCGATCCGATACCAGTGCTTGACATTAATGGCTGTCCAGTTGCCCTTGGCAACCATAAAAAAAAATGGCCTGTGGTTGCCTCAGTGGCAACCACATTTTAAACAATAGGGACAGCAAACAGCAAAATATGTACCCCAAAATAAACATGTTTCTTATATTCCTAAAACCCTAAATCAATATTAATCACACACAGACTCTCTCTCTCATCTCCCCCATGCAGCCCTGCAGTCGCTAGGCATCAGCTTTTGGTTGCCGAAACTGTAATATGGTTGCCATTCTTAGTCACCTTATATTTAAGATACTATGCACTTAGTCAACTGGCATGGGTTGGTGGTACAATATGGAAATGATTCCTGTCAGAGAATCCTTTGTTGTTTGAGCTTTGATTATTTCCATGAACTGAGTTGAACATACAGATATTACAGGATTTGAAATAAACATAAGCAAATAAATGGTCTTGAGTTTAATGTAAATCCAACAAATATGACAGTTATTTCTGTTATACAATAGCTAAGTACACTGTGTATTGATATAAGTAACTAACGTTACCTCTCTTGTTTAGCACATATTAACAGATTGTCTTAATAAGGGAGAGTAATAAACATTTCAACTGTGTCCATACACCAATAAACCAATACAGAATTAGGCTACTATTATTAGCGCACAATAATCAACATTAGCCTACATAATCCTACATTAGCCTGAACAGCACTGATAATAAGGTAAGGTAACTTCATCTGAAAAGTAGGCTACTTAAACCGTCAGTCAATTGAGCAAGACCGTCGCAAGTAGGCTTTAAGGCTATTCTAAACAAACAAACAGAATGAGGTACAATTATTCACAACATAAGTATCACAGCTTACATGTAGGCTATGTGCTCACACAAACTTCAGGGTGATAGACAGTCCATATTATTGTCTCTGCACAGCGTTTCAACGACAGGTTGTCTCTGGACAGCGTTTCACCACATGAGCATGCAACAGCTGCTGCTCGTTAAAGATCGTTAACTAGCTGCGGAGTCGGAGTTGCTCAATCAAGCACGGCTGCGTCAGGGAGATGAGAGAGGGAGAGAGAGGGTCCGTGTGTGTGATGTCAGCTTATCAACAGGGCAGCCCTGTGTCAAACTGGTTGGCGTAGCTAGCATGAAATACCTCCAAATAGGTGATCCTTTGGCTTGCTCCATGCTGTTAGCTGCTGCTGCCTAGCCTACATCAGCTTGTTTGGAAACAGTCTACCCCAGGCGTGCTGAGCACGTTGCTAGCGTATGACATCACACGCTGCACACACATAGAATTAGAGTGAATAGAACGGCCCCTATGGATCGGTCTATGGATCGGGCCATTTGCCACCGATACCCGATCTAGAATTTTGTGCTATATCGGGGCCGATACCCGATACCAATATCGGATCGGCGCATCCCTAGTTTTAACAAAGGTATTCACTCTTTTCACACTCTGCTGTTTTAACAAAGGTATTCACTCTTTTCACACTCTGCTGTTTTAACAAAGGTATTCACTCCTTTCACACTCTGCTGTTTTAACAAAGGTATTCACTCCTTTCACACTCTGGTGTTTTAACAAAGGTATTCACTCCTTTCACACTGCTTCCTTCATAAGCTGTGGTGCGGCACACTCTGCTGTTTTAACAAAGGTATTCACTCCTTTCACACTGCTTCCTTCATAAGCTGTGGTGTGGCACACTCTGCTGTTTTAACAAAGGTATTCACTCCTTTCACACTCTGCTGTTTTAACAAAGGTATTCACTCCTTTCACACTCTGGTGTTTTAACAAAGGTATTCACTCTTTTCACACTCTGCTGTTTTAACAAAGGTATTCACTCCTTTCACACTGCTTCCTTCATAAGCTGTGGTGCGGCACACTCTGCTGTTTTAACAAAGGTATTCACTCCTTTCACACTGCTTCCTTCATAAGCTGTGAAGCGGCACACTCTGCTGTTTTAACAAAGGTATTCACTCCTTTCACACTCTGCTGTTTTAACAAAGGTATTCACTCCTTTCACACTCTGCTGTTTAAAAAAAGGTATTCACTCCTTTCACACTGCTTCATAAGCTGTGGTGCGGCACACTCTGCTGTTTTAACAAAGGTATTCACTCCTTTCACACTGCTTCCTTCATAAGCTGTGAAGTGGCACACTCTGCTGTTTTAACAAAGGTATTCACTCCTTTCACACTCTGCTGTTTTAACAAAGGTATTCACTCCTTTCACACTGTGCTGTTTTAACAAAGGTATTCACTCCTTTCACACTCAGCTGTTTTAACAAAGGTATTCACTCCTTTCACACTGCTTCCTTCATAAGCTGTGAAGTGGCACACTCTGGTGTTTTAACAAAGGTATTCACTCCTTTCACACTCTGCTGTTTTAACAAAGGTATTCACTCCTTTCACACTGCTTCATAAGCTGTGGTGCGGCACACTCTGCTGTTTTAACAAAGGTATTCACTCCTTTCACACTGCTTCCTTCATAAGCTGTGGTGCGGCACTCTGCTGTTTTAACAAAGGTATTCACTCCTTTCACACTGCTTCCTTCATAAGCTGTGAAGTGGCACACTCTGCTGTTTTAACAAAGGTATTCACTCCTTTCACACTCTGCTGTTTTAACAAAGGTATTCACTCCTTTCACACTGCTTCCGTCATAAGCTGTGGTGTGGCACGCTCTGCTGTTTTAACAAAGGTATTCACTCCTTTCACACTGCTTCCTTCATAAGCTGTGGTGTGGCACTCTGCTGTTTTAACAAAGGTATTCACTCCTTTCACACTGCTTCCTTCATAAGCTGTGGTGTGGCACACTCTGCTGTTTTAACAAAGGTATTCACTCCTTTCACACTCTGCTGTTTTAACAAAGGTATTCACTCCTTTCACACTCTGCTGTTTTAACAAAGGTATTCACTCCTTTCACACTCTGCTGTTTTAACAAAGGTATTCACTCCTTTCACACTCTGCTGTTTTAACAAAGGTATTCACTCCTTTCACACTGCTTCCTTCATAAGCTGTGGTGCGGCACACTCTGCTGTTTTAACAAAGGTATTCACTCCTTTCACACTCTGCTGTTTTAACAAAGGTATTCACTCCTTTCACACTGCTTCCTTCATAAGCTGTGGTGTGGCACTCTGCTGTTTTAACAAAGGTATTCACTCCTTTCACACTGCTTCCTTCATAAGCTGTGGTGCGGCACTCTGCTGTTTTAACAAAGGTATTCACTCCTTTCACACTGCTTCCTTCATAAGCTGTGGTGTGGCACACTCTGCTGTTTTAACAAAGGTATTCACTCCTTTCACACTGCTGTTTTAACAAAGGTATTCACTCGTTTCACACTCTGCTGTTTTAACAAAGGTATTCACTCGTTTCACACTCTGCTGTTTTAACGAAGGTATTCACTCCTTTCACACTGTTTCCAAACCTTGGCTGCAAGATGACTGGTTTGATTTATAGAACGTAAAAGAAAGGTATCTTTCCAGTGGGTGTGGCACTGCTTCTTAGCTCCTCATGTCATTTCTAGGACGGCAGGGTATTCACTTTTGGAGAGGGAAGCCAAGGGCAGCTGGGCCATGGCTCCACTGCTAATGAACAGGGACCCAGGCTGCTCCAGGGCCTGGAGGGGCTTGCCTCACAGATTGCATGTGGCAGGTGATGACTAGGAATGTGCACACTGGAATTCCATTATGATTGGAGAGCCTCCAGTTTGTCATTTTATAGCTGACACAATGTAATTATTACAGCATGTTTACAATAATCTGGATAAGAGCTTATTATTCCATTTAGAGAAACCTTAGCACAATACTTATGATGTACCAAAACTATCTGTGATACTGTTGACATCTCATCCATTTTCTTCTTCACTGTTGGTTTTGCTCTTCCAGCCGTCACACCCTGGTATTGGGCTCCTCAGGCCAACTGTGGGCTTTTGGCAATGGGGTCAAAGGTCAACTTGGGACTGGAGGTTCAGAGGGCAGTCTGACCCCCACTCTGGTACAACTTCCTGACAGTGCAGCAGTCGTACCAAAAGGTATGTATGGGCCAGTGTTGTGTTTCGTTGAGTATAATGAGGTGGATGGTGTGAAAACGCTTTCGATTTTGTTCACATGCTTTCTAAAATGTATATCCACGGAAACGCATTCAATGGGTTGCTATGGAAAGTTTAACAACAGTGTGGACTATAAATAAAGTTGATAATAGAGTTGATGAGTTAATGGCTGAACAGTTACAGTAATCCAAATTTAATCAAAATTGCAATATGGCCTATTGCAATTTTCAAATTGTTAAAGGCAAAATTAATGTGTGTCAAAATAAATATTGTCAGGTGCAGATATGTCCTAGCCTACACATTATATTCTACAGACTTAAGAAAACATCTTTGTTTTGCTACAGATCCACCACCCCCAAAGAAATCACACCATAATCATTTTAATATACTTTTCAATGAAAATGAGAATAATGTAAAAAATACCATTCCCTCTCCGTAAATCATATCGCAATTGCACTATCGTTCAGCCTTTGTTTTGTTCTTAGACAGTGCTTGAGACTTAGAAAAGCTGAACAGACACAACATCTGCATCTAGAATGTTCAGTCAAATGACTACCGTAAATTCCGGACTATAAGCCGCGGCTTTTTTCCCGTTTTTTGGCCTTTTTTGGCCCCTGCGGCTTATATAACGGTGCGGCTTATCTATGGATTTAAAAAAAAAAAAAAAAAAAAAAATCTCTCTTTTTTAGCACTCTTTCTAACTATAAATCCACTTCTGTTTTAATTTCCTCTCTTGCCCTCTTTTAACAACATAACATAACATAACATAACACAACACAGGTAAGCAGAAAGAAAAAGACGAAGCAATCACCGCCATGAATGAGGAAATGACTCACCTGCTGGAGGCTGGAGATACACGGCTTGGGCTAAACTTTTACTCCGTGAAACACTATCGATTAAGTCCGACATCGCTCAGAGGTTTGAGCAGCTTGAAAACAAGTTTGAAAACGTGCAGAAGTCCATCCACTCAATCACTAAAGAAAATAAGGCAACCGCGGCGTGAACAGAGTTTCTAATGCGGAAAAGCGCATCAGCGCACTGGAGGACAAAAACAACACAGTGAGTCCGAAAGTGGATAAAATGCAAAAACAAATCGAAACCCTGCACACGCAGGTTGATGACTTAATCAGCAGGAGTAAAAGAAATAACATTCGCCTGATCAATGTAAAAGAGGGAGCTGAGATTGGTGACATGGACGCTTTCGTGGCAAAATCCTGTGTTACATCCTGGACCTGAAGGAAGGCGAGAAACCACCAGAGGTGGACAGGGCACACCGGGCGCCTCGGCCACGTCCAGACCCCGGCCTGCCACCGAGGGCCATCTTCATCTGCCTACTCCGCTGGCCCGACCGTCAACTCATCCTCCAGGCTGCGGGGAAGAAGCCCCTCACCTGGGAGGGTACGCGCTTTTTCGTCCGGCAGGACCTCTCCGCGTTGGTGCAACAGAAACGCGCAACATACAACAGCATCATCGAAAAGGTTAAAGTCAATGGATATCGCTTTGGCGTACTGTACCCAGCGAGACTCGTCATAACCATTGATGGACAGCGGCGGAACAAGAGCTCAAAGTGAAACTGCCGAATATCTTTTGAGTTGGACTGGTCAATAGTACTGTGAGTAACTAAAATAAAAAAATAAAAAACGGAATTCTCTCTTCTTTAGCACTCTTTCTAACTATAAATCCACTTCTGTTTTAATTTCCTCTCTTGCCCTCTTTTCACCACACCGCAGACACTGTGTGCACTGTAAAAAAAAACAAAAAATACCATTAAAACACCCGCGGCTTATAGTCCGGTGCGGCTTATATAAGAAAAAAATAGTCAACTTTGAAGGTGCGGCTTATACACCGGTGCGCCTTATAGTCCGGAATTTACGGTATTTAGGAATCTTGATTTGAGGAATCCCTTTTTGACCCTTTTACGTGATATGGTCGAGAAAGTCTGTCACACCTTGGTTTATGATATGTTGCTGTAATACTAGCAGGTTCAAATGACATGTCTGAATTTGTTTTAATTTGTTTGACTGAGCAGACATGAAAATAGCAGCTGGGTGGGATACAAGCTTCAGCTACACTTCGCCCATAGAGGTAGTGTATTCAACTTATTCCATTTAAAAAACACTTTTTATTTTATTTTGTATTTTATTTTTTCTGATTTCCGCCCCCATTTTCTCCCCAATTGTACTTGGCCAATTCTCCCTGCTGCCCTGGTCGCTAGCGGTTTGGACGTTTTCTGCCATTTTGTGAATGATGACTTTTCAGACACGATAATTATTCCGGGCCGGTGGGATTAAGTTGTTTCAACTTTGTTCCAGAAATATGTCGTATCATGTCGTGAATGATCATTTCTCAGACACGATAATTATTCTGGGCCGGTGGGCTAAGTTGTTTTAACTTGTCCAGTAACACACTCTGTGTGTGATGTGTCTTCAGACACGATAACTTGAACGATAGATGAAACGTCAGTCATCCAAAAATAAACCCGCCGTTTAGCAGGCTTATTTTTTCACCTTAGAGGTGATGATTTTGGGTAGGGTATGTAGGGAATGTTTCCCTTTACAAACTATCGTCCTGAGTTTTTCCACCAAGGACAGCGGTCTAACCTGATACCTTCTGACAGCCATCTAGAAGATACAGCGGTGAAGGAAGATAGGACCTTTCTGAGAGAAATATGGTCTATAAAGCAGTGGTTCTCAGATGGGCGCCTGGGGACCCCCAGGGGTCCTTGAGGGGGTTCCAGCCAAAAGGGGGGTACTTTATTTCCCCTATAATTCCATTCATAAGTAACACAATGACTATTTTAGTGATGGGTTTTATACACTTTCTGTAATAAAACATCCACTGTAAAAGCATCAATCTTATCATATGGGGGACCATGGGACAAAATCCTATCAATGGGGGTCCGTGGTCTAATTTTTGTCAGTTTAGGGGTCCGTCATGTGAAAAGATTTGAGAACCACTCGCAAAGGCATTAGAGTTGAATGGGAAGTCTGAAAAACATAAAGCCGCTATAAAAAGCCAGCAGCCATCACCCAATTTCACATCAGGAGCATCACAGCCTGATTTTCCTTCATATCCCCCATCATTTTATGTGCCGGTATGGATGTGAAATAGTTCTTCAATTGCATTCATAATGGTCTTAAAAAGTCTTTAATTGAACTGAACCTGCAGAAACGCTGGATGGAGGAGCTAATTGGGAGGCTAGATGAGACCAAGCTGCGGAGTTATCTGGAAATGGAAGGCGATGACGAGGACCAGAGGTTCACTTTTATCATTTACATTTTCTTATCTAGTTGCACTAGTAAAACATCAGTTGTATATTGCTGTAATATTATACTGTATATTTCTCTTTCTCCAACAGCGAGATAATGTGGACATTTATGACAGGTTCAAGCCTTGTTGCTAGCTTCACAAAAGCCAGGTAAGTCCTTTGTTATAGCTGCTGCTTTTGTTAAGTTTTGGTGGCAAAATCAATATTATCTTATTACATTACATTACATTACGTCATTTGGCAGACGCTTTTATCCAAAGCGACTTACAATAACTAAATAAATTAATATCTCATAATCATTTAGGAAAGTCACCTGACACAGCTGTTGCGGGATTCACCACCAACCACTCTCACTGTTTTACTACCCATATAGATTTTTAGAATTCAAAGAGACTCTAAACAAGTTGATAACTTATTATCTGGTAGAAGAGAGAAACGTTTCTAACCTTGCAGGGCAGCTAAATTCGCACGAGATCATGGGATCTCACACGCCAAATCCATCTTGCCATGAGCCAAGCTGCAGGCTGCACTGCAGGCTGCACTGCTCACACCAGGTTGTTCCAACCAATCAGTGGCAGCTACAGGCCGGCTTTAGCTCTGTTCACTTCAGCTATAATGGGGGCAGAAAAGCTGTTTAGGTTTAGCTCTACAAATGTTAATATGCCACTTTATGAACTTTTAATAATTGTAGTAGACAAACGTAACAATGTGGATTCCCGTTATGAGGTCAGTTTATCAAAATAACACCTATTTTGATTTTTGATTTGAGAGGACCAGAGACCGGGGACTAACCGCCCACTCAGCTGATGCCAAGCCGATTTCAGAGCACCTCGGCTGGACAACATAACAGCACTGCCTCAGGCTCTATTATGTAATGCTTTTTTTGTTTGAGATTTGAAGAGTTGGTCGCATTTAACACCAATACGCCCTTTGTTTTGCATGGAGAGGTTATTGTGCCAAGCTCCGTTAATAATCTGGAACACCTTGACGGAATTAAGTCAAATTTGGCTCAAACATCCTCTTGGACTCAAGGATGTAGTGATTAGATTTTGGTGGTCAAAGGTCAAGGTCACTGTGACCTCACAAACACCATTTTCAAGCTACAAAATATGTAGCCAGACCCCGCGTGTATATTGGCCCAATCCCACCGCAGCTAGTAGCGCGGTCCCGCTCCGCTCGACTCGACTTTTGGTCTCATCCCACCGGTATAAACCGGCCCAGCTCGGTTAGATTTGGGGCTGAGCTGGGCTACTTTTAGTACCTGCCTCGTCGGGGTTCTATTCTGTGAACCCGGGTCCATACCGTGACGTGAAAACATTGTAGGCGACTGATTGGTCAGGCAGAATCGTGTTTACTCTCTATATCCTACTGACTGTCAATGCAGCGCTGCATACCAGTTTACTTACCTTCTCTTCTCTTCTATTATGCTTTTCTATCAGTCTTTTGTTTTGCTGCCTTCGCCTCTGGTGAAATAAAATCGGCGCGGTGGTTTCAATTGTCCAAAAGTCCGCTGCTCTGAAGCGCTTGTGTAGTTAGTGCTGCGTCGGCTCCGCTAGGCCGCAGGCGCCTGGTGAAGCCGCGGTTTTGCCTGGTGAGAGGCCGCGGGGGTAGAGGCTTCACTCTAGCGCAACCCCCGTCCCTCGCGCCCGTCCCTCGTGCAGCGCTTGTGAGTTTTGACTAACAACAAAGTGATATCCATTCTCCTGGTCGATTGTCACTTTTGCCCATGTACACTGTAACACCCGCCCAACATGCTGTGATGCTATGAGCTGGCTGCTCAGGCCAGGATCAAGGACTGTGATCATGCCAGCACTGCTCTCTCTCTCTCTCTCTCTCACACACACACACACACACACACACACACACACTGTAGGTAATTTAGAGGCACCAGTATTTCATAAACAGTTTAAAAGTTCTGTGTATGGATTTAATTGTAACGTTATGTTATAGCCTATTTCAGAACATGGGTGGAGGGCAGATATGCGGTCGCTGTGACGACCAGGTGTGGGCGGGGGCAGATGAAGGGCGGTCGAAGCAGAACGTCCATCGGGTTGAAGCAAGTAGAGCCGAGTGGTGACGGGCTGTGCAGGGCTGTAAAATGTGGTGGAATTGAGCCATATGGGACCTGCGGCAATTTGGGACTCGGCTTTTAATTTAAGTTTTACAGTAAGTGAATGGGAAGGTGTGTTCAAACTTTTGACTGGTACCGTACATATATTTCAAATTGCCTTTTTTGCTGTGAAGTGTACAGACTCCCCTTGGGGTGATGTTGCCCTAAATAAATAAGAACTGAAACTGACTGAACTGAACTTCACTTGTTGGCATATTTTTACAGCCACGATGGGGTATTCTTAGTATTCTCTCTCTCTCTCATGCTGTGCCTTGGGTCTTTGTCTTATCAGCGGGCCTCCACCAGACCCAGGTGCCTTAACTGTGGACCTTGAGGCTGCTGTCCGAGGTTTCGACCGGTTACTGAAAATACCATGGATCAAGGAATCAGTTAAGAGCAGCCTGTACAGTTTCACATAGCATGCACATTTGTCATGTATTGAGTCAATGATTAAAACAAACTAATCCTCTGTTCATGTCGGGGGTCGGTCATGGGGTCGCTTGTATAAGAAACACTAATTTACATAATTACAAGGCAATGAATGCATGCATTTTAAATATTGTTGTTATCTTATTGCTCTCTTTTCCATGTAGGCAAAGACATCATTCTTTGTGGAACATTTTGTTGTATCAGGACCTGTCCTGTCACCAGAGCTCTACATGATTCTGCTGTCGTGCCCCCTTCTCCAAGAGGAGGACCATGTCATAGATATCGTGTTGCCCATGGCAGAGAGTTTAGTGCACATGAACGAGAAGAGTCTGGCAACATTACGTAAACAACTCTAAAGTTTTCATTTCAGAGGTTTAGGGAGGAATGTGTATGAGGTTATGCTGTTTACAACAATACCACCGTACCTTCTGCAGGGAAAATTCATATGGAATGTGGCCATGCAAAATCACCAATATAATACTGAGATTTGGATTTTCTTTCCTTTTTTTTTTTACATGAATTGAAATCTTACATGGAATATTATATGTGCTAAATAATGTTCATGGAAGCTATCAAAACCAGTTTTATTATGTCTAAAATGCATAAAATGTGTCATACACCGTACCGTGTGTGTGTGTGTGTGTGTGTGTGTGTGTGTGTGTGTGTGTGTGTGTGTGTGTGTGTGTGTGTGTGTGTGTGTGTGTGTGTGTGTGTGTGTGTGTGTGGTATTGTTTCTGCAGGAGGCTGGTGGTCTTCCCTGGCGCCCTCCATCATAATCAAGCACATCATGGTGTTCAAAAAGGCCCTGGCCTTCATCCTCACATCCAGCACTGTGGGTCCTCGCTGTCCTACGCTCAGAATGCTGATGGACGTCCTCAAGATGCTCTACAAGGTCGGATGGAGAGAGGGATAGATAGACAGACAGACAGACACTCTTTCAGTCTGGGGTCAATTAAGAAATCATATTGCTCATTCTGGGACTCGTCCTTTGGCGGCCATAAACACAGAATTTGGCCCACAACCTTTTGTCCAGCATTGGTCAAACATCTTATGACTAGATGATATTTGAAAATATGTCCAAATTAATTTGAATTAAATTGTAAATGTAAATTAGTGAATGAAATTTAAAGTCGAGCGGAAACGCAATTTGCACAGTGACTTCCTTATCGTGACGTATTTCCGAGTGAAACAGAGAGGTGGGACATAGCGTTTGGAGGGGTTTGATTTGACCATTGAAAAGTGGGCGTGTCTGGGACGAGGGACTGACTGAATGCGAGACGAGTGCCCTGTCCTGCAGTGCCAGTCCGATACATAATGTATTTTACCGGACAAATCTGAAACCTATGTTACAAACACAATATAATGTAAATACAGCGCTGTGCACTGCATGCCCGCTGGTTGGTTCACTGCACCGAGCCCCAGAGCAGAGACCTGGTTAGCGGTTGCCCCCGGGCAGACAGCTGCTTCCTAGCCAAGCGAGAGTGATGGCTGCCGGTCTTGAAGTGGGCCACGAGCCACGGTATTCCTGGAATGGTAGTTAACGAGTCAATTACATGTCTTTCTACATTAAACAAAGTCATTACCATTTGTTTTATTTTGATGTTGCATGCATATTTGCTGTTATATTAACATTTATGGGATAGCAAAGTTTGCCTGTATAGGCAGCCATGTTGCAAGCATTGCTGCTTGAAATTTTCTTCTAGTCATGAAGATTGTGTACCAGCTGTCATTATGGTTGAAATTAGTTAGTACCAGCTGATGTAAGCACACTGTAGATTTTATTTGACAGAAAACATGGTTGAATTTTTTATATAAAAATCCAAAGAAATATATAATTTTTGTGAATTTTTAGGCATTTTAAATAGATGCACTCTGACCAAGGATGTGATCTAAAATAAATCATTTTTCATTTCAGCTTGACTTTACTATATTTTATACAAGTTCATCTGTGGGGGTTTTTTCACAGGTGAACAAAACTGGAAAGCAAGTACCACTGAATACCTTTTATGTGGATGAGATCACTGGTAATGTGCAGCCACTAGTAGAGGATGTCTTTCTGTGGCGTGCATTCTCAAAATTGGAGGTTAGATTTTTGTTTGTTTGTTTTTTCAATGAAATTCCACTCACCTTAAGAATTCAAAAATACCTATTTCTATGACGTCCAATCAATATTTATGAACATGAATTCTCTCTAAAAAATTTTTTTAACTGTCTTAGACATAGGAATAAGAAGTGAATCTCTACTGAGCCGTATTGATGCTCAGTGCTAAATGATGTATAATATTGTTATAAATGATCAATCAATGTTTTCTTAAAGGATACAGAACAGACGCCTGCCATCTTCTGCCGCTACCCGTTTCTGTTAAATCTGTGTTGCAAGATTGCAGTCTTGAACATCCATGCATCCGTAGCAAAGGTATCATCATATCATCATCATCATCATCATAACTAAAAGTACAGTATTTACTGTCTATTTATAGTAGCTCTTTATTGTATAAAGGTATTTGTAAGGTGATGAAAAATGCTGAAATGGATTAGAATCTGCTGCAAAGACGCAGTATGTATACTTTGAAGTTGAACTTGAAGTAGGAAAGTTTGATATACGGTATGCTGCTTGATAGATGATATATTCTCCATTAACATTTTATTACATGCATACTGTTGATTTCATTGCATAATGCAGCTGCTGTTATAATTTGCCCTCTGTGTTTCCTTGATAAATAAGTGCCATTGTTTGTCATTTACAGGAACAGCACCATTTTCTTCATAACATAGATCTGATGTGGCCCACTGAGTCGATGGTCCATCCCCCTGACTGCCCCCCTGCCCCGGTCTTCCAGCTGAAGCTCAGACAGCTGCACCTCATCGAGGACACCTTCAGACAGCTAGCTGCAGCTGACCACTGCGCCTTCGAGATGGAACTGTTGGTAAATATGTGGTTCAAACTTTGGACGCTTGTGTTTTGTAGATACATTTGAAAACTAGCATTTTTGCATTTTGAAATGTATTATTAGCCTGTCTAGCTTGATTCCAGAGTAAAGAAACATTTCCTTCCTGAAGGGGTGAGTCCAAATATCGAACGGTTACATGGTACTGTAATAGGGCCATATGATACATGATGATGAACGGTTACCTGGTACTGTAATAGGGCCATATGATTTCCGCAAATCATGGAATTTGTTAATAAAAATGGAATAAACTGTAAAACATTGAATGTTGCAGAATTTTCCATAATCTGGCTGAAATTGATCAAAGGTAGGCCTAATTATCAAAATCAAAAGTAGACATAATTATTGTAGATTTTGTGTGGTCTTGACTATATTTCAAGCATGAAGACTGCCTTCTACAGCATCATTCAGTCGCACTGGTGGTATATAGAGCCCTTGCTACAAAACACCAAAAAGAAGAAGAAAAAGTCATTACTCACATTTGTGCCGTCCACTCAGCTGCTGTTCATCATCACTGGAGCAGTTGTCTCACCCCACCCTCTCCCCTGATCACCACCAACGTCATGGCTCCTGTAGAAATCCCTATCGGGGAATTATCGTATACGTCACTGACGTTCCCCTATCTCAGCTCAAGAGGAGTGCCATCATATCATGGAGGGGATTATCTATTCTATATGTCACTGACGCCGCCCTCTCTCATCTCAAGAGGAGCGTCATCATATCATGGAGTCATACGCCACACTTATACTGTATATTTGTTCAATAACGTTTATTAATCCTTCCTACAAGTCTCTCATGATTAAAATTATTGTAAAATAGGCAGAGGGAAATAATTCCATTTTCAATTGGGTTGTTTTGAGAGAGGGGGGTCAGTCAATCTTGCGTGGGACCCTTACATCACCTCACAACTTGGTTTTCACTTTGAGAAACATGTCAAAGAGGCTTTCAGAGAGACAAGTCATCAGAAAATATTCATCCTAACCCCTAAATTGAAATTTAAATGGAAAAAATCTCATATGGCCCTACATGGTAACCGCGGTTATCTGAGTGGAAAGACAATTGCCGTCTTCGGAATCGTTCACTCATTCACTCACTCACTATTCCCCATGTGGTGTTTCTCATATAGTGAACTACTGTATATGGGGAACGACCAAATGAGTCTCGGACACTACACAGATTTTCGTTTAAAGATCATTGCGTCACAAGATGTGCCAGGTATTCATGTGACGCAAGCAATCCACGCCATAGTATCACATAAACAAACCACCAACCTCTTCAGCAGATTGAAATGTCCTCAGTTAGTATTGATGTTGCATGTTTTGACTGCTAAATCCTAAATGGCTGAAATTCTAATTACATGTGTGGTTTTGTCAACTATGGTGATGTCTCCTAATAGCAAGCTGTAAAGTTGCTCGTGCTGGTCAAATAGCTCACAAGCTTGTTAGCTTACTTTCTTCTTCTCCTTCGGTGAAGACGACCGCATTGCATTGTGGTATACCGGTGAAAATGTAGGGTACATTCGCTGTTCACTAGAAATCGCTGTGCTTTGTGGGTATTTCTGTCATAGGGGACCAATTCCGAACAGGACTACTCATTGTTTTCAACAATTATGGGAATAGACGTTCTGTTGCTTTAAAATATTCCGGGCCTGTCTGACCACGCCCCACACTTTGTCTATAAATCACCTGTGGAGGTGTGAAACCACTGATAGTACCACTAAAGCGCAAATTATGCTCGAGCGAAATCGCCGGCGCTGACTGCGCCGAGGGGGTCGCCGCAGCTGGGCGTCCTATCGGCGCAGCTCGGCGGAGGGGGCGTGCAGCTGCTCGAAAATGTGACTCCGCGGCGTCAACTCCTTGTTGTGAGGAATGAGGAAATGTTATTTCCTCATTTAACAGTGCTTGTCTCTCATCTAGCAAAGCCTTCTGCAGGCTCACCGGAATGAGTTTTGAAATGGAGGGACAATAAATGATGATGATGATACATGATTGCAAGTTCTTGGTAAATGACACGGTAACGTTTTGAACATGTACCGCAGCCAACGCGCCGAGTTACGTTCGCGTATGCACAGTCTCGCTGTGGCCGCCATTCGGCGACAGGGCGCCAAGTCGAGGTTGCGCAGAACCATGCCGGGCACTTTAAAGTCTGGAAAGTTAGTGTCTCCACTGAGATAACAGCAGTTCCCATGTAACCGTTTGTTATCCATCGTGTTCAACGCTACCTCTTCACTAATTATTTTGATTAATTATGGGAGGACTCTTTAAGACACCCTGTGAGGAGATGGTGCAGTCCAGTACACCAACCTCTGTGATTAACACACTGTGGTACCTGCTCGCAAGGCCGACCTGAACTCATCTCAGCCCCTCAGACAGCAAGCTGACTGAGGGCTAAAGCTCATTACACACTGACAGCGTTACTGTTTGTGCGATTAATTTGCACGTGAAAAATATCTTTCGAACATCTCTACAAAGTTTCGTGAATCCATTTGGAACTTAGGCTCCTTTTTGTGATTGGCTACATCCATTACCATGCCCCCTTTTGGCCAGTGGGCGTGGAAAGGCAATCAGTTCTTAGTTGGCCCATGACCTACTTGTCTGGAGGTAATAAAATGTTAAATTGGAGATAAGTGCAGAATACTGATGATATGCAAACATGCCACCAGGAAACTACCAATGAGAAAATAGGTTTGAGTTCTAAACACTGGTCCAACTTGCCTCATCTATGTTCCCCAGGTGCAGTTTGTGGAGGACATGAAGGTGACCAACGTCAACAGAAAAGACTTCTTCCTCCATGTGTTTGATGAGCTGATGGCTCCTGAGTCTGAGATGTTCATGTACAACGAGAGTCTGACCCTCGTCTGGTTCCCGGTCAAGGTCAGCTTCATGTTCTCTAATGTCCACTAAAAAGACAAGACCCATAAGCCAGTCAGGCTCATCCAACTCCACCGGCTTTTCTCTCTGCTCCATGAATTGCACAATCTCTGTGCGTCATTTCAAGAAGTGTTTGAGCACTGCTCCTTGGCTCAACCATCGGACGTCCGTGTGGTAGAGTAGGCCATGCGTAATACTGTGTTCTATAAAAGAGCCTCAAATTGACAATGGTTAAGTCCTTTGGATCTGATCAAATTCACACATTACATTGTCCATTTTCAGGCTCTTGCAGTATAAAGGCTGTTACACACCAAGAGCGATGCGAATATACAGCACGAAATTGCTATGTGAGTTTTTACCCACCTGTCAATTACAGCAACAGATGTGTGTACACGTCGGAAGCGAATTTCTGAAAAATCCGAAGAGTCCGAAAAAATAAACACCGCAATAACACTCAGCGAAATTTCACCGTTGGTATGCACGGTTGCATTGACTGATATAGGTTCGAAAAATATTATTGACCTGCGAAATAATCGCACGAAAATAACGCTCCCTGTGTGTAAGGACCCTAAGGCTTCCTGATGTAATATGTACATATTACATACAAATATGTAATAAAATGAACCCAGAGACCTTTAATATAGAGAGACACTTCACCAATAATAAGGAATAGAGTACCGCAGGGATGACATATTTTTGTAGGCTTAACCAGAAATCTCCATTTTGGTTCGTCAGGGAAAACGTCTATGGGGTTTTAGAATGGGGATTTCACTTAAATGCATAAAACATAGTCTGTGGTTAACAAAAGTTTATGGGAACGCAAATTTGAGTTCAGCAGGATAATCTTCACGAACGATAATCACTTTTATGCATTTTGAAGCATTTTCTAAAAAACACGTTTTAAAAAAACGCATTTACGTTCCAAAAGTCATAAAAGTTGCTGCCAGCAGGGCGGTAAGCAGTAAATGATGTACAGTAAATCACGGTCGGAATCGGCAGAAGGGCAGACTGCAAAATGAGAGAGAGAGAGAGAAAAAAAAAGAACCCCACACACACAGGAGCAGCAAACTGGGAAACATTGTATAATATATTATAATAGTGTTACTGTCGCTGTGTGAGGACTTGGAATAACATGTAAATACTGAAATGTAGTGTGATTACATGTGTGGATGCACAGCTCTTTGATATTGCTCGATATCATAGAGCCCCTCTGCGGCCATTTTACACTTTTGCTCCCTTCCTCAAGCCATTTGGGGCACATGTTTTCAAGTAAAAGCAAATTTCAGACAAATACCGGACGTTACTTAATCTTAATGATCATGTTCTACCATCAAACCAACAGCCCAGAGTCAGGGAGAAGGATTACTTTCTGTTCGGGGTGCTGTGTGGCATGGCTCTCTACAACCACAACATCGTCCACCTGCCCTTCCCATTGGTTCTCTTCAAGAAGCTGCTCGGCGCCAAACCCTCGCTGGATGACATGAAGGAGTTTGAACCTGTAGTGGGAGAGTAAGGATCCATTCAGTGCATTTTAACCTCTTGAGCTGACTGAAAATAATACATACCGTAAATTCCGGACTGTAAGCCGCACCGGTGTATAAGCCGCACCTGCAAAGTTGACTATTTTTTTCTTATATAAGCCGCACCGGACTATAAGCCGCGGGTGTTTTAATGTTTTTTTTTTTTTTTGTGTTTTAATGTTAATTACCATATGTAAGGGTTCATGCACAGAGGGGATTGTCGGGAAAGAGATGGCTGTTTGAGGAAGCTCCCATTTATTAACATTTCAACAAAACAACATAACACAACACCACCTGTGTTGTTTTTTACAGTGCACACAGTGTCATACAGTGTCATACAGTGTGGTGAAAAGAGGGCAAGAGAGGAAATTAAAACTTATTATAGTTATATAGGATTTATAGTTAGAAAGAGTGCTAAAAAAGAGAGTTTTTTTTTTTTTTTTTTTTTTTTTTGAAAAAATCCATAGATATTAACCGCACCGTTATATAAGCCGCAGGGGCCAAAAAAGGCCAAAAAACGGGAAAAAAGGTGCGGCTTATAGTCCGGAATTTACGGTAATTAAACTTTCTGCATAACTGAAAAGCAGCTTATAACTTTTTTTATAGACAACACTTTGTAGGAGCCATGAGCAGGTCACACTTATGTTGAAACAATTTAAAATGCACAACCTGCATGTAGTGACTATCCCAAAAAAATCAAAAACTTAATCAGTCACTTCTGTAGGTGTGTAAGGAATGTTCTTCACTCGTATCCATATAAGAAAAAATATAACGTCCAGAAATCAGATTCCCATTTGGGTGATGATGCCACAGGCACTCCCATGTATTGATCACCAGGTTGCAGAAGAAAAAGAGTACATTACCAAATGATATGTTGAGTATGAGATTGAATGCCGGGTTTGACCAAGACAGCGTTACGGTAAGAATCGTGTGCTCCTACCACCTACAGAGACAAAACTGATTCTCATAGTGATTACTGCTAGTTTCAAACACCTGTGGCAAATTGTGCTACCTGAATCACATGGAAAAAACATATACTGCCATCTTGTGGCCAGAATAAATCTCTACACCACAGAGTGAACCACAAACAGACAATTCTAAGCAAACATCATTATTGTAATTTAATAATTTCAGAAATAAATGTTCAAGTTAGCTGTTAAGCTGTTAAAGTTCGCTACGAATAAACGGCTCCTACACTGTAAATGCAATACACTTTTTTTAAACATGCAAAATTCCAAGATAATATTTCAGAGGGATGCCAGTGAGTAATAAATTAACCCTTTTCCAATACTTTGCAGGAGTTTGCGGTACCTCTTGGAGGACTACACTTCTGATGATGTTGAAAATATGGAACTGAATTTCACGGTATGTTCACTGACTGACCTGTCAGTTATCACAGTTATGCACAGTTACTGGTATTCATTTTGTACACTACCCAGTCTTTTACCTCTCATCATTGTTGATTACAGGTCACCTGGAATGGCAGAGAAGTGGAACTTGAGCCAAAAGGAAAAGGAAAAGTTGTCACAAGTTCAAACAAGTGTGTTTCTTAAAATAACTAGTGTCTTTTTGGGGACGAGGATAATAGTTGAGGACTTGAAGCAGGCTGGAACGTGGCATGTCTCCAATGAGGTGTTGAAGATCTCAGTGAACACTTGGGCCAGCTGATCAGCACAGTGCTTTAGGGCGTGAGAGGGTGAGGGTGAGGGTGAGGCGGGTTGCCTGGTAACCCGGCGCTGTGACTAGGTCCACTGGCGGAACGAAACAACAATTATCCACCAACCCGCTTTCACAACTTTCACATCGGAGGCGCGGATCCTATTTTCCGTGCATTTTGCGGCTTTCAAGGTCGCTGTGAAAGCGGCTAGAGTCAGGGCCAGCTGGCTTTCGTGACTTCTGCCTTTTTATGCCTCCGCCGGCGATAGCCAGGCCGGAGGCATTATGGATCCGGGTTGTCCGTCCGTACGTACGTACGGCTGTCCGTACGGCTGTCCGTCCGTCCGTCCGATGTTTGTTAACGCGATATCTGAGGAACGCCTGGACGGAATTTCATCAAATTTGTCTCAAACATCGACTTAGACTCAAGGATGATCTGATTAGATTTTGGTGGTCAAAGGTCAAAGGTCAAGGTCACTGTGACCTCTCGAACGCCATTTTCAAGCTTGTTAACGCGATATCTGAGGAACGCCTGGACGGAATTTCATCAAATTTGCCTCAAACATCGACTTAGACTCAAGGATGATCTGATTAGATTTTGGTGGTCAAAGATCAAAGGTCAAGGTCACTGTGACCTCTCGAACACCATTTTCAAGCTTGTTAACGCGATATCTGAGGAACGCCTGGACGGAATTTCATCAAATTTGCCTCAAACATCGACTTAGACTCAAGGATGATCTGATTAGATTTTGGTGGTCAAAGGTCAAAGGTCAAGGTCACTGTGACCTCTCGAACGCCATTTTCAAGCTTGTTAACGCGATATCTCAGGAATGCCTTGACGGAATTTAATCAAACTTGTCTCAAACATCGACTTGGAGTCAAGGATGAACTGATTAGATTTTGGTGGTCAAAGGTCAAGGTGAGCTCTCCAACGCCATTTTCAAGCTTGTTAACGCGATATCTCAGGAATGCCTTGACGGAATTTAATCAAACTTGTCTCAAACATCGACTTGGACTCAAGGATGAACTGATTACATTTTGGTGGTCAAAGTTCAAGGTCACTGTGACCTCTCACACACCCAATTTCCAAGCTCTGTAACGCAACATCACAGGAGCGCCTTGACGGAATCTCTTCCAATTTGCCTCAAATGGCGATTTGGACTCCAGAAGGAACTAATGGCGGAGGCATAAGTCCGCGTTGCGGTCGTTCGAGTTTTTTTTGTGGTCAATTTTTTATTGATATCAGTAGTTCAGCATAGTTACACGACATTATGACAGACATTAGTCAGGATGCATGAGCCCTTGTGACTTCTGCCTTTTAAAGAGCCTGTTGACATAGTCTCACGTGGTCAGACCCAACGTCACACGTCAGCAAGCTGGCTACTGCGAGACTGCTGTTGACGTCTCTCTCCTGAATGCAGAGAGGTGTCGGAGACAAATAAGACAAATTCCTCGTATGTAACTTGCATACTGTGGCAATAAAAGTGATTCTGATTCTGAGGGGGGGTGGGTTGAAGCTGTCAGGAGGGGGACTGAGGGGAGGGGTGGAGAGGTTGGCGGCCTGGTTGAGCAGATGAGAAGTGTCGCAGGGGATGGGGGAATGGGTGGAAATCCTAATAATTATGAACATTTACGTCATTATAAAGGGTGACTCTGAGCTCTCTCACCTCCCAGGACAGAGAAAGTGTGATGTCTGGATCCAACATCTTGTGCATTACTTTGCTGAAACTACTTTTCTAGTTCTGACTCAATCTCTCTCTCAATAGGAAAGATTTTGTCGACGCCTATGTCAACTACGCTTTCAACACGTCAGTGGAGAAGATGTTTGAGGAGTTCAGGAGAGGCTTCTTCAAGGTGTGTGACATCGATGTGGTGGAGTTCTTCCAGCCAGAGGAGCTGCGAGGAGTGATGGTGGGCCAAGAAAACTATGACTGGGAAACGTTTAAGAAGGTTTGCAAGTTTTTGACTTTTGAATCTCTTTGATGACAATCAGGAATGTAATCATTTCACATATACAGAATATTGTGTTTAGGCTAGTCATGTAGACATGGATATTGATGAATGGGACATCAACAACCATAATATTGTGTGTCAGAAAAGTTTCTCCTGTGATTCGATCTAGAACACAGTATATGAGGGAGAATACCACGCCAACCATCCCAACATTGTTACCTTCTGGGAGGTGTTTGACGAACTGACAGCAGACCGGAAGAAAGCTTTCCTCCGTAAGTAATGCTACACAATTATCATTCAAATGGACTTAATGAAGATGAGGTGAAGGTGTTGAGTTTTTCAAATGTATGTTTTTGCCGTTTTGAGTACCATAAGCCGAGTGCCATCCAGTTCCATTGTATTGGAGAAAAGGCAGACATCTCTAGGGCCGATATCTCTAAAACTCAGGCAACTAACACAAAATTATGTAGATTGGTAAATAGCACTCCAGGTGAGAGGAAAAATATGTATTTTGGATTTTAGGGTGAGCTGGCTTTTTATGATGTTCCTATTTAACATGTCTTCCTATCGCTTGTCATCAGTGTTCCTCACAGGTTGTGACAGAGTGCCCATCCTGGGCATGGACACAATCCAGATGAGAGTCGCTGTCCTCCCCAACTCCACTGAACTGCATTTCCCGGAATCCCTCACCTGTCATAATCTGCTTCTGTTGCCCATCTACCAGAGATACCCAGCCAAGAGGACGATGCACAACAGGCTTATTCTGGCTATTAATCACAACAGAATCTTCTGGAAGGAATAATGCACAACAGGTGTAGGAACAGGCAGGTTAGGTGAGGAGGGAGGGTTAGTTTCAAAATATAATCTATTACTGCTGCTTATCGTACCTGTTAAAATTAGTTGAACTTTGATTTCTTTGTTACTTTTGAGGTATTTTGCCACCAAAATCTGCCAAATATTTTATATAATACTCTTAAACCTTAAAAAATATCTTATACTTTGCTTGATGACACTTGTTCATGTGCAATGTTAAAATTGTATTCCATAATATGATTGGATATGTTTACACCGTAGTGCAGTTTAGGGGTATTAACATGTATAATGACATTGTTGGATTTACACTATAACAAAGGTCCCCCCCCCCTTCCCCACAATTTTTTTATCCTATTTTTATCCCCCATTAGTGCTAATTTTAATTTATTTATCTTGGGTGCTGCTCCACCCTCTGCCGATCTGGGGAGAGTATAACCAAGGGTTAGATGCAACATTTCACCATATTCATTTAGCTTTGGTGTTTTGCCAAAACATACAGGGTCAATGTACAGAATGATGCCATTTAAGAGTGTCTAGATTAACACATTGACTGCCAGACGTTTTTTTTTGCTGTAGGTAGCTTCTGCCAAGCCGTTTTTTGAGGATTATGGCTCATTTTATAAGAGCCGAGGATTCGTTTCAGCTTGGAGTTTGTGAACATACAATATCTCAAAAGTACTAATAGAATGTGTACTTTCTCTGTCTAAAAGAGTTAGTTTGTAGAGTTAGTAGTTATGTAAGCATTAGCAGTTGAATACAGCATGGTTTTAGCGTGAAAAAGAATATTCAGAGATAAACGGCTTTTTGTGAAATTGGATGGAACGGTCACTTTAACCATTCATTTTTGGCTCTCTCTCTCTCTCTCTCCCTCCCCCTCTCGCTCTCTCTCTCTCTCTCCCTCCCTCTCGCTCTCCCTCCCTCTCTCTCTCTCTCTCTCTCTCTCTCTCTCTCTCTCTCCCTCCCTCTCGAGTTGCTTCAACTCCGCCCTCCGTGGGCGGACAAGCTTGTCACCAGTCAGTGCTTTGCTGCTCTCCTGTGCCTGCATGTCTGGGCCGCTGTTTGAGGAAGTCGGGATGGACTCGCTCGTTTGGAGTTTTGGTTGAGAGAAGCTTTTGCGATTCTGGTCATATTTATGCTGCGTGTTTCAAAGTGTGTTCCTCCACCTGTAATCTATCACCCGATCATAGTAGATCGGCTGAATCTATTATGTAAATTTGCAATCCCGCATCGCCAGCAATCAGCGCGAAAAGGAGAATGGCTGGGCTGAGAATGGCTTGACAAGTTAAAAAAATGCTTTCCTTTCTCTAGCCAGGAGAGCACTGTTGCCACTTAGTGGGTCGGTGGAATGGGTTGTAAACGTTCGGTGGCTCCAATAATTATATAAGAGATGTAAAAGGCTTAGATGCACAACCCACCGTCAAAAAAAAAAAATCGATGCCAAAAACGTGTAAACACGTTGTTGGCAGGGAACAGCTGGATTCTGAAAACGTGTTCATACGTTGTTGGCAGTGAATGTGTTAAGAGCAGTTTTTGTGCCACTGGCTGCTCCCAAATCAAAGCTTCTTTCTCCACTCATACAAATAAATTCATATAATTTTTTTGTTTTATATAAATAAACACTGGTTTTAGTGTACTTCGTTATTACACCTCTGCTGCTATAATCTCACTCTTTTGCACTTAATAACTTAGCAAATACAAATACTTATTCTATTGATATTATGCAAGCTTTAACCTTCAAACATGGAGTTTAAAAGTATGCAGCATGTTCTACAATTTATGTAACTCAAGACACAGATTTGTTTTTGCCTATTATACCTTTACAATAAATCAATGTTCACTCTGCAAACCTTTAATGGTTAAAGAAAATGTGTTATTGGGTTGTTTTTTTTACATACAGATAAGTGATTTTGCTTTATGCTTTTTTAAATTTTATTAAAAAAATCCTGGCATTTTATGCTTTATTGACAGACGTATAGTGAGAGAAAGACAGAGGTGGGAGAGAGAACATGCAACAAATGACCACAGGGCACATTTGAACCCGGGTCACCATGAAGGACTGAGCTTACATGGTACACATTCAACCCAGTGAGCCACGAGAGGAGGCTGGCCTGCGAGACTACTTGTGACCTTAATTTTAAAGTAATTACTTAATTCAACAGCCAATCAGAAACAATCCAACACCAGACAGGTAGCGATATTTTTTTTCCGGATGATGGCGAAGGCTGGAGGCACCCTCTGTGCCTGTGATTGGCCTAGCGTCAAACGTTCATCCAATCACATTCGCTTGGCTATCATGTCTGACAGTCCTGACAGACTTTTCTTTTGCAAGTATTTACATTTTTTTTGTTCTAAAAAGATGCTGCTACTGAAATATGCTGCTGTTAAGGGCAATTTGTTTTTCATTCATGTTCTGGATTACCTGTGCACATTTGTTTATATAGCCTAACATTATTTATTTATTTTTATTTATACAAATATTTATGATTTTATGTTTTCTCTCAGAAACAAGGAGATAATACAGTATAAATGCTGCTGTTAGAGCCATAAAACTATTTATTTTTCATTCATATTTATTTTGGTTAGCCAGTTTTTGATTTCTAAGTGCAGAGATAAATAAGTGCAGAGTTAAATAAATGTTTATTTAAGTTCAGCAATTTTGTCTCATTTGTCAAATTAAATTGTTATATTTTATCAGATGCAAATAAGTAAAATACCATGGCATATATCGGAGGTGAGTGAGAAAAGGAACAAATATTGATGGTTAAGAGTAAGACTGAATAATAACATCACACAACAGTCTAATCCTAATGTTAATATAAAATTAGATATTCCTCTAAATCTGGGGCCACAATTTGAGCAAAAAAACGGGCATTGCCGGAAAAAACACGGACAATTTCTTTAAACACAGCCAATGTTTCCCCCCCCCCATAGCTCTCAGGGTATAACTCGAACCCTGCTTATATAAAAACAGTGTCAATGCCCATTTACTCATTCTAACACAAGAGTGACATGTATTTGAATTGAAATATGTATCAGTATGTGGTGTTTGCCCAGGCCTTCATTGGGAAATGCCTATGGAGTGGGATCACGTGGAGATGGTCTTCAGAAACTTTGATGAGATTGACAGTAAGTAAACATTGTTTCAGATAGATGGTGGAGTTGTGGAAAAGTGTGTGAGTTTGGAAGAGGAGTGCACCACTAGGTGGAGACATGCATCCATAGCAGTGTTGATTTCGTAGACGAAAACTATGAGGAAAAAACAATTCCAGAATAACAGATGAATATATTTTTACAATAAGTTTGGAAATTCTAATGAATAGTTACGGTTTTCTTTGACTAAGATGAGATGAAAATACTTAGACACTTAAGTCGATGAAAACTTGACTAAATAAAATCAGGATGAGGTTGACTAAATATGATAAGAGCTTAAGAGAAAGTGGATTATAGCTTGCTCACATGTGAATGTTGTGTGATATGCAAAGGTTGTTGGTTCAATCCCAGCCTCAGGCAATTTCTTAAAAAGTACTCACATTATAAGCTGCAGCAGTGATCCTTCTTTATCATCACCAGTAGTTTGAACACTGATAGAAATAAGCTGATGAAGGAGACTAGTCAGTCCCTGACTCTAGCTCAACTCACTGGTACCAATCTCACCCATCTCACTCTTTATGCTCTGTGTTATTGTCAGTGTGAATACAGTGTGTAGAAATCAGAAGCTTAACCCCCAACAGCTCATAGCTCAGTCGGCTGAGCGGCTGCGTCACTGTCTTTGTTTGACAGGTAGGCTGTTGGTTCGATTCCCGATGGAGGAGACATGTTACAGCACTGCCCTGTCTTTAACATCACCAGCATAGCGCCTCCTACAGGCAGATACACAGAGCGACACAGCGCCTCCTACAGATCCACAGAAATGTACACTGTGGACAGACTGCAAAGAGATCCAGACATGTCATATACTCAGTCTAGAGCAGTTTTTCAAACTGTTTTTTTTACGCCTAGCTGCAGCAAGGACACCGAACCGAACATAAAACGTACTTCCGATATCAGTAAAATTTCAGCTCTCTGTGGTTTTCTGTCTCATAACCCTCAGCTCATGTCTCTGCAGAGGTCAGGGGGGGAGAACAGCTGTGATAATCTTCGCCGAATCACAGCTGTGACGATATTAGCCAACAACAGCACTCCCTCTCATTTTATCCAAAGCGACTTACAATAACACATTTTTGTCAGCAATAGAGCAATCAACTATGGAGTACAGTCTATGACAACTACAACTTCTGAAGGAACAGTGGTACAAGTTTAGGTTAGGCTCTCATGTGATATTGCTTAAGTATCTCATGCTTGTTGATTTAATGATTGATGTTGATTTGCACCTGCTGCTCACGTTTGAGATACTTCTGGCTCGCCTGGAAAGAAGGTGGGAGCAGCCGAGTACAGTCAGCCAATCAGAGGCAGAGAGGGGCGGGTCATGCCTTCGCCATCCTGGGAAAAAGAATATTGCACCCCGGGCTGAACCAGGTGAGGGAAGCGATATTTTTGACAGACGAAAAAGATAAACGCTCTCAGCGAAGAGCTTTGAGTACGAAGGGGAGCTGGTGGTGCGATGGATATGTCGACCACATAGAGACGTGGAAGCATGCGGGTGGCTGGTTCTATTCCTGCTCCACCATCACTACATGGAGCTTGTCATAATGTCATTCAAATTCTATTAAACTTAAAAGATCCACGGCTTGTTTGGAAAGATGACACAATGAGTAGGAAAGACAATGAGTTTTGTCAGATGTGACTGGGGAGGGCATTCCAGAGGGAGGGGGCGGCTGCAGCAAGGCCCTGTCAGAGGCCCCTCTGTCAAAGAGATACCTGTGATGCTTGTCAAAGTGAATATAACTTGTATGATCATATTCAGCCAGACAGTCAGATGGAGATTTTAAATGGTGAGCAATTTATTTTAATTTTTATTTATTTTTACTTCTGGCAGCACCTGGCCCCCCTTATTAACTCCGGCCATGCCAACACTTTTTTCACACCTCTCTCACTCTCTGTATTGTCTCTCACCCAGAGGATACCCATGTTGCATTCAGGTGCAGTCAGTTAGATTCAGCTTGAGGGATGGTTGTGGTTGTTGCTTAAACCTGCGCTAAACCTCTGGTGTCACTCCACATTTACTCTTTAGGCTTTAGGCAAGGCAAGGTAATGTTGTTTCTTATTAACTTTTATGACTGAAATGTCATATTTATGCCTAGTGGATGAAATTCAACTTGGTTGCTAAAAGGGGTTTACCAACCAAGTTGAATTTCATCCACTAGGCATAAATATGACATTTCAATCATAAACGTATCCGTAGTAAAAAAAAAAAAATGCTCACCATTTTAAATCCCCATCTGACTGTCTGGCTGAATATGATCATACAATTTATATCCACCTTGATGAGCATCACAGGTATCTCTTTGCTAAAGCTGTGACAGGGGGACCTCTGGGCCTTGCTGCAGCTGCCCCCTCCTGCAACATACTGAATTTCTCCATTGGTTTGGGGTGTAAAGAGGCGGAGTTCCCAGCATGCTCTGGGGTAGATGTGTTTATTACAGTAACGTGCTTTGGGAGGTTAGTTAAAGGACTTCCTGTTCTACATGTGTGATGTTAGTTATCTGCAAGGTTATTGTCAACTAATAGTGCTGTTCTACATGTTATTTACATTGCTTCACAATGTTGAAATGTTGGCACCATGGGTGAGTTGGTTGTGCAGTTCAGTGACCCCCTCTGAGATGTTTTTTTTTTAGGTGCTGACAGGGTTCTGCGCAGCCTCGACTTGGAGCCTTGCTGCTGCCGTAAACGTTAAAGGAACACTCCGCCCATTTTCAACCAGCTTTGTATCATTAGAACATCAGTAGTATATCAGGAAACTGTAAACGGTTTTGAAGTCTGTCATTTAATTTGACAGTTATTGAGTGTTAAAGTGTGGACCAGTGACATCACTGGTCCACACTAACTCAAATTAATAACTCATTAACTCAAATCAACTCTCAATAACTGTCAAACTAGATGAATGATGAATAGTTTGACAGTTATTGAGAGTTGATTTGAGTTGAGTTATTAATAATAATAACACTAGGTGGCTTGTGGTACACTCATGTCCATTACATATGACGCTATCGTGTTGTTTACCAAGAACTTGCAATCATTTCGGTGGGGGGACATTTTATTGTCCCTCCATTTCAAAACTCATTCCGGTGAGGTGAGCCTGCAGAAGGCTTTGCTAGATGAGGGATGCGATATCGCCATGATGGCGAATGCTAGGCGAAGGCATGACCCGCCCCTCTCTGCCTCTGATTGGCTGACTGTACTCGGCTGCTCCCACCTTCTTTCCAGGCGAGCCAGAAGTATCTCAAACCAGCAGGTGCCAAACAATCATTAAATCAACAAGCATGAGATACTTCATTATATGAAATGTTACAATTGCAAACCCTATATCTGAGTTATTTAGGCCTACTTAGCCTATAGCACAGACGTGTAATTTTTTCTTGTCATTCCAAATTTAACCACATTGTTGCTCTGATTAAGTATAAGTACAGTTATTTGTGTAAAAAAAACTGGTAAAGCAGAAGTACTGATTCAACTTAATTACTCAAGTAAAAGGAAAAAAATACAGGCTCTGAAATGTACTCAAGTATAAAAGTAAAAGGTTTTCTGTGCAAGGCGAATAGAAACTCACATCATATTAATATAAGTCAAATACTATTCAACTTAAAAGGACCCTTCAAAACATATTTTAAGATGCATAAAGACTATACTTTAATCTTCTAGTCTTAATCACTATGACCCACTAGCTGTCGGTTCGATCCTCAGTCAGTTTTGAATGGTGACAGCCAGAGGAAAGAGTCATTTAAAGCTCTGAGAAAACCTCATTCAATCAGTCTGACTTGGTGGCACAGAGAGTAGGCTTGCTACCCGGCAATATTGAGACCTCAGCCACTTTTGCGGTCGTGGGTTCGAGCCTCAGTCAGTTTTGAATGGTGACAGGCAGAGGGAAGAGACAAGAGCGCCCGGAGAAGAGCTGTGAGTGTGAAGGGCAGCTGGTGGTGTGAAGGAATAATACACACAGTGACACCGGGGCCAGAGGTTGTGGGTTCTAATCCCGTTCCGCTGGCACTGCCTGGAGCTAAGGGGGGGGCTGTTCTCCCCCCCGACTTCTGCAGAGACATGAGCTGAGGGTTATAAGACAGAAAACCACAGAGAGCTGAAATTTTACAGACATGGCAAGCAAGTATGTTATATTGAAGTTTTTTCATGCTAGCTGCTGCTGCTGCTGCTGCTGGGTGTAAAAAAAACTTTTTGAAACTGCTCAAGACTCTGGATATGACATGTCTGGATCTCTTTGCAGTCTGTCCACAGTGTACATTTCTGTGGATCTGTAGGAGGCACTGTGTTGCTCTGTAGTAGGAGGCGCTACGCTGGTGATGTTAAAGACAGGGCAGTGCTTTAATGTCTCCTCCATCGGGAATCAAACCAACAGTCGACCTGTCAGACAGAGACAGTGACGCAGCCGCTCAGCCGACTGAGCTATGAGCTGTTGGGAGTCAAACTTCTGATTTCTACACTGTATTCACACTGACAATAACACAGAGCATGAAGAGTGAGACAGGCGAGATTTGTATCAGTGAGTTGAGCTAGAGTCAGGGACCGACTAGTCTCCTTCATCAGCTTATTTCTATCAGTGTTCAAACTACTGGTGATGATAAAGAAGGATCACTGCTGCAGCTTATAATGTGAGTACTTTGAAGAGATTGCCTGAGGCTGGGATAGAACCAACAACCTTTGCATATCACACAACATTCACATGTTTATCTGAGTGAGCTATAATCCACTTTCTCTCAAGTTCTTATCATATTTAGGCAACCTCATCCTGATTTTATTTAGTCAAGTTTTCGTCAACTAAGTGTCATCTCATCTTAGTCAAAGAAAACCGTAACTTTTCATTAGAATTGCCAAACTTATTGTAAAGAGATATTAATCTGTTATTCTGGAATTGTTTTAAGGTTTGAATGTGCAATACAGACACAGATGTTTAACTACTTCTTCTCTTCTGATTGGATCTCTTCCCAATTCATCCCTCCCTAACATTTTTCACCAGTGAAAACAGGTACCTAGTCGACTAACATTTTTCCTCAGTTTTCGTCTACTACAAAATCAACACTGCTATGGATGCATGTCTCCACCTAGTGGTGCACTCCTCTTCCAAACTCACACACTTTTCCACAACTCCACCATGTATCTGAAACAATGTTTACTTACTGTCAATCTCATCAAAGTTTCTGAAGACCATCTCCACGTGATCCCACTCCATAAAGCAGCATTTCCCAATGAAGGGCTGGGCAAACACCACATACTGATACATATTTCCATTCAAATACATGTCACACTCTTGTGTTAGAATGAGTAAATGGGCATTGACACTGTTTTTATATAACCCTTGATCAATTCTCATTAATCTTTTATCTTTTCTTTTTTATTTGTCTGTAGGCTACATACGTGCACTGCCAAGAGTAGCGGCAGCATTATAAACCAGAGACCAGACTATATCAAAAACATAAACACACAGTGGCGTCTTTCATGCATGCTAGCAAGCGAAACTGCTGTCTGTCTGACCACAGACTGTAGAAAGAGACGCAGGATAGCCAAGCGAATGTGATTGGATGAACGTTTGACGCTAGGCCAATCACAGGCAGAGAGGGTGCCTCCCTTTCGCCATCATCCGAAAGAAAATATCGCTCCCGGGGAAAAGGCAATCCTACCATGGGCAGAGAGGATGCCTCAAGAAGGCCTGTGCGCTGCACGTCATTCGCCTGCGCCGAGCACCTCGCTCTAGCCTGAAGGACCCCAGGCGGCGCCGATCTTTGCACAGATTTTCAGGAATAGACAGCATGTTTCATAGTGACATTAGATGATTCATAAACACATAACTGACAAACGAGACAAAAGATTTCAGTCATTTCAATATTTCAAGTATCTCTTCTCAAGGAGGCGGCAAAGAAGCTTCACAGAACACAGCATCACCGATCTTCCCTTTATTCCACCTGACTTTCAATATGAAAAGCAGAAAATAAATTACTCAGTCTTAAAATGACATCCAAATTAACTCAATGGATCACCATAAGGTCTATCTAGATAAGTTAGAGTGTCGTGTGGCTTACAGTTCATATCTTTATTCAAGAGTTTCAGGCAGCTAAGCTAATGTAACAAAGCACATACAAAAGATTTATTTAAACAGTTAAAATTTTGGGCAACGTTAGGCCCATACCTATAGACCAGTATGATAACCGTTGTGTCCGTGCGATGAATTAAGCATGATAAACTGAATAAGATCTACACAATGACGACAAGGACAGATTCTACAACCATGAAACACGTGTTTCCAGTAGAACTATTTCTACTCCAACAACATAATATCATAGTCATGATAAAAAATCATGACGATCATGAACAGAGTGCCATTTTAACTTCTGCTAAACCTGACTCCAACCTAAAAATTAAAAGTTATTTCTTGATGTGTCCTGGACGGCTTATGTGACTCATTAGGTTTAGTGTGCTTTCCTCCTGTAGGCTCAGAAAATCGCTTATGAGATGTCAGACCCTGCATAACAATACTTTTGCAATACATGAACATACATACATAAATACCCCCTAAAAAAACAATCCACAAATAATTACACGGTATACAAAAACAAGGTAAAGCCGCTTGCAGCTGATGCCACAAATCTTCTAAGGCTTGTTGCCATGACATAAAAAAGAGAGAGAAGGCATCACTAACGACGCTGTGCTGTGCAGTGAGAGAAAAGGCCTCCAAGCTTCTCTCCATCGTGTGGTTCTTTCTCCATGGAAGGTTGGATGGAGTCTTGCGAGTGTGTGTGTGTGTGTGTGTCTGCATCTGCCGCTGGGTTTGGGCCTGAAGGGATATTATCCAGACAATCATGGCTTTTGTATGTTGCATCTCAGTCCAGCTTCTTCTGTGTGTGTGTGTGTGTGTTGTTGTTGTTTTTATGTTGGGTTTTTTTTGGGGGGGGATTCAGATAGCCATGGCGTGTGTTTTGTCCAAGTTCAGCTTTTGCACTACTATGCGTGTGTGTGTGTGTGTGTGTGTGTTGTCCAGGTCTTATCTGATGAGGTGGTAGGTAAGCCAGTACATGAAGATGGGCTGTGCTGCTGCTATAGACATGGTGAGGTACATCCTCAGCTGGTTCCTGGCTCCTCTCACCAGCCGGCCCTCTGCCGCAGACTCCGACAGCAGCTTCAGACGCAGAGTACGGATCTGGGGAAACGCGCGCGCGCGCACACACACACACACACACACACACACACAGTTAGAGACCTATCTGTTCTGTAGGTAACCAGTCGACACAGATCAAGGCAGAGTGAATGGGGGAGACAGAGAACACACACATTCAAATCAACTGAGTGATCAATGAAAGACGAATAGATTAATTGACTAACCAACCAGCTAACATGTAATGATTTATCCATTTATTTTCTTTTTTTAATTGCTTTGATAGGCTGATCATTTTGAGGTACCACCAATTAAGAAACACGGGGAAAGCTTTTATTTCCTTCCACCACAACAACACATTTTCAATAGTCCAGCTAAATGTCAGATTTCACAATGTTCAGAGAAGTTTTCCTAGATTATATAAGGTAGTTAGTTGAAAAGAGATTATATAAGTTAGCAGTTGAAAAGTGTTGGAAGTGTAGACTGAGAACAAAATCAAGCAGCATTTGGACATGACTTGGGACCAAGCTGCCTGAGGAAGTCAGTTTAGTCCAATCAGCAATTCTTGTTAAAACACTTTTAAAAACTCTCTTTTATTTGCCTGCTTCGTTAATATCTTCATGGAGTTGATTCTAACTCGTTTGTTTTGATTGATTTTCTTTTCCTGCTTGGAAAAGCGTTTTAACAGCCTTGCCAGTTTAATTTATTGTACACTGCTTTGCAACATGGCCAAAGTGCTGTACACATTTACTTTGTTCACTTAAACTCCAATTAGTTTGCTAAGGTTCAGAACAGCACATGCTGCTACCCACCATGAAGACAAAGATGGCAGCACAGCACCACAGTAGAGACAGGTAGTAGCCTGGCCGCCCAAACAGAAGCCCTGCCACCAGCCCCACGATCATCCTGGAGAAAACACACACACGCGTACGTACACAAGTTATGATGAATTCAGCCCCACGATCATCCTGGAGAAAACACACACACGCGTACGTACACAAGTTATGATGAAGGCACAATAGCTGCGACCACATTATGCACATTTCTAAAAAGCAGGATGGTAGGGGCAGCCCACCCTACTCTCAACAGTTCCTGGAAGTAAGGTTCTGGATTAAGCAGCGCTGTAGAGTTGAAGTAAGGTTCTGGATTAAGCAGCGCTGTAGAGGGAAGTAAGGTTCTGGATTAAGCAGTGCTGTAGAGGGAAGTAAGGTTCTGGATTAAGCAGTGCTGTAGAGGGAAGTAAGGTTCTGGATTAAGCAGCGCTGTAGAGGGAAGTAAGGTTCTGGATTAAGCAGCGCTGTAGAGTTGCAGCAAAATGGTCAGTTTGTGATGTACTTTGAAAGGGTCCGAGTCTGATGTTTAAATAATCAAATTGTACATTATCAGCTTTGTTTTAGTATTCAAAAGTAGCGCAAGCCTCCTTCCTGGCTATTTATTGGCTACTGAGGCATGCATTTTGGACGTCCGCTGACGCCACTCTCTTCCTACACACACACATACTTGACCTCCATGCCAAATTTCAGCCTTCTGCCTCTGCCATCCTGCATTTTGAAATTTGACCCCGGACTGCACCCCTTTTAGCCAATTGGCATTAACACCCACACACGTGCACACACGTGCACACACGTGCACACACATGCACGCACATGCACACACGTGCACACACGTGCACACACGTGCACACACGCACACCGGGCCAAATTTCAACCTCCTACGGTGAAAACTGTGACCGATATAGGGTGGTGAACTTTTTGTGGACCGACCAACAGAGTAACATAGAGCTGCTGGTCACATTATATCATTCTTCTTAGAATAAAAAATTATATGGAATAAAGACAATCTAAGAAAAAAGAGAGAAAAAACGGGAATTGAGAAAAGTAGGACGGAAGAAAGAACAAAAGAAAGAATGAAATAAAGAGAAAAAAGAGCAGCAGAAACAGAGTGTATTGTAACCAGTGTGTATCGTCTGCCTTGCATATTGATGTATCTGGGGAAAGCCAGTAAGTATGTTTGTTGAGGTCCGTGTGAATAAAGCAGGGATGTGCGGGGAAAGTGGAGCAGACGGATACATACCCCACGTATTTGTAGCCAGAGAAGGCCAGCAGGTCGATGGTGGTGAGGTCGGTGTTGACGGTGACGAGGTACAGAGACAGGAGGACGGCCAACACCTCCATGACCAGCCACACCAGCGCCGAGCTGGCCTGCACGCCCAGCAGCTCCGGAGAAAACCTGGACACAGAGCGGGACATGTGGTGGTCTCAACATACTGGATCTGTGCACTGTCAACTGTGGAGCACTATGTCCTTTGTCGTGTTATCAGAATGAAATTATATAAAGGTGAATATGTACACAAATACAATACATATTCTATTATTTATTTGTCCCCATAATCACTCACACAGATGTGCACACTGCACATAGGGAAGAGAAAATATTACATTTAAGATGAGTGAGTGATTCTGATTCTGAGAGAGGGATGAGGGATAAAGAGAGAGGACAAATTCTGAGAGAGGGGTGAGGGATAAAGAGAGAGAAGGAGGACAGATGTAGAGTACTGCTCAAAAGTTAGCAGCTTAAGTAAGAACACATTGCATTGTTTGCGTTATCCAGTAATTGCCAGACTTTTACCGTTAAAATTAATCAAAGTCTTACAAATTGAAATCTCCCGGACACCAAGTCCAGTGAAGTTATCTCCCTCTAAACACAATTTGAATTGCAATAGGCTCAAATTAAATTAACTCTATCCAGAGGTTTTTTTTTTAGGTGACTCTTCTTTCGTTTTTGTCACTCATCATCTCAAGTCAACACGCTGTGAATTCCACTGCGGGCTCCAAATTCTGTGGAATTTGCGGCCGTTGTCTGAGACTCAGCACGCAAGGCAGTGTGTATCAAAGTCGAGGCACGGAGAAATTTCTCAACCCCGAAGCAAAGCTTGCATTCTGGGTCGTTCCGTTTGACCGGTCATAGAAGCATGGTGGATGCAGGGAATTTACGGCCATATCAAGATTATAGGCTATATAACCTGCTATCAATCGTTTTTAAGATCAATAAACACAGATCTAATATTTGACTGGAATTTATTCCATTTGTCCAGGACACTGATATCTGCCGGACATGTTGACCGTTATCTATTTGTGGGGGTACACCACAATAGATTTTGAGCACCACAAATAGATTTTGACTGCCACATATTAATTTCAACTATAGTTGACTGCAAACACCTGCTTTAGGAGCCCACTAGATGGCGCTCTGAGGCCCACCAGTGGGCCACGGTTCAGTGGTTGAGAAACACTATCATGCAGATAGAATATATAAGGAGACAATTATTTTTTCATCATTGTAAAGCCACAGCATAGTGAAGAGGATATTAATGTGATGTGTGTAGTTCTTCATATCTACTAGCCTCTTCATTTTGCTCTCAGAGTGCACCACATTAATGCATTTTACTTTCAAATGTACAACATTTCTTTGTCCAGGAGGGGCACAGCCCCCCCTTGGAAACCCCCCAGTCGGGATACTATTTTCATCCTGGTGGGGCTACCCCTGTTTGGAAAGCCTAGAATCGCCTATGTGTGTGTGTGTGTGTACCTGTTCTGTGTACCCAGGGCCAGTCCAGCCACCAGTATGTATGTGATGAAGGCCATGGCTGGAATGTAGAGATCGGGAGCGTTCACATCGAAGCGTGGCGCCACAGGAGTGTCCTGCTGATAGCTCACCTCCCAGTTCTACAACACACAATCACACTCACCATCACAATCAATCACACTTTCACCATGTTTTCCTGCTGTTAGCTCACCTCCCAGTTCTACAACACAGTGTCACACTTTCACCTGGCTGCGTCGCAATCAAAGCCTCAGACAAATACAGATTGTTTTTGTTTTATTTCTTTATTTGCACATTTTAAAAACGGAAATGGACAAAATGCAAAAATAAATAAACAATAATAATTAAATTAAATTAAAAATACAAACAATAAAATACTGTGCAGCTAGAGACAGGAAACCCTAGATGGGCTTATACTGGGCATCTACATCAAAATAATAATAATAATAATAATAATATAAATGTGTAGCGCCTGATTTATTTAATTATGGGATGCAACTCAGAATGGATTCCTGGATGATTTCCTCACATTAAAAGAGCAAGAATAAAGGAGGGTTGAGGAAGGAAGGAGAAAGAGACGGATAGCTCAAAGTCTGGGTCCCAAGGCAAGAAGAAGGACCTCTTGTCTGGCTAAAAATACTTCAGAGCGGCTGGGAAGAAGAATATATTTGCAAGCAGGGGGGAAATGTATTTGGTCTCAGGCACGGTTACCTTGTACATGTTGAGAAACACTCAAACTTTACACTGAAAAGAAGCAGCTTTACATACATCCAAAGGAATCTAGGAGGCCTAAAAATAAGTTTAGACTTGCAAGGCTTCAGGCAGAGCTAAAAATAGGCCTCACTGTCTCAGCCTGGAGCATATGGGAGAAAGAAACATGCAGAAAGATTTAGAAGGTCTCTGAGCAGACTTACCTCATGCATGTAAGGGAACACGAGAAGACCCAGCTTCTTTCCCACGTACAGCGTGTCCACAGCAAAGTAGTACTTCAGCTTAGAAACTGGGATGAATCTGTCCAACTGAAGCAAGAAAGAACACATATGCTCATTATTCTCGGGACCTTTTTTTTTTTTTTTACAATTTTATTTTCACACCCGATCCCACTGCCATTCATCCGAGGGATTCATTCAACAGATACAGTAGTTGTGCGAGCCAGTCTTACATTCTTGTCCACCATTTCCCTTCCCTGGGATGCCAGGGAGCTTCCATATGCCATGGCCAGGTTGGACATGGGTTCTGACAGGAGTGCCTGGCCAGCAAAGTTCCCCGCTTGAGGTGCTGCCTGCTGGTTCCTGTCGACATCGTACAAGATCAAAGAAGAGGCAATCACATTTTAGTTAGGCTCGATTGAGAAATGACAGTTTAACCACTGAAAGAAAACAACTACCCTACCTACTAGTTAAACTAAAATCATTCACCGTCATCAACATATACAGTCAAATTTGTTGTAAATAGATAACATGGGACACTGGAAAGATAAATTAATTAATGCTAATGCTAACAATAACAAAACATGGAAACTAAAACTAAGATAGCTACTATATGTTTGCCCAAAATGGAAGAGTCAGAATTTCAATTTAGCAGGCATGGCATGTTAGCTTGCTTGACAAATTTTACTTGATGTTTCCATGACCTGGGATATTCAGGGTTTCTGGCTGCCTGGCGGTCTGACTACAAGTCAAAACTCTGACAACACATCTGTCTCCTTGGTCAAATAAATATTAAATAACTAATTTAATTTAAAAAAATGAATTTCCACAGCTGTGGTGGGACCATAATTATTTTTGCTGTGATCAGCCAAACGGTTTCTATTGCAATATCACCACAGTGGAATCGAAAGTTCACATTAAAACATGTCCAATGAAATGCTATTCTAAAATGCTGCTCCCATGTCAATCCAGCGAGTCAATTAATATTCACTTCAGCCTAGCCTAGCCTGCCTGCCCGGGTTCCCACCTGCTGTAGCCTGTCTGTGATCCAGGTTCAACTCGACTTGTATCCTCAAACAGCTGACTGGCATCCAGGCCATCCGCTGAACTATTCCTTAGTCGCATCTTAGGCTCTGGATGATAGAGGAAACAAATGGAGAGAAATGTGTCAAACAAAGGTGTAGGCCTGTGCCATCTCAAACCACCCCTTGAAAGATTTGAGGTGATTTGGGATGCATAGAGAAGGCAGAGTTAGTAAAGCAAGCAGCCATGATCAATGGAATAGCAGAGAAACCAGCATGCATGAACACTTGAGCAATCAGGACAATTGTTCAAGTGATATTTCACTTTTTTGTAACACTTGTAACATGCATTATCCCTGGTGGTGAAGACCAGTCAACCTCATTGGCTGCCCTGCGGATCTCCTGTCACATGCTCTCACAATTGATAATGCAGATGTCCATTACTGACTACCATACAACAGAACGGGGACCATCACAAGGGACACTGTCTAGACTAGGCTTTCAAAGTGACAGTCAATGGTGTCATGATGACTACAGCAGGTCTCCAACATTGGTAACAGAGAATTCATAAACTCTTACTAAAGGTGATATAAAGTGAATATGTCCTACTCTCCCAACGTGACTTCAGCATACTAAGGCCAGTGGAGGCATCAAACTACCAGCAAAAGCCAAACTCTCTAGGCCATAGTCACTTATTAATACAAATGCTTTTGATGTTTATTGTACAACACAATACTGTGTGTGTGTGTATTCTGATGTGTCACCACTGTGCTGTGTGCATGAGACATGTTCTATTCCCTGAGGGAAGGCTGATGATCACATTATTTGTCACAAGAGCACTATTGCATAATCCCCAATAAACACTGTATCACTCAGGACTTTGTTCCTCTTTCACCCATTCACCCTAATCTCATGACAAGTATGATATAGATCTGTTACTAAACATATGTAATTGGTTTATTGTGTATGTATACATTTGCATTTTGCATTTTTATACATTTGCCTACTACCTGCAAAAACATCAGCAAAGCTTCAGCTTGAAATTAACCTAGAGTCTAGTGATGTCATTATGAACAAATGTGGGCTCTGGTACACCCCAACTGGTCTTACTGTAGGTTGGGAAAGTGGTTGTTTGCTTGGCGAACCACTTTCACACCTTGAACGCATATTCGATTTCAATGAAACGGGCAATTTAGCAAAACCGATGCGTAAAATGTGGGAACTTGCAAGAAGCTGCAAGACCACAGCGTTAACGTTACGTCAGCGTAGCAAAGCAACTACATACTACTGTAAACGTATATTAAATCGTCTCTGGTTATATCACCGCTGAAGCAACAACATACCACTATAAACATAATCCCATAAACATAAAGAAGGTCCGAAGCAATCATTGGCTTTATAGTAACGTTGACGTTACCTAGAAACGAAAGGAACACTGTGTGGAGAATGGAGATCCTTTACAAGCCGTTAGCTTAGCTTGATTAACTAACTAGCTAGCTAACGTTAACGTTCATTATTAACGCTGGCTGGCTAGTGGCTACCAAGTTATGCAACCAGTTTACTATTTCTGATCTTCTTTCAAATGTCATTCAATTAACGCTATACGTTGGCAGACTACTTGTTTTTTTTAGTACGTTACTGTATATAACGTTACAATGTAGCGTTCGCTAAATGTCAACCAGCCACACAACGACGAGCTTGGATGTCGGGTAACGTTATCGTGAATGATAGGACAAAATGTGCAGATACAGCCCGTAAAGATTGATTTAATCAGTAATATCACGTACGTAACTTACGCTGTCTGAACCCACTTTGAGTTGCCGTGTAATCCATTCAGAATAACTGTAAATAAACTGTCCAGTGTCCAGTTAAATAGGTCCAATTTTAGATACAGCTAAGTTGGCACTGAAGGAGGGGAAGACGGACCCATTCATAAAACGAACGCGGAAGTAAACGCCTTGTGTTTCCGGTGTTGGCGATTGTTTTCCTGTTAAAAGGGCCACGAAACCCATGCACGAAACCCCCTTGGTCATTCCCAACCAGACTTAATTTGTTCAGGAGGCATGGGTGATGTTCAGAGCATCCTGAGAGGGTAAACATTTTAAATTAAACATTTGTTATCCCATCTTCGTCCCTTGTGATATTTCCTGCACAATAAATGGTCCGTCAGCGAAGCGCGCCCTCTCCTGGATGATGGGATGAACAACATTTTTGCTAAATTAAAGAGAGTGCTGGCTGGGAGAGAGGGCTCTCTCTGCAAAATGGAATATCATAATCAGGTATTTACAGTACTGAGATTGTGTGCCACCCTAGATTCAGTCTCACAACCTTTGGTGACAATCAATAGCAAGTCATTGATTCGTAATTTATTTTCACGGCTATTCAACATGCATTAAACAAGAACTTAACTTCTTGCTTGATGCAATTAAGATGATTAAATAACGTTTAATTATATATATATATTAAAAAAAAAACTCATCCGCCAGTTGAATAGCCCTGGAGTATGCTACTAATTTATTTGTGAAGGCCTGAGGGTGCTGTATAGTTTGATATAAAGAGATCTCATTAACTAACGCTGTGCCTGTCAGCTCCTTTCTCACAGCATTCACACTTTCTACATCATTATTTCCCAGATGATTGTGCCACTGTCAACATAAAAGAAGGAAGAGAGCTGCGATTGAAAGTGTCACCACCACTTCATTGCAATTTTGTTTCTCAATGTGAACTTTTGGACTTGAGAGAAATGCGTGGGTCTTTTGTCCAGGTCTTATGTCCAGCTCCAACTTAACATTGTCCATAACATCTATAACAACAGAGCCCCTGAATATCTTAGCAATCACTTTCAGAGGAGTGGAGATACACACTCCCACAACACTAGAGCCAGTACTGCTGACTTACGTCTACCTGGCTTTAAAACAAACCTAGGTAAGTGCTCTTTTAAATTTATCGGGGCTAAAAATTGGAACATGTTGCCCCTCCACTTAAAGTGTACAAGCAGCCAAGGTGTTTTCAAGAAGAAGGTCAAATTGTGGCTTCTTGAACAAGTCATTGTCTAAGCTCTGATGTACAGCTTCTTTTGTGTATTTTGATATGTATGTTTTTCATCTCTCATTGCATAAATCATACTGTATTGAATGCTTCTGTTAATTATTTCATGTTTATATTGTTGTTGTTGTTTTTTCAATATAGGCTACCTGTTTTAGACCAAGGACCACAATGTAAATAAGTCTTGACTTTATTGTGCTTTATCCTTGATGTTATTCTTTGAGATCTGTGTCTGTACTTTGTTTAGTAGGCTACACTGTATTTCAATTTGTAACCGTCAAATAAAATCAAATATTTTGCCCCACTAAAGCTTCACTGCTGAACTTCATAACGTCTGGATTCTTCACGAACGTGAGTGAAATCAGCGTGAAATATCTCCCCAAATAATTTGTATTGTTCCATCTGCGCAAGGGAGTATCACGAATAAATAAATCATGGATTGAGGATGCATTTAATTTAGAATGGAATTTTTGAAAGATGCAGGGTTCTGTTCTAATTCTACTCTTTTGGGATAATCCTTGTTTGTTTTCTTCTTCCTATATTCTTGGAGTAGGCTATCTCTCGCTATCATGGTCACTGCACCTTTCTCATCCATCGCATTGCACAGGATCATGGTAGAACGTTATTGTCCCATTTCCCCCCCTGTCTTCTCTCTCTGTCTCATGATACATGAAGCTGAGCTTTAGCTAGCCTGGGGGCAGAGCTGTATGTTATAATCAAGGTCCCCTTGTGAGCAGCAGGGCTATGTAGCCTCTGGATACATAGTGAAAGTGATTACTGTAGCTTTTAAGTGCAGTCCTAGTTTCACTGCATGCACTCCATGCAGCAGTGAATCGCTGCTTGGCCTGATACATGTACCATTTAGAATAATCAATTTTCCTTTTCTTTTCTTTTAGATGATGTCAGACGACATGAGTGATCTCACCAACAATTAATTATGAGCCACGAGTTTAGATTTGAAAAGTTTAAGTCTAACAGATAATGAGTCAAATTCTCTATTGCTGATTGTTAGGCTATACAATAGTGGGCCTATATCTCTTACATAGCCTACCTGTAGTATTTGGGCCCGCAGATAATAGGCTATTGGCTCTCTGAAGTCAGCTGTCAGTTGGGACTGTGGGCTCCTGCTGTTAACAAGCAGTCCAAACAGGGTATGAGGGTACCGGCCAGGTACTGGTAGGCCACATCATGAGAAAACGGTTCCAGATTTTCCTTGACCTACAATAAAAAGACTTTCTTGCTACTAACAAGACTGTAAACAAGTCATACTTTAGTTATCTGAAATCTTCTTCTTTTTACCACAATGTGCAGTGACTAATAAGGAAAATATCAGAATGAACTTCAAAATGTGAAGGTATCTCCAGACATGACTATACAAAAATTGCTACTAGAAATTGAGCGCTCCTTTGTAGCGTCCTTTGCTAGGCCATGCGCTGAACTGGCAGCGCTCATTTGTAAGGGGCCTCCTCGCCATCGTCGTCATCGTCGTCCTCCTCAGCGCTATTTTTCGTTTCGCGTTTCGCAGATGCAGCTCGGCCACTGCGTGACCTTGTCTGCACTTTGTGCATGCACGGTTGAGCAATAGTGGGTCGCCGCGGCATCAGCCGGTCAATTATATTAGTGAGATTTTATATTTCAATAGCTGATAAATGGGAATGGTTTCATCCTTAAATGTGTTCCTGTTTTATAAACAAAGGTCTTTGTTTGGCTAATAAGTTTAATAGTATTTTGCAATGAATTGCAGTGTCATGCCAAACATTTTGCTAATCGAGCTGTGGGATTTTTTTTAGATTGGAGGATCTCTCATTTTGGAAGGATTTTTTTTAAAATGTATTATTATTTTTTAATCAGTGTTATGTAGGTGTGAGGTGGCTAACTATTTCTGGAGGATGATGTTTTCAACACAAATATCAGTGTAGTTTGGGACAATACATATTGGTCTTTTTAGATGTAGCGTGCTACTATTAACATGTCTTTAATGTTATGATGTTTCAAAAGTAGGACTAGGTGAGTGTCCCAAACTACCCTCACTGATGTTTTAGCAGTGACAGGTCCAGCAGTCCTGCAGTGCAGGTTAGCCACCCATCTCCTGGCACCCATTACCACCCTGTGCAGCTGTGGAGATTTGATGGAGAGTCTGCTGTGATAACCATCTGCTCTGAGGTAGTAAATCAACTAACCCTGTGTGCAAAGACACATTCAAGTGATGCCAAGAGCCTCCAACTGTTTGCATTTTCCTCATGGAATTTCATCACATGAAATTTGATTTGGAATACTACACTTTTTTTTTTTTTATTCTGTATTGAAACTCTGCCCATATCCACAGAAAATCCCTCTGGGTGCATCTATAGTCACTCCCCTCGTATTCATTCAAAGTTCTGTACAAAGTAACTGTAGATTTGACCAGCAACATAGATTCAGGTGCAGGAAGGTTTTCTGGTTTCTAATGTGAGAATTATTCATGTCAACAAATATGTATGAATTTGTCCTAGAGCGATAGAGATAACATAAGAGTTCTTAAATTGGGTGGTATGGCCCTTTATTCCCCAGTATGCTGTCAGTACTAGCTGAGCTAGTGTGCTAGCAGCTCACCGCTCCAGACATGAACTCTGTCCAGCTGAAAGAGTTTGATGGAGAGCCTCATCTGATAGCCATCTGTTCCCAGATAGTTAATCAGGTCTGCTCACTGTGCGCTCCTTAATCACCTCACACTAACTGTCTCTGAACAACACTGAAGCAACATTTATTTGTATCACCACCTTTCACAGATACAAGATCACAAAGTGCTTCACAATATTAAAATAACACGGACAACACAGTGCCATAAAAGATTAGAAACAAACAGAATAATAATAAATAAATAAAAAGTAAATTATGCAGAATAGAAATATAACATGTACAAAAATGTAAAACCTGATAAGAGCAGAGGTTAACTAAAAGCTTGTCTGAATAAAAATGTTTTCAGCTAGTCAACCCCATAACACTGCTGTTGCCTGAAAACCTTGCATCTCCAAAAACGAGTTTTTCAGAAATGGAGAAAAACTGGTGGTTTTCCCAAATAAAAAAGGTCTGGGTGTCAAACCCATAACGGACCATGTTGTCAATTCAACTGTTTTTCATTTGGCAGCAATTGTGTCAAAGTAGCAAATAGCCGACAATGTCAGCATTTTGTAAATGCCTCTTAATGTTTCAAATGAAAACATGTGACAGACATGCACATATGTTTACATCTTGAATATTCATATAACATACACTGGCTGTTATTTAGGGGTCAGTACAACCATTTAGAAGTTGGTTTGTGTTGCAGTGGTTCGAGCTCCGACAAAGTGCCCTTGAGCAAGAGACTGAACCTTTACTTAGTGCAAATAGCTGACCTTGTGCGGGTGATTGGCTTTTCTGAATTCCTTTTTTCCCCTGGGAGTCTTAATGAAGTAATGTCTGTCAAAGTGTGTGTGATGGAGAGTTTGGTCAGATAACCATCTGATCTGCTGGAGAGTTGATCAGGGTGGCGCTCTGACATCGCAGCCCGTTCTCACTCTGAACTCGTCTCACAGAAGGCCTTTGGCAACCTCCTTAACGCTCCGCGGAGCCTAGAGCATTTTATGGAACGCAGCACGGGCTGACTGTTAAAAAGCACTCCGCAGATGTGGGTTCAGGCAAAGGTCAAGCACGCCCTCGGGCTTGTCGTCCAGGATGAGTTGGGGAATATGGCAGTACCGCCCAGGGGACGCCGACGGTATTACCACCCTGGTTTTAGGTTTAGCTGTACAGTTGTTCTGGGCCTTTTTTTTAAATGGCTACAACTTCACTATAGACCTTATTCGCTAACCCTGGACGGCGCCATATTGTTGACATACCATCCTGTGCGCACACAGCGCTGCAGCTGACAACTAGTAACAGCCTTATTGTCGTTTCTGTTCCATTACAAAATAGCGATGCTAATGACCAATAAAAACCCCACAGTTGTTATTTGTATGCTGCTGACGGCAGCCGTTAATGCCTGTAATAAATAAACAAAAGAACGAGGTGAACAGACTTTGCTGTGAGGAGCTGTCAGAAAGTTTCACCTGTCTCAACTAACTATCCACACACCTCTCCTGTGCTGCTAACCTATCCTCAGTGTCGCTCCCTTCACGTCTGAGGACGGTAGAGATAGAAACAAACCACGGGGACTTTATTGCTGTCATTACTACAGCCATGCCTAACGCAGGTCACCATCCGAACACAATTGGAACGATACAGGTAACGCTAACAGCGGCTAGCTTCCTATAAACGCTGCTCCACATAGGCTGTCACTTGAGAGCTGCTGCATTATGTCAACAATATGGCGGCGGTGGGCGTGCCAGTACGTGAGTGACGTCAATCGAATAAGGTCTATAATATGAACGTGAGCGCACCTCTACAATGGCCGCCACTTTAATATTTACAGTCATCATGACCCTTGGTGATAACCCATACTCTGCTGAACACACAAGGCACACAGGGGGACGAGTCACTCATGTCACGCATAATATAAGCTCTGTAATGCTTTGTTCATTCAGGAAGGATGGCATGGCAGATTAGACACACACACACACACACACACACACACACACACACACACACACACACACAACAACCTGGCTTAATACAAGAACAGAGGATGACGGCATGACTAATATA
>NC_139642.1:53423795-53453795 GCF_964638095.1 Poromitra crassiceps | reverse complement strand
CATAATATACTTCATCCTCTGTACTGATTTTGCTGAAGTTTCACTGCAGCAAAGTGACGTAGATTAATTATTAATTATTAATTAATTATTTCACAGGATAGGTATAACATTTCATAGCTTAATTCTGTACACATGCACAGTGCTTTGAGCTTTGGATACTTTGTCTTCCTTTAGGCCTGGCAACTTTGCACAGCATGCCATTACATCACTTCTATTTCCCATGACCTTTCTGTGCTATTTTACCAGCACAGACACAGCTACTGTAGGCAATGACGTTTTCATGACAAGGTGAATGAGGTCAGAGTGTGCCCTTTGGTAGACCCCCCTGCAACAAAGGGGAAAAAAAAAAAAAGTGGGTTCTCTTCAAGTAAGGTTGTGGGACCCCAAATTAATTTATGGTTGATTGCCTGTTGGGTGCTCCTGCTCCTGACTACTTTCATGTAAGGAAAATTAATTGAATAGGTGTTTTCCTTTCATATTCCTACCATAGACATAAATAATATGGATGTCTCTATCCCATTAAGTTTCATTTTCCTGGCAGAGTTCAAACGGTGGGTGTCGTGTCAGCATCTAGATTTTTCGTCAGCTGAGTGGGAGGGAATGGGTTGAGTCCTTCCGCACCTCACATGAGATGGGAGTTTCCCAGAGCCGCAGCTCCGCCTGCTATTGGTCCGTGATCGGCAAGCTGCGTGATCACTGGACAGACGATCTGTCAATCACCCCCTTTTCTATCATCTATTTTACTCCAAACGGGCGAGTTATATAAAAATATTACCTACAGTTGTTATGAAAAGGTGAAATTAGCTATATAGACCAAAACCGTGTTTTGCCCCTGACTGGAAAGACGTTTAATCATGTTACAAAGTCGGGCATTTTAACACGGGGGGGAATGCCTACTGCGCCCGACGCCTAGTGGCCATTCGAGGAACTACCGCTTTTCAATTCACTTCCGCATCCTCAGAGGGAAGCGCGGGTGGGCTTGCCCACTGATTCCTACGCAGAAAGCAGAACTGGAACAGCCCGTCTCTTTGGGAAGGACCCTACTTTTACCGGTGAAAACCCCTAGGAGGCCATTTTAATTAATTATACATATTAAGTGGTTGATCTGAGCGCTCTTAAAGTTTTCTCATAAATTATGCTCCCATATCTTACATTTTAGGCTCCTTTATCTCACCAAATGAACACACACACACACACACACGCACACACACACACACACACACACACACAGATGTTTGTCTATGCTAAGGGATGAGATGGGACAGTTGTGCATGAATAATGATGCATAATGGAATGTATATTACTAGTAACCTGGGATATACATGTACAGTTGGTAGTGATCGACCTACTTCTGGTGGCTTCACATGAGACTCAGCTATTCTTTCATTAGACCTGACCCAGGGTGGGACTCCATTATCAAATGTATTCCATCCTGATCTGAACAAACAGCTCCTTCTTCTTCTTCTTCTTATGAATAAACTGTCGACTTTGATTAACCCACAGTTGAAAATACTTTTCTCTAAACTGGTGCTTCCTCTCTAGGCAGTGAAACCTGCTCCCACTATCGTACCGGTACCTTTACAACCGGACCCAATTGCAATGCAGATTTAGGTGCCACATTTCGGCGCCATGTGAGTGAAATATCCGCCCTCCGTTGCTCCAAAACTGGCGCAGCACGCATCTTCACGAACATTATCGTTTGGAGCGCGCCGCGTGAAATCCTCTTTAAACAACCCAATCGCCAGGATAAAATGTCTGCATTGTACATTAATAGAATCCACGGAAATGTTCATATTTGAGATCTTTCCACGAAAATACCGTTTTTAGCCCAGTGATATATAACAGGGGCTCTATGAATTGCATTGTTGGACAGTCACCACTTTTTGTCAGGTGGATGAAAGTGTGAAGCTCTCAACTGGGAGACCGCATGTTTGATTCCCGGCAGGGACGCTTCCAAAAAATTCAATGTCATAAGGCTGTAGAGTCTTGTTACTTCATCTCTCCTCATTTCAATGTCATAAGTGCACGTTCACACAATAGGTAGAGCATAGGCACAACTGAAGCTTGAGGCAGGACTGACGCTTAACCGTTCACAAAAGAAGCCTTCTCTTTTCCTCTCAGAGCCTCCTCGGCACGCCTTGAACCCGCCCACAACTCCCATTGAATTCATGCCTGGCAGCTTCGAGCTTCACACGTCACGCCTGGAAAATAGGACTGAATCCTGAACGATCGCTTCAGTGCGGCTTTGGCGTGGCTTCAGCGTGGCGTGGCGTGGCGTGCGGCTGGTGTGAACGGTCTCACCTGTTAACAAGGACGCCCGGAATGAAACTGCGTGGTTTCAGTGTGGCTTCAGCGTGACTTTGGCGTTGCTTCGGCGTATGGTGTGAACGGCCACTAAGGCTGTACAGTCTTGTTACTTCATCTCTCCTCATTTCAACTGCTTGAGGAAGTTATCCCGGAGACACATCTGCAGTTTGACTATAGAAATAGAAAGTGGACGAGGTGACAAGAGCGCATGAGATGCACCCGAGGTCAAACACACTGATACTTTAGGTGACAAGAGGGCATGAGATGCACCCGAGGTCAAACACACTGATACTTTAGGTGACAAGAGGGCATGAGATGCACCCGGGGTCAAACACACTGATACTTTAGGTGACAAGAGGGCATGAGATGCACCCGAGGTCAAACACACTGATACTTTAGGTCACAAGAGGGCATGAGATGCACCCGAGGTCAAACACACTGATACTTTAGGTGACAAGAGGGCATGAGATGCACCCGAGGTCAAACACAGCCTGATACTTTAGGTGACAAGAGCGCATGAGATGCACCCGAGGTCAAACACAGCCTGATACTTTAGGTGACAAGAGCGCATGAGATGCACCCGAGGTCAAACACACTGATACTTTAGGTGACAAGAGGGCATGAGATGCACCCGGGGTCAAACACACTGATACTTTAGGTGACAAGAGCGCATGAGATGCACCCGGGGTCAAACACACTGATACTTTAGGTGACAAGAGGGCATGAGATGCACCCGGGGTCAAACACAGCCTGATACTTTAGGTGACAAGAGGGCATGAGATGCACCCGGGGTCAAACACACTGATACTTTAGGTGACAAGAGGGCATGAGATGCACCCGAGGTCAAACACACTGATACTTTAGGTGACAAGAGGGCATGAGATGCACCCGAGGTCAAACACACTGATACTTTAGGTGACAAGAGGGCATGAGATGCACCCGGGGTCAATCACACTGATACTTTAGGTGACAAGAGCGCATGAGATGCACCCGGGGTCAAACACACTGATACTTTAGGTGACAAGAGCGCATGAGATGCACCCGGGGTCAAACACACTGATACTTTAGGTGACAAGAGGGCATGAGATGCACCCGAGGTCAAACACACTGATACTTTAGGTGACAAGAGGGCATGAGATGCACCCGGGGTCAAACACAGCCTGATACTTTAGGTGACAAGAGGGCATGAGATGCACCCGAGGTCAAACACAGCCTGATACTTTAGGTGACAAGAGCACATGAGATGCACCCGGGGTCAAACACACTGATACTTTAGGTGACAAGAGGGCATGAGATGCACCCGAGGTCAAACACAGCCTGATACTTTAGGTGACAAGAGGGCATGAGATGCACCCGGAGTCAAACACACTGATACTTTAGGTGACAAGAGGGCATGAGATGCACCCGGGGTCAAGCACAGCCTGATACTTTAGGTGACAAGAGGGCATGAGATGCACCCGGGGTCAAACACACTGATACTTTAGGTGACAAGAGGGCATGAGATGCACCCGGGGTCAAACACACTGATACTTTAGGTGACAAGAGGGCATGAGATGCACCCGGGGTCAAACACACTGATACTTTAGGTGACAAGAGCGCATGAGATGCACCCGGAGTCAAACACACTGATACTTTAGGTGACAAGAGGGCATGAGATGCACCCGGGGTCAAACACAGCCTGATACTTTAGGTGACAAGAGCGCATGAGATGCACCCGGGGTCAAACACACTGATACTTTAGGTGACAAGAGCGCATGAGATGCACCCGGGGTCAAACACACTGATACTTTAGGTGACAAGAGCGCATGAGATGCACCCGGGGTCAAACACACTGATACTTTAGGTGACAAGAGGGCATGAGATGCACCCGGAGTCAAACACACTGATACTTTAGGTGACAAGAGGGCATGAGATGCACCCGGGGTCAAACACAGCTTGATACTTTAGGTGACAAGAGGGCATGAGATGCACCCGAGGTCAAACACAGCCTGATACTTTAGGTGACAAGAGGGCATGAGATGCACCCGAGGTCAAACACACTGATACTTTAGGTGACAAGAGGGCATGAGATGCACCCGGGGTCAAACACACTGATACTTTAGGTGACAAGAGGGCATGAGATGCACCCGAGGTCAAACACAGCCTGATACTTTAGGTGACAAGAGGGCATGAGATGCACCCGAGGTCAAACACAGCCTGATACTTTAGGTGACAAGAGGGCATGAGATGCACCGGGGGTCAAACACAGCCTGATACTTTAGGTGACAAGAGGGCATGAGATGCACCCGGGGTCAAACACACTAATGAGGGTTTCCAAATTCCAATCATGGAAGTTTGAAACCCTCATTAGTGTTTTGCTTGCACCTGTGTTTACCCTGCATTTTCGACACAAAATGCCCCCCGTGAGAAGGGTCTACTCTATTCTGTAGCCATGTGTACCAGTTATGCCCTTCAAGGTGAGCTTCACACATTGTGCCAGACCTGGTCAACTGTCCTTATTATCTTGGAGGATCTTCTTCCACGTCTGGGACAACACTGTGAGAAGATTGGCTGTGCTGTGATTTGGTCTAAATCCCAATTGTTTATCAGAGATGAGGCGGAGGCGGTAGCCCCATAGTTGTTTGTGAAAAGCAGATTCCATCGCTTTGCTGATGACAGTGAGCAGGGATGTGGAACACTACTTTGATGCATTTGATTTTGAGTTAACTAAAGCTGTACGTTTTTAGCTACTATATAGAACAAGTATTCTAACAGCAGGTTATTGGAGGGTTAGTAGCTTGTTTTCTGAGTTAAAAGAAGAGTCAAACTTCTGAACTCAACCTCCGGTTATGGAATATGTGACCACTATCTGAACCCTTACTGCTATTGCAGTCAACCTCAGCAAAGGTATATTTTAATGTAATTTCTCATTGAAAATTAATGATACCCAGTGGTGCAACTGGCCAGGTTTTACTGTGAGAACCCTACTTAGGCAGGGTGGGGGTGCCCCCGGACACAGTCCAGCCTGTCTCTCTCTCTCCTGTCTCTGTGAGAGGGGGCTTCTCTCCCCTGTCTCTGTGACAGGGGGCTTCTCTCTCCTGTCTCTGTGAGAGGGGGCTTCTCTCCCCTGTCTCTGTGAGAGGGGGCTTCTCTCTCCTGTCTCTGTGAGAGGGGGCTTCTCTCTCCTGTCTCTGTGAGAGGGGGCTTCTCTCCCCTGTCTCTGTGAGAGGGGGCTTCTCTCTCCTGTCTCTGTGAGAGGGGGCTTCTCTCCCCTGTCTCTGTGAGAGGGGGCTTCTCTCTCCTGTCTCTGTGAGAGGGGGCTTCTCTCCCCTGTCTCTGTGAGAGGGGGCTTCTCTCTCCTGTCTCTGTGAGAGAGGGCTTCTCTCTCCTGTCTTTGTGACAGGGGGCTTCCCCCTAGGGACACCCAGTTCCAGCAGAGACAAAAATTCGAAGCGATCTTCTGCCTCACTTAACTTGTTCTCCCTCTTTTCTCTTCCATCCTGTGTGTGTGTGTTTTAATAACTAATCCCCCTCTCTGTCTGTCTCTCTCTCTAAGTGCGCACGCACACACACACACACACACACACACACACACACACACACACACACACACACACACACACACACACACGCACACACACACACACGCACGTGTGTGTATGTGTCCCTTTGAGATGCTGATTTCTCTCCACTGTACAGTAGCTCTGTCCTGAGACCGGGCACAGCTGTGAGGTCAACCTCCTGAACAGAACACATCATTGTTCACCCATGCCATCCTTATCATCGTACAACTCATCTGAGGCTGGATGGGTCTCATTTTGAGCCTTTTGGGATGCAGAAGTGCCTCTTTTCTTTTTCTTCTTTAGCCTGCAATAAGATGCATGGCACTAAAATCCCAGTGTCCGGCAGGATCGTCCATTACTGCCAATTCATTCATTCATATTTCACTTCAAATTAATTAACCAAAGGAGATAAAATCACATTTTTAGATCAGATGTGATTAGCTGATGTGACATAGTTTTCCTGTATGTGTTTTAGACGGATGTCTTTATACTCTATTTTACCAAGCCTCATTGATTCTGTGACTGAGAAATTCACACAGCATAGCTCAATAATAGTGTCCATTTTTATGAGAAATTATGTTGTCGACAATATTTCATGATCGCTTCATTTCTTGACATACATCGTAAAACTCACAACGCCTGGGACGTGGTCCATCTGTCATTTGTATTGAATGATGGGATAACATGTGTGTGTTGGTCTGTGTTCATTCAAGAGGGAATTTTAATATACTCTGGCCTCTGGCTGTTTATGTCTATTAGTTCTATCTAGCTTTATCAACAAAAATACATTGATGCAACAGAATTGATTTCTACGGTATAACATCCCACATCTCTGTGTCTTTCTCTCTGCCAGTCTCTTGTCTGTAACATATATTGTATATTCTTCTTCCTGGACAGTTGTAGTCACTCTCTCCATCTCTCTCTCCCCCTCCCTCCCTCCCTCCCTCCCTCTCTCCCGGCAGCATTTCCCAGCTGTGAGCGGGGCCTTCATGGACTCCCCGTACAATGGCAACACGTCCCTGCAGACGTCCACCTCTAACCTCAACGCCGGCTACTCTCGGCCCTCGGAAGCAGAGGATGACGGGAAGGTGTCCAGCGATACCATCTGGCTGTGGATCGCTGTGCTGGCGACCATTGGCAACATAGTGGTGGTGGCTGTGGTTTGCGCCTGTGCCTTCTGACCAAACGGGAGGAACACTGCTGCTGTCAGATGATGAGAAATCTTGCATCTCCTATTTTTTCTGAAATTTATATATAAAAAAACAAAAACAAAAAAACAAGCACAGCCTTACTTTTACATTGATGACCAGAGATTTTGAAAAAGGGGTTTCCCGGGGATTATAGTTTTTAAATTTATACAGTATATAAACCACCATGCCAATATTCAACTTGAGTAAAAATGGAAAACACACAAATTGGAGCTACGAGGTTTTCATGTGACAGTAGCATGTATTTTGGATAGACACAGTGGTAGCCATTATTGAAGTTCCACTTTTTACTGCATGTGCTCCACCAGCTAAATAGATTTAGCGAAATATTTATTTTCTTTTTTCAATTGTCAGCAGATCCAAAGAATGATCCAATAACCAGCTTGTACAGATAGACAATGTGTTTCAATATTCCTACATTGCAACATTTATAAAAGGCTCCAGTAGCTACTTGCTACATAACTAAAGCAGGGTATATGCTAAATAGATTCATGATACTGTAGATAGATACTGTACTTAGACTTCAACAATGGCTACGGAAGTAGATTTAACTAAAAATCCTGAAGAACTCTGATACCAATCGCGTCATCCACGCTGCGGAAAAAACTGCACCTCTCGCCTCATACTCGCGCCGTCCCGTGTGAAATCTCATCTACTCGCACGTTTGCATTGACTTTGTACGTAATCTCCTCGCGCGAATATCTGAAAATCTGGCAGGTGTGAACATACAGTTAGACTTTGGCATCCATAACATTCAGGGACAACCCCCAACCAGCTTCACAGCTAGCTACACTTAACAGTTGCAAACATCTAAATTGCTCAATGTGCATCGCCTGTTGCTGCATTATTTTGCATCCCATACTACTGTATTTGAGCAGTCAGCAAACAAGAAAGCAGCCTAGCACACAGTGGACACATGAGATGAATATTGCATGACGACCAAATCATAAACACATAACATCATTCAAACTTTTATAATTGCCCATCAAATGTTTTCTGGGAACTCTGTTCTAAACCTTCTACTGAGCTCAACTGGTGATGAGTGCCTTTGCTCAGGGGGCACCTTGATGGTAGTAGGGAGGGCAGAGCTTCACTCACTCACCTAACACACAGTGATTTTCTCACCCAGTCTGGAGATTTGAACCAGCACCCTTGTCACTAACCCAACCCTAGACAAGCCTCAAACTACTATCACTCATCAATAGATTATAATTAACCTTACACAGATTTCTTAATTGCTGTCCTGGTGAAAAACAAAACAAAACAAAATAAGGATTGCTATTTGCGGCAGTGCTCATCCATTTTTGAGTTGAGGGTTTTGAGTTTTGAGTAAAATGGGTCACAGTTGTGCTTGTGGTGAGTCCATCCCCACGTGACGAGAGTATTAACATGTTTTAATGAGCCTACCTCGCCGGGCTAAAGACTATTTACTCATTTTGGATCCCAGGCTGAAAAGCATGAGAACTGTGGCCTTATCATACACAGTAATAGTGTCCGATGGTGAATTGGTTATGCAAGCCAAGCTGGTGTTATATAAATCTCTCCGGACCGGTTACAGCACAGGCTCAGCAGAGGTCAGAGGTCGTCACCGAACAAGGATTAGATAAGATCCTATAGTTTGATCTCTTGGTGGGATCAGACAGGGATCCGGAGATGCTCCGAGGTCAGGAGGTCTGACCCCGGCAACATCCACTGTATCTTTCAACAGCCATATGTCCCGCATGCTGAAATGACCGTGGGCAAGACCCTCAACCCCAACCTGCTCACTCAAGAGTCAATCAGAGAAGAGTGTCAGCTCAACGCCTCAAATTATTTCAAAGTCTTTGTGACAGAATGGTTTCTTGTCTGGTGTGTCCCGACACATGTGATCTTAGATATTGAGTAGATTTCCCTTATGTTATTTTTTTTTATTTAGCGAATGCAAGGTCCTTAAGCCAAGCAGTTGCCTCCTGAACTGCTGTATGGATGGTGACTAGTCCTCCTTCAAGTCTTTGTAGAGGGCAAGCTTCGATGATGTGTTGCATTGTCTGCTGCTCTCCACAAGCACACAGTGGGCTTGGGCTGCTGCCCCACTTGTGAAGGCTGGCCAAGCAGGGGCCATGTCCAGTCCTGAATCTATTGAGGGTTGACCACTGCCTCCTTGGGAGGTTGGTGCCAGGGACCGGTAGAGTGGGGTCTGACACCAGGTGTTTGTTTGGGACGTCCTTGGACTCCCATTCCTTTTTCCAAGCTGATTTGGTGGTGAAGTCAGCTGGTGGAGGGTTCTTCCAGATTGGTCGTCTAGATGGAAGACGAGCAGTGGGTGGGTTGAAGATATCTGTGTGGATTGGTAGGTGGGGGGAGTCTTTGTCCTTTTGGAGCATCCTTTGAGTGAAGGCTTCTCGCCGGATATGTGGAGGGGCTATGTTGGATAGGACAGGGAGCCAGGGGAGTGGTGTTGAGCGGATTGTCCCGGTGATGATTCTCATGGTTGTGTTGAGTTGTGCGTCCACGTGGTGTGTGTGTGGGATGACCTGGACCAGACGGGGGCACAATATTCTGCAGAGGAGTATGCTAGAGCCAGTGCTGAGGTACGCAGTGTGGGGTGTTGGCTGTTGCCCCCCACTTTGTGCCAGCAAGCTTGCAGAGCAGGTTGTTCCTGGACTTCACCTTATGTTATAACTTTGATATGAGCCACAAGTCAAATTCAAATCAATTTGGTCTGAAAATTGCATGGCTTAAATGTTAAGAGTGCACAACTACAAGTCAAATGCTGATATCTTCTAGTATTCTGTGTGTGTGTGTGTGTGTGTGTGAGAGAGAGAGAGAGAGAGAGAGAGCGAGAGAGTGTATGTGTGTATCTCACTCGCTCCATGTTGAGATCCAGCCTGTGTGAACTGCGTCATCGCCCTGTCAGTCCTCTAGTCTGGAGGGTAATGAGCTGTAACGTGCTTCCTCTCTTCCTCCAGCCTCAGATTCCTCTCCCTCTCCTCTCCTCTCCTCTCCGCCTCCCTCGCTCGCCCTCGCCGTCCCAGAGGGAAGTGTGTCCCCGGGGGGCGTTGGGGCGGTCAGAGCAGATCGGATCTCCACCGTGAACGTTTGTAGAAGATGATCTCTCAGACCGAATAGAACTATCTTCAGCTGTCACTGTCAGACATGAGAGCAGTGGACAGAGAGAGAAAAAAGAAAGAGAGAGGGAGTTGAGGAAACAGAATTTGCATAACGTTATAGCCATCATGGACACTGAATGAGACATGATATTGAATCGAGGAGAGAAGAAGAGAGAAGAGGAAATGCCGAGAGACAGATGAACAAAGGAGACAGAACGGGAGAGTATCTATGCTCATTCTAATTGCTGCAATCTTATAAGACAACATACAGACAAAGAAAGAGACATAATGAGGAGATGGGTGTGGTGGAGAGGTGAGGAGAAGATGGGTTGGGGCCGGGGGAGAAAAAGAGAGAAGAGATGAGAGAAGAGAAGTTAGGCTAATGATCAACTTTCACAGGACTAGTGCAGCATCACAAGTTCCACCTTTAATCTGCACAACCATCACATATTTGGCCCTAATAATTAATTTAAAAAAATCTGGCTCCGTTAGTCCACCTGCAGGGGCGCTCTTCACACTTCCTGAAATATTCAAAACAATCGCATGTAAAATGGCATAGCTGTGGCCGAACACAATTTCTGCTCACTCACTCGCTCGCTCACTCACTCACTCACTCACTCACTCGCTCGCTCACTCGCTCACTCACTCACTCACTCACTCACTCACTCACAGAGACGCATTCGCATTCGCATACTTATTCTAGGATTCATTGCGGTCATCAGCAGACATGAGAGGAGAGGCGTTTGTGGAGGGAGGAGAACGGGTGAGAAGACGAGACAAGCGAGGGGGAGCTTTTAAGGGGAGGAAACGAGAGGACAGGAAAGGTGCGTAGGAGACAAAAGACAAATAAATGAAAGGAGTGAGGCAAGCAAAGAGAAAAGGTGTGCAGGTGAAGGAGAGAATGGAAAGAGTCGGCACAATTAATGCCAAGCGAAACCTTTGTGTTGATCGCTTTGAATCGTTGACTTTTGAAGTCGGGGGGAGAAAAAGAGAAATGGTCTCTTTTGTCTCGTCTAGCCAGTGAAGCGGGTATGACGTTGACAGCTTTGAAGAATAACAGAGGAAAAGGATCAGAGTGTCCTCGCTTGAACCCCATAAGATGATGAAAGTAGCTTCTAAAACTGCTAACTTAAATGGCCCCAAAAATATGACCACAATAACAACCAATTAAGAACACTTAAATGTTATCAGACCAAGTAGTGCTTTTGAAGTTTATTGATTTAATTGTCAATATTCACACATTGGGAGTAAAATGAGAAGAATAGGTTTAGATTCAACCAACACCACAGAAACCAAAGTAACCACTTACAGTCTTTAAAATTCAAATAGCATTAAATGCAGCAAAACAGAGATCATTTCTGAAGTGAAACAGGCAGACGAAGCACATTTGAGCTGTGTCTCTATGCCAACTACCGCTGTGTGCTGGGCAGCCTTTCATCATTCAGAGATGCTCACAAGTCATTTTTTGCAAGTCCAAGTCAAGTCTCAAGTCTTTGGTCACAAGTCCAAGTCAAGTCTTAAGTTTTTTATGGATGAGCGTTCTATCAATTCAAAGCATGTACTGTGTTATCCTCACTCCTTGTCTATTAGCATACAGTATCAGCATTGATTGGATGACATCAGTATAGATTTGTCAGTATATAATTAGATTTATAGATGTTAATGCACCAAAAAAAAATTATAAAAGAAATTAAGATTGTTCACAAGTCCCAAAACTCAAGTCCAAGTCAAGTCTCAAGTCTTTGAGGACGAGTCTCAAGTTAAGTCTCAAGTCACTGTGAGTGAGACTTAAGTGCGACTCAAGTCCAAGTCCCAAGTCCAAGTCCCCATCTCTGTCATAGATGTACAGTAGCTATCTGTACCAGTCTGGGCAGCCATCAATCTGATGACTCTGGGTGGGACAGACGGCCCATATTTCAGTTTCCGGTGTGCAGTAGAGACTTCCACTTCCGTTGTTCCACGTAAATATTCTCCAGACAGTGCGCTGTGGTCTTTGTTTGGTCGGTCAAGGCTCAGGCGGCCACTGTCCACCACGAGATTCTGTGCCTCAAACCTCCTCATTGCCACTACTGTCCAATGGTCAGCCAGTTTCTCTGGAAGCGTGGGCCAGGATCAGCCAATCAGATACCTTCAAGGCATTCTGTGCCCATGTGGTCCCAAGCTTCTGGAGCTGACACCATGGATGTCACAAAGAAAAACGCATGTTGTACCCAAACCTTAACATGTGTCACCTTGGACATCACAGCCTACAAACAGCCTCCGACCTGGACATCACAGCCTACAAACAGCCTCTGACCTTGGACATCACAGCCTACAAATAGCCTCTGACCTGGACATCACAGCCTACAAATAGCCTCCGACCTGGACACCACAGCCTACAAACAGCCTCTGACCTGGACACCACAGCCTACAAACAGCCTCTGACCTGGACACCACAGCCTACAAATAGCCTCCGACCTGGACACCACAGCCTACAAATAGCCTCCGACCTGGACATCACAACCTACAAATAGCCTCCGACCTGGACATCACAGCCTACAAATAGCCTCCGACCTGGACATCACAGCCTACAAACAGCCTCCGACCTGGACATCACAGCCTACAAATAGCCTCCGACCTGGACATCACAGCCTACAAACAGCCTCCGACCTGGACATCACAGCCTACAAACAGCCTCCGACCTGGACATCACAGCCTACAAACAGCCTCCGACCTGGACATCACAGCCTACAAACAGCCTCCGACCTGGACATCACAGCCTACAAATAGCCTCCGACCTGGACATCACAGCCTACAAATAGCCTCTGACCTGGACATCACAGCCTACAAACAGCCTCTGACCTGGACATCACAGCCTACAAACAGCCTCTGACCTGGACATCACAGCCTACAAACAGCCTCTGACCTGGACATCACAGCCTACAAACAGCCTCCGACCTGGCCTTTCCACATGAACTCAATGCTTCATTGGAAGGATGCAAAATGGCTGCTGACGAGGCGTCTGAGAAACATCTTAGTGAAAGCAAAGGACGACCTCAGCTCAAAGCTCTATTCAATACCACTGATCCTTTAATGGACGGTAAGAAGAAGCAATACATGTCATTCATGTTGTGCAGAAACCTCACACCTCCACTGTTTTTATAGAGAGGCAAAGTGGAACGTCACTTCCTGCTTCAGCACTGTACCAGAGATTTTCATCCGCCATTTATTTTCCCATAGACCTTTCGTAAAATGCTTAAAAAATAGTTGTACTTCGTCGAACCAAACGGTTCAGCTAACGCTATAATCAGGAGAGACCATAGAACATTTCACTCGGACCAAAACTTAAAAAACAACAAGATTGAAAAAATAAAATTTTACGTTTTGGTCCCAGTGAAATGTTATACGATCTCTCCTGTTTCTAAATATATCTGTACCGTTTGGTTTGAACCAGTAAAACTATTTCTATACGCATTTTACGAAATGTGTATGGGAAAATAAATGGCGGATGAAAATCTCTGGTACAGTGCTGAAGCAGGAAGTAGGCGGTCACTTTGCCTCTCTATTGTAAAAGCTTGTATCCCTACAGCTGTGTAGAGATCACACTGGGACCAAACCAAGTTGTTGAACTATGGTCAAATGTAAAAAACTAGGCGCTTGCCCGCCCTGCAGCTCGCCGAGCTTACCCTGCCGCTTGCATAGGCAGCTCACCCACTGTGCATCGCATACGCAGCCTCGCCTGCTCTATGACATCACTGATGACATCACATAATCATTAGGTAATTAGGGTAATCACCTCATTAAAAAATCAGGCCCCGCCAGGTCACCCGCAGACAGGCACCGCTGAAGAGTATTAAAGGCGGTGCTATTATGAGTCTCTGTTATCTTATGTCTGGTTTGAAGTAAACTTAACAGATCCGAGTGGATTGGGAGAAACCCAAGTGATCCACACATGACAATAGAATAGGTAACTCAAATGTGACTGCAAACTGGGCCTAAAACTGGGCTAAAAGCGATCCCATGCCTCAAGCCCAGGGGGCGCCAAAGGGACTCATTAAGAATCCTAATTTATGTACAGGGAGTTATGTTATTATTTAAAGCATGCATCAGTGTGATGTTAAATCATTTTGAAAAACATGTTTACATGCCGGCTTTCATGTTTTTCTAATTGCCTCGACCCTTTTAATATTAATGTATTGATTTTACACTCTTTTCTTTCATTAATACCTCCATTGCCAACTTGTTTTATGTCACAGATTTATTGACTTTTTGAAGGGCTTTATTGTGTGTGTGTGTGTGTGTGTGTGTGTGTGTGTGTGTGTGTGTGTGTGTGTGTGTGTGTGTGTGTGTGTGTGTGTGTGTGTGTGTGTGTGTGTGTGTTTTCAGCAATACTTCAAGTGAAGTCAACGTTTCAGACAAAGTTACAAACAACATTCAATGCATTTAAAAACGGCTATAATTAAGAGGACTGTCTTCTGCATCTCTCTGTCTCCCTAGAGATCCTCATCGTCATCCTCCATAAATGAGAGACTGGAAGCAACAGCTTGATAGGTGACAAGGAGATGACAACTAAGCCGACTGGTCTTTTTTACAAAGACCACAGCGAGACTGTAATGGAGTGAAGTCCTCGATCAAAAGAGGGGACAGATGGGTAGATGATACCAAGGCTGCATGGTGGGGACACAGGCACAAGCAAACAAGGATGGCTGGATGGATGGAAGAAGAAGCACACTACCACACACAGCGTGACCCGTGTGGGACACTACATGTCCCCTGCTACACAGAGGAAGTGACTGAAAGACACAATGATCAAAAGGATGGGAGGAGGGGGGTGGATGGAGGGGTAAATAATGTAAGAAAAAAAAGATTGCACTTACCATTTTTTACAGTCACAGTTTCACTGATATGAAGGAGCAATGATGCTAACATGCAAGAAGTCTGCATTCATGCAATAAATGACACAAATAGTTAAGCAGTTAAGTGTGGGCATCCAGGTAGGGCAGCAGGTAGATTCCCTGCCTACCAACACAAGGGTCACAGGTTCGAGCCCCCGTGTTAGCTCCGGCTTGGCAGGGCATCCATACAGGCACAATTGGCCGTGGGTGATGGGAAGCCGGGTTAAGGGTATGTGTGCTGCTCGCTGCACTAGTGCCTCCTCTGGGTGGTCGGGGGGAGGGGGCCTGTTCGGGGGGAGGAGAACTGGGGGGAATAGCGTGATCCTCCCACGTGCTACATCCTGCCGGCGAAACTCCTCGCTGTCGGGTGAAAAGAAGCGGCTGGCGGAGGAAGGAGCATGTGATGCTAGGCTACAACTCAGATGGACAGAGGGGGTGGAGCAATGACCAGGACAGCAATTACAATAAAAAATAGAAGAAGTGCGTCCAGGCCCAGGGCCTGTAACTAAACATTATGGGCTGTCGGCCGACTCAGGACTAATAAACAGACTTTCTCTTTGGTTATCCACATCCCACCCCGAGTCCACAGTCCTGATGATCACAGTGTGAAGAGCCCCTCCCTTCATTAGTTAGACATCATTAGAGATGTACTGAGATGTTTGGATCTGAGAGAAGAGGCCACAGTTACAGAAGACAAAAGAAGAGGCTGGTTTGGATCGCTAAATGCAGCAGATGAGGTGGTCATTTCAGACTTCGGAAGAGGGCGATGCTGTCACCAAAGCACATGTCAGCTAAACCATTTAAAGCGTTACAGCAACTCATAAGGCAATAATTGTTTCTTAATTTTGACCAATTTTGTAAAACCTTGCCATTTTGTTTATTCATGAAACAATTGTTTTGTTGAGAACGGGGAGGGGGGGGGGGGGAGGCATTTGCATTTCTGATAAGGTAATCTATGGTTACACACTGTGAAGGCTAAAGCCAAAATGTTCAGAGAAATTCTGTGATTATATTCCACTCAAGATATAATAAACCTTCACCAAGGACACAGGCAACATATACAGTACACAGACACACAGACACACAGACACGCACGCACGCACGCGCGCGCGCGCACACACACACACACACACACACACACACACACACACACACACACACACACACACACACACACACACACACACACACACACACACACACAACCCGGTCTCACTCCCAGGGCGTCCGAGGATATAACAAAATGACAAGATTAGAAGAGTCTAGTTATGCAAATTAAAGTATTGTTGAGATTGGCAAAGACAATATGGTAGCAAGAGATGGGATTATGGTACGGTGTTAAACCTGAACATATTATTAGCATTGTAATGGCATCTCTGTCAGCATTACACGTGGTGTGTGGCTCACTTCACATGCATGGCTACTAGCACCTTCCTCTCTCTCCCTCTATTTAACTTTTCTCCTTGATGGAGCAAACTGTTCAGCCTCTTGACAAATGCTATTCAGTCATTTGCACTTTAGTAACACAACTTACAAGCTTTACATGTTAGATTTATTACACAAGATATGCTTTGCTAGAGAGGTTTAGCATTAGATTTTTATTCCTACAAGAAATGTATTTTCTATATTTCATTTTGTTTTCACAAACAATGTTCTTTGTACATTTCCCATTATTTCATGAATCATATTTATTCATGCTCAGAGGGATTTTTTTTGGTAAGTGGAACTTTGTATGATTCAACAATCCATGAACAGTTTTCTGTATTATAATGCCATCATTACAATTTTACATCCTGTACATAATTTAATTAAAAATCTTGAGAATGCAAGAAGGTTGTCTGTTTATGAATTTTGATCACCTTCTACTAGTTAGGGAATTGAAAATCACATTATACAGGTCCATATTTTGCTAAATATTTGTACAAAGCTCCAAATCTCCCTTGTCAACCTTTGCAGTGTTAACTTATATCACAGTTATGCTCATACAACAGTTTTCGCTTTTATTCAGTCAGTCAGTTAAAAAAAAGGTTGAAATTCCACGAAATGTGTGGATGAGGCACACAGTTGAATCATTCAGCACAGGGATCACTGGATGGAAGTGGAAAACCATTACGAGGTTTCTCTACACATTAAATCAAATGAACGATAATTGATTGTCACACTCTTCCAATGATGAATGGCTATAATTGGTCTGCTGCATCAAGTGTAACTATGAATGAATACTCTTATGATGATGATTCCTATGAATGAATAATAATCAGCATTTGTTAACACAGAATTAATGACGATGATGATGCTGGTCGGCCTTCATTTGGAGCAGTGAATGAGAAGCGATGGTGTTCAGAATCAGAAGTGACGGGACTGAATGGTGACGCGGCTTCATCTTTTGATTCAACTCGTTGCGACTGAATAATGACCAGGCTGTGCCTCACAGGCTGAGCTGCTTCCACCAATCATACTCCAGCTCTCTTAATCCAGCTCCATTATGCAGAGTGTGGAGGAGTGGATCATAGGCATACTTCCACACTAGTCTTACATCATCTTAATCTGACATAGAAACAGGAACCAGTGCAGAAACCTCTCTAACGACGCACAAGCCTGATCCTCAATGTGAACTAATCTATTCCTTATTTGAACTATTCATGGGGAAACATCTTCAAAATATGCTTACAGCTCCACACTGACTTTGTGAGATATTGTTTCATATTTTTGTTATAATAACATAAAATCCAATCATAATTTGTTTAGTCTCCTAACCGTGTAGCCAACCATACATTCCATGGACTTGGTAAAACAACAGGAAGTAGGTATGAAGTGGGATGACAAACTTATTTTTTCTGGTATTATTGTACATGTCTCAGTGTCAGTTTTGTCTGCTGTTGTTGTCCTGACTGTTGAATGTAGCTGCATCATGTGACATTAATTTCCTGCAAAGGATGAATAAAGTATCTATCTATCTATCTATCTATCTATCTATCTATCTGTCTGTCTGTCTGTCTGTCTGTCTGTCTGTCTATCTATCTATCTATCTGTCTGTCTGTCTGTCTGTCTGTCTATCTATCTATCTATCTATCTGTCTGTCTATCTATCTGTCTATCTATCTATCTATCTATCTATCTACTTGGTGTGCCATCGGGATGCCCCCTCAAAGTCAAATCTGAAACAAACAGGGAGCCAGTGTAAGGATGCTGCAGCGGTGTGATGTCATGGTTGTGATGTCATGTTTGTCTGATCTTAACAGACTTGTCTCCCTTTGACAATACCACAAGAAGATGGAGTGATGCAATTAATATACACTTTCTGTCTCTCTCTCTCAGATAAATCACGACAGACTTGAGAAGCAGGAGCTGTTGCAGAGTTGCCTTTCAGGGCCGTGTGTGTGTGTGTGTGTGTGTGTGTGTGTGTGTGTGTGTGTGTGTGTGTGTGTGTGTGTGTGTGTGTGTGTGTGTGTGTGTGTGTGTGTGTGTGTGTGTGTGTGTGTGTGTGTGCGTGTCTGTGTGCGTGCGTGTGTGTGTGTGTGTGTGTGTGTGTGTGTGTGTGTGTGTGTGTGTGTGTGTGTGTGTGTGTGTGTGTGTGTGTGTGTGGGGAGAGAGAGAGAGAGAGAGAGTCTTTCTTTATGCCTTATATTGAGAAGCTATCTAATGGAAAGGCAATGTGTCATACTCCTCTTCTACTTATCTTCTGTCATTGTCTATGCTCTTATTTTCTTCCCATGTGTCCATCTTTAATTCTCTCTATCCATTTCCTTGACAGAGTGACAGAGGCCGTGACCAAACACATGCCAGATGCCACAACTCAGAGGAAATGTGTTTGATTAGGATTATAAAATGAAGGAGGCGGAGCAGAGTGAATTGAGATATAAACCGATGACACTTGGTTAGCAGGAGGAGGAGAGATTTGAGGAGGCTCAAATACAGGAATGCAGCATGTGTGTGTGTGTGTGTGTGTGTGTGTGTGTGTGTGTGTGTGTGTGTGTGTGTGTGTGTGTGTGTGTGTGTGTGTGTGTGTGTGTGTGTGTGTGCGCGTGCGTGCGTGCGCGCACGTGTGTGTGTGTGTGTGCGTGCGTGCGCGCGCGCGCGCGTGTGTGTGTGTGTGTGTGTTGTGGTGTTCAGGACTTCAGGCCATATAGATGCTCCATCTGTAGCTCTGCCAGGCAAGTGTCTTTGGGGACATGAGGGGTACACAAACACATGCAGATACACAAACACAAACACACACACGCACGCGCACACAAACACACACACACACGCACGCACGCACGCACGTGCACACACACACACACACACACACACACACACACACACACACACGGAATACCCCATAGTGCTTAGCAAAATAACTATTTTCTGTCTATGGCAACATGACTGATTCAAAATGTTCAAACTATTTCTACAGTATGGTAGGTAGTGCACTTATAAACTATAATTTCTGTTGTTAGACGGCACAAGAGTATATTCAGATTCATCACCATATAATATAGCCTCCAAAAGATGGCTCCCCACAATCTCATCACAAACAAGCAGCAATCCCTGAAGAACACTGAAAATGAAGGATGGAAGACGTTGTTACAATCAGATTGCTGAAAGAAAACGATTTGAAATGTCAAACACTTCAACCCTGAGAGCAGGACGACCTGACCTGAGAGCAGCACGGCCTGACCTAAGAGACTAATCTGTTCCAAAAAACAAAACAAAGAGTTACAGATGTAGAGCTCTGTCTCTGTCTGGAACATCTTAGACAAACAACCACAGGCACCAGCTGGAACAGATATGCAGTTGGAAACCAAAAGATAAGCAGTTTTGGAATAAGAAGAATAAGAAACATCAATCATCACATGAAACTGCCTGAAATTGACCAATAATCACCAAAAGCAATAACTAAATTAAACAATTGTATAATGTCGTTGTTTTTTCATTTTGATATGTGCCTGTGCCCTAAAGCCTAAACTGATAGTAATAGACCCTTTTCACGCGGGGCCTTTTGTGTCGAAACTGCAAGGTAAACACAGGTGCAAGCAAAACAGTAATGAGGGTTTCCAACTTACACTCAAGGGAAGTTGGAAACCCTCATTAGTGTTTTGCTTGCACCTGTGTTTACCCTGCCTTTTTGACACAAAATGGCCCCTGTGAAAAGGGTCTATTACTTCAAACTAAAGTGGGCTCAATTTTCTGAAGTGAAGTTCCTATTAAATATTTTTGTGAAGTGCAATTTCAGATTACAGTAAATACTTCGGACAGGTGCAATAAACTACTGCAATAACTAAAATATATGAATTTTTAGGGGATATAAAAATACATGAAACCTTTTAAAAGTAGCTTCTATTGACACATAATAAACATAAGAATAACACGATTTCAACTTTATTATTTAAAAGAAAAATTAATTGGCAACATAAATTAAGTGATATGAAAGAGAAATCTAAGTTATGGCATTCTACTTTAACAAGCATAGAGACCAGACCCACAGCGCATGTGTTCAATTCTATTTATGCACTGAAGCACTACGACACGGTTCAGTTAGCCTACCTAACCTAATGAGCTGAACAGTCACGTGACATCTCTTGCCCCGGTAGAGAGTTCCCCATTAATTTTCTCCATAGACATTTAGAAAAACTGTATAATGAGTTTTAAGGCTGGAACCAAGCCAACCCGTGACCTACTGACTACTCTTCCGGGGCAAGAGATGTCACATGACTCTTCAGCTCTATAGAGATCGAGTGAGATCAATTTCTATACACACTGACCAACTTGATTTTGTGCCTCTGTATGGGAAACACACATCTCACAGTCAGACGCCCTCTAGAGGTCATCTGATGAAGCTCATCATCTCACCAATGCCCAGTTCACACTAGGCGCTCCGAGCCCTCTGCGAGCAGCTTTTGGAGCTCGGCAACAAATCAGACAACAGATTACAAGAATTGTGTTGTACTTGAGTACAATGTAACCCCTAAATGATAAACACACACACACACACATACACACACACACTAGGGCTGCCCCCTCCAGGTCGATTGGTCGATTGTTTGGTCGACGTGCTCTTGGTCGACGAGATTCACGTTGGTCGAACAATCGCTGGTGTTAATAATTTCATAGGAGAAATTCAATTTCATAAAAATAAAAGCGATCCGGGACGAAGTAACGTGCCGCGGGAGCAAGTTGCAACACGGACCTTTTCTAGAAGCACACAGGGAGTGATCCAGGCTAGAGACAGACAGCCACAGTTAGCAGAAAGCAGAGGAACCAGCAGAGCCATGGAATTAACAATTAAATGGCTCAGCTATCAGCGCAAACAATGGACACGTTTCAGCATGCAGCCACCATCAGCTGTAAGCTGTAATCTGTACGCTTTTTCAACATGAAACCGTACATTGGCTTAATACACATTTTATTTATATGCAGAATTTATATGAGCAGTTGTGGCAGAATGCGGCCATGTTATTAAACTAAAACATCTGGACAATGACATAACTGGGCTGGACTACGTGTCCATTGTGTGTGTGTGTGTGTGTGTGTGTGTGTGTGTGTGTGTGTGTGTGTGTGTGTGTGCGTGTGTGTGAGAGAGAGAAGAGAGGACAAAAAGATACTGTCTGAGTGAGTGTGTTTGGTCAAAGAGAGAGAGATACTGTAGGGAGAGAGTCTGTGTTTCGTGTGCCGTGTGCGCAGATTTGTGTGTAAGTGCGTGCATGTGTGTGTGTGTGTGTGTGTGTGTGTGTGTGTGTGTGTGTGTGTGTGTGTGTGTGTGTGTGTGCATGTGTGAGTGCGTGTGTGCATGTGTGTGGGTGTTTTCCAGTAAACGCTGACTCACCAACTTAGTCATTCTAAACATTAGTACATTTTACAAGGTGAGTTTAAACATGGGCTGGGGAACAGCTCAGTGTTCTTAGTTCCTTGGCACAGGTCTGATCTTCTCACGGCTGGCTAAATACAGATGAACCATGCAGAATCCACCACCCCCCTCCACACACACACACACACACACACACACACACACACACACACACACACACACACACACACACACACACACACACACACACACACACACACACACACACACACACACGTCTGATCTTCTCATGGTTGGCTAAATACAGATGATGAACCATGCAAAAAATCGAAAGATTGCTGCCATGAAGAGCCGTGAGCACGGGGTCAGATCGACCAGAGTTAACCACGGCTGGGTGCAGTGGTGGGTAGCTAATAAGTAGTAATAATAATGCATTTTATTTATACAGCACTTTTCATTCACAGAGAATCTCAGGGTACGACAGAGTTAAAAACATAACGACAGACAGTACAACTGATGATCGTTAAAAAGTTAGCACGAGAAAGCCTTCCTACATAAAAAGGCAGAGAGCCGAGAGTCTGTGCTGCTCTTAGGTGGTTTGGAAGACTGCTCCAGAGGTGCGGCGGATGTACTTGAAAGTCACACTTGAGTAAAAGTACAGATATCTTACCAGAAAATGACTTTGGTAGAAGTTAAAGTAACCTATTTGAATATTACTTGAGTAAAAGTCTTAAAGTATCTGATATTTACTTAAACTTATAATCTCAAATATTTTCATGTAAATTAATGTCTGTTAAGTCACTATCGATCACTGACTGAGTTAAAACAATGGTGATTATGTTTATGACCCAGTGATGGCAGCCTTTGGATCTTCAGTATTACAGCATTTATGAACTGGGTGACTGTGGTGACACCCCAGAGAGAGTAGGTGGAGCTGACACAATAGACTTGCTCTTCAACTACTCTTACTAACTATTACTATAGGTTCTCGACAACTCTTGTGTGAAGTACGATAACAAGCTACTTTTTTCCGGACCCTGCTAGCATTGCGGGTCGTTACTATGGCCGAACAAATGGACTACTCAGGTCAGTTACGTCACATAATGCAACACTGTTTGGATCTCACCTGCAATTACCGCTCATCGCCATAGGTGTCGCCAAAGAGAGCAACACTGAAATCTTCAAGGTTATGACTTTAAATAAGTAGGCCTATCAAAAGTACTGTTAATAAAAAGGCTAACAAAAGGTATCCCTGGGCTACATTTAGATATTAAACTGATAATTGACCATCTATCATGAAAAAAGTTTGTGGATTTGCATTGAGATGATTAAGTTACATAATGATAAATTGAATTCAGGTGAAGGGCTGGATTGTATCTGTGAGAGGAGAGTGATAAAGTGTCTGACACTCCAGCCAGCCAGATGGGAGTCACTCTGATCTGAAGTGTGGCTGCGCAATAATGAGCCACAGATGGTAGTGGTATGTCTATACACACTCACGCACGCACGCACCCTCTCACACACACACACACACACACACACACCCACGCACACAATACACACACAACACACGCACGCACACATGCACTTACACATGCACGCACGCACTCTCTCTCACAGACACACACACACACAGACACACGCACACACACACTCACGCACGCACACACACATGCACTCTCTCTCACACACACACACACACACACAATACACACAACACATGCACACACACACACAAACTCACAATACACACACACACACACGCATGCACTCACACGCATGCACTCTCTCTCTCTCACACTCAAACACAAACACACACACACACACACACACACACACACACACACACACACACACACACAGCTCTTCTTTTTGGCCTGCACAGTGTGTTTCGGCCTGCTTTTATCAGACACTTTGGAAAACGTATTTAAAGGTTATGCGTGGGTCAAATATCCAGAGTTATGTCATCATTGATATTATCAATATAATTGACATGGAAAGCGGGGGAGTGTTTTTTTCTGGGGAATTTATTTCTATAATTCCCATAGAACTGCCAAATGATCATCAATCAAAGTGTTTAATTCAGTCTCTGACGGCGCAAACACACTGGAAACACAAACACACTGGAAACACACTGGAAACACAAACACACTGGAAACGGAAGCGACTCGGAAGCGACTCGGACGCGAGGCGGAGCGTACTGGAAGCACAGGCAGTTTCATTTCGGCGGCCTTGTTAATAAACAGATTAGACCGGTCACAGACAGCTTCTGGTGTGAGTGCTCCAGCTGAATTTTACGTGCGGGCAACACTTCCGTTTCCAGTGTGTTTTTGTGCCGTTACTCCAAACTGCCAGCTCAACAACAACATGAAAGGCACTGTAGTGTACACAGAGCTTAACTCCTGCTAGACGACCATGAGCTTACTTCATGGGCTGAATCTGTGCTCAATCATCTTCAGCTTATGAGAACGTTGATGTTGATTACAAAGCAAACTCATCCTAATAAAAGTAGAACACAGCGGGATAGATCATCATCTGTGTTAGACTGGTTCCTATGCTGAGGGAAGCTGAAGCACAACGCAGCTACAGAATACTTTTAAGCAGAGCCATTTAGAGAGAGAGTGGCATCAGCGGAGGACCAAAAACGCGTGACTCATTAGCCAATGAACAGCCAGGAAGGGGTCTCGCGCTACTTTTGAATGCTAAAATAAAGCTGATAATGTACAATTTGATTCAAGAAAAAAAAAAACGTTCAAAGTACAACACAAACTGTCCATTTTGCGGCAACTCGACAGTGCTGCTTAATCCAGGACCTTACTTCCTGGAACTCTTGAGAGTAAAAAAACTGGTCCATTGGAGTGAATGGAGATGTCGCGACTCTTCTATCTATACGGCTCTGCTTTTAAGCAATACATTCAGCTGCACACACATTGACCTATTATGTACTTATAGAGATTTGGATTGAAGCATGGAGAAACCATTGGTCTCTACTTCCAGCACACGTCCCCATTTGACCACACAGACACACACACACACACACACACACACACACACACACAGACACACAGACACACAGACACACACACACACACACACACACACACACACACACACACACAGACACACAGACACACACACACACACACACACACACAGCAGTGTGAATGAGTCTGTCTGGAGCTGGTGGTAGAGGGAACGGGGGAGAGGTCTGGGAATGTTCAGGGTGGTGGTGGGGGGGTGGGGGGAGACAGGCAGGCGAGGAGGGGGAGAGAAAGTTGCAACTTCAGGGCAATATGGAGCGCGTACGCCGGCAAAGAATGCCTGTGTATCTGTGGGGGAGTGAAGGAGCCAGGGAAGAAGAGGAGAGAGGAGGAGAGAGAGCGGAGGTGGACGGAAGAAGAGAGGAGGAGGGAGGGATCTAAGTTTAGGTTGCAGCGTGGCGCTGTGTGTGAATGAAAGAGCCTCTCTCTCTCTCTCTCTCTCTCTCTCTCTCTCTCGCTGCCTGCACGTATGGTTTTTGTCGGTCGCAGCGAGCCAGCGAGCACATGTCCAGAGCAAACACACACACAGAGAGAGAGACTCCAGCAGCCTCACAGTTGGAGCTAAACTTAGTGCAGAAACTGCAGCTTCACTTTTTTCAGCAGTCCGGGTCTGCTTGTGGTTCCTCTTTCTAAGAAGTTGGACGTCCTCTCAACAACGCCGCTGTGCTTTTTTTTTACAGAGTAGGCTGGTTTTTGGGAACTTTTTTGTTTTGAGAAATCTCCATGAGATGGAGATTACAGAATGAGTCTGACTGATTGAACTTGGAAACATTTGGAAACGTAGTCCTTTCTTCCACTGAGAGGGTTTAGGTGACGCGCCACTCTATCAATGAAAGAGTGACCAGGTGAATCTCCACACATCAGGACTTTGGGACATTGGTTGTGCCAAACTCTCAGGACACACTACCTGGACTACATCTACATTCCTGTCTTCACACCTGAGAAGACAGATGGACAAGAGTTGCACCTCCGAGACACAACCTTCACGGCACCTGGATTAGTTTGAGCTCATCTCATTTAGGCATGGTGTGTGGACATATGAACCAAGCAGAGCAATCCTGACCGTGTGGTAGCCTACATCTTGGGCCAACTTGCAGCCAGGTGTGATGCTGGGTCAGTGCGTTTGAGACACACACACACACACGCACACACACGCACGCGCACACACACACACACACACACACACACACACACACACACACACACACACACGCGCACACACACACACACACACACACACACACAAGGACACACACCAGCCAATAGCTTTGGATGTCAAGTCGTCCAGACTTATTACGGGAAGCTTTTAAACCTGTTGAGAGCGTTCTGTGTTTGGCTCTCAGACCTGTACTTGACAAACACTGCTGTAAGGTGTAGCTTGACTAGCTTCCACCTCAACAAGCCATATTCTTTGCTCATACATCAGTGAAGTTTGCATTACCACATATATGAAGATCACAAAGTGCATCCATTAGTTGTGAAGCTGGGTGTGGTGCCAGCCGGCTACTGAACTGCAGTGAGAAGCCTCTCACCTACACACCATGACCCTAAGGACCGGCCGCTCCCCCCGGCTCATCCCGGAGACCGCCTCACCCTCCCACCTCCCTCTGCTCCTCCTGCTGTTGCTCCTCCACGCCTGGCGGGGGAGCTGTCACCCGCAGTGCTTGGACTACAAGCCTCCGTTTGGGCCCCGTCAGCCACTGGTCTTCTGCAAGGATTACGGCAAGTTTGGATGCTGTGATCGGGAAAAGGATGAGGAGATTTCAAACCGCTTTTACACCATAATGGACAACTTTGACTATTCGGGCTACGCCACCTGTGGCAAGTTCATACGCAGCATGCTGTGCCAGGTAAGACAATCACCACATGTACGCTCGTGATTATATCAAAGATACTGTACTTGTGTGAGTTCATCACATGTGATCATTATGGTCAAGCTGTCCTCTGCCTGACACCTGTCACCTGTAGTGGTGTGTGTGTGTGTGTGTGTGTGTGTGTGTGTGTGTGTGTGTGTGTGTTGTTCATATAGTGTAACAACACTATCATAGAGTATCCATATGCTATAGATACCACTTGTTGTCACATCACATTTGACGTTCCTAGATAGGAAATAGATACCATTTCACTGGTCACCTGGGAAGCACCTAATTGGAAAACTTTCTTAATTAAATTATTAATTACCGGTAGTAGTTAGCCAGTAGGCTAACTACTAGTAGAGTCCCAGCCAGCGTACCAGATTAGGGTACCAGAGTACCAGTAGAGTCCCAGCCAGCTCACACACACTCCGGTGTGGGAGCTGGTCCCGGGGACTGGGGATATACTATGCTATTACACTGACATCTTTCAACATGTGAACATGTGGCATCACACCAAGCATCTTCACAGGGGTGTGTTCACACTCTGGAGCGTTTACTCTTTGAGTTTGGCTTGTTTGGCGACAAATGAAGCCATTTGAACTCACACGCACCAAATAACCGCACCGAAACCCGCCTGGCTCGCTCCTCTTCCATGCGAACTGTATCGTGGTTCATTAGCGGTGAAGTAACCCGAACTAACTAACAGCAAAGCCAAAACATGCGGTGTAGAGAGACAGAGGTTGCCATCTGTTACACAGCTCACTGTACACATGCTAAAGCCTGGCTTAAAGGAACACTCCGCCCATTTTCAATCAGCTTTGTATTAGAGGTCGACCGATGTGGGTTTTTCAATGGCCGATGCCGATATTTAGAGAGCAGGGTGGCCGATGGCCGATATATAATGCAGATTGTTTTGTGTATTTTCTGCATTCAATAAAATCCAATGATTTAAATATAATAATGAATGAGAGTATTTGAGTAAAAAACAAGTAGCCTATAATTCCATTATCCATTCATGCACATTGAGTATCTAATATAACAAATACATCTATTAAAAGATGGTTATCTTAGCCAGTAACATGGCTTAGATTTATTTAATTTGATTAATGAAATAGAAAAATACATTGGGTTATGCAGTAGATTTCAGAAGTGACTGGTAGGCTATTTAAGGGAGAGCACATATGTCAGAGACCTCATTCAACTGTATTATTCAATTAACTGAGAGTTTGGGAGACGACTCGTCTCGGATATACAGTACTACTGATTTTGTAATGATACAAAGCTGGTTGAAAATCGGCGGAGTGTTCCTTTAACAGGGAAGACTGCAGTGTGTTGACTGATGCTCGTAATAAGCGATATCTTCATGTGCTCTTGAACACCAGAGAAGGTAAAGTTACAGTATGTCCCAGAGAGCAGACAAGTCTGTCATGCTTACTTCAAGTACAGTACAGGGACTGGAATGGGATTTGCTCTGACTCGCCCGGCTGCAGCAAACTCTACAGGACAGGAGTTTTGGGTACAGTACCAAAACTGTCCAGGAAACAAATGACTTGTGAGTCTACAAGCCTGGGCTCGCTGTAACTGACTGTGTGAACTCAAGTGAACCCAATCAAAATGCAAGTGCAAAGTCAACGTTTGCACTTTGTTTTTGGAATAAACAAAATGCAGTCAACTCTAGGTGTGGTCGCACCATTAGGACCAAATCCAGAAGGAATCCGAGAGGCCAAAAGTTTGAAACTGAGCTGTTGACACTGAGACACATTTATGAGACAGTAAAATATCTCAGCACCATATAATTTACATGAAAATGTCAAATAAAACTTGAATGAAGCACATTCACTACATAACGTGCTACATTTACAGGAACTCTACAGCACATTCACTACATAACGTGGTACATTTACAGGAACTCTACAGCACATTCACTACATAACGTGGTACATTTACAGGAACTCTACACATTCACTACATAACATGGTACATTTACAGGAACTCTACACATTGACTACATAACATGGTACATTTACAGGAACTCTACACATTGACTACATAACGTGGTACATTTACAGGAACACACATTCACTACATAACATGGTACATTTACAGGAACTCTACAGCACATTCACTACATAACATGGTACATTTACAGGAACTCTACAGCACATTCACTACATAACGTGGTACATTTACAGGAACTCTACAGCACATTCACTACATAACATGGTACATTTACAGGAACTCTACACATTGACTACATAACGTGGTACATTTACAGGAACTCTACACATTCACTACATAACATGGTACATTTACAGGAACTCTACAGCACATTCACTACATAACGTGGTACATTTACAGGAACTCTACACATTGACTACATAACGTGGTACATTTACAGGAACACACATTCACTACATAACATGGTACATTTACAGGAACTCTACAGCACATTCACTACATAACATGGTACATTTACAGGAACTCTACAGCACATTCACTACATAACGTGGTACATTTACAGGAACTCTACACATTGACTACATAACGTGGTACATTTACAGGAACTCTACACATTCACTACATAACGTGGTACATTTACAGGAACTCTACACATTCACTACATAACATGGTACATTTACAGGAACTCTACACATTCACTACATAACATGGTAAATTTACAGGAACTCTACATCACATTCACTACATAACGTGGTACATTTACAGGAACTCTACACATTCACTACATAACGTGGTACATTTACAGGAACTCTACACATTCACTACATAACGTGGTACATTTACAGGAACTCTACACATTCACTATATAACGTGGTACATTTACAGGAACTCTACACATTCACTACATAACATGGTACATTTACAGGAACTCTACACATTCACTACATAACGTGGTACATTTACAGGAACTCTACACATTCACTACATAACATGGTACATTTACAGGAACTCTACACATTCACTACATAACGTGGTACATTTACAGGAACTCTACAGCACATTCACTACATAACGTGGTACATTTACAGGAACTCTACACATTCACTACATAACATGGTACATTTACAGGAACTCTACACATTCACTACATAACATGGTACATTTACAGGAACTCTACACATTCACTACATAACATGGTACATTTACAGGAACTCTACACATTCACTACATAACATGGTAAATTTACAGGAACTCTACATCACATTCACTACATAACGTGGTACATTTACAGGAACTCTACACATTCACTACATAACGTGGTACATTTACAGGAACTCT
>NC_139642.1:53406295-53418795 GCF_964638095.1 Poromitra crassiceps | reverse complement strand
AAAAATACCTGGCGTGTGATTGGATGAACCATTTGTCTATGTCACGGGCTCGCTTCTCGCTGTCGTCACATCTAAATCCCACCCGTAGGCCTAGCTGCCTCGACGCCGATTGGTCCGAACCAGTGGGCTAGCTCGGGGGTTTTACAGCTGCGGACGTGACCCTGAAAGCTGTAGTTCCTCGACTGGCCACTTCAGGCTGGACACAAAAGGGAGTCGTTCACGTTCACCCCCATCATGTTAGAATGCCCCACTTTGTAACAGGATTGAGCATGTTTACAGCCTGGACCAAAACATGGTTTTGGCATGTATAGCTAATTTCACTTTTTAAAGCAAAAGGGGGGGTTTTTGGAGGTGATTGACAGGTTGTCTGTCCAGTGATCGTGCAGCTTGCTGATCACGGACTAGGCGGAGTTCTGGGAAACCCCCGGTCCCACACGAGCGAGACCTCAAGATGGCGACAGACAACACGGGAGTCCAAAAACAATAGGCGGCTACGTCCATTTTATTTACAGTCGATGGTCTGCACCAAATGCATACACGGTATCTGGCACCATTTGTCATGTGATCGTGATCTCGCAAATCCAGTTGCCTTGCAAGGTTAGAGCGTTTCTTCCCATCGGTAAAATGACATCTCAGTAAGTACACTTAAGCAAAGAGTATGTGAGAGAAAGGAGTTATCTGAAATAATCTTCTCAGCTAGAGAAGATTTTTTTTTTTGCTTGTAAATGTCTATGTATCCTGTTTCATGTGATTTCCTCCGCCTAAGGAAGCGATGTGTTTGCTTCCAAATCAGTCCAAGCCAAGGTACCATCAATGATTCACATGCCCTTCCTGAACGAGACACACGTTGAAAATTCTGACTTCCAGGAAATGCTACCTAAATAGGAAGCTTCCTGGCCTGAAGACAGAGCCTTGCCTTTGTATCATGTCAGTAACAAACAATCTGGGCCTCTTCTAGTTTGACACAGACAAATGAAGGAGGGAATGATTTATCTTCGTTGCGTGTCTGTCAGTGTGCCTGTAGAAGTCTATAAATATGTGTGCAATTGATGTACAGATTCTTGTGTATTTTTGTGTGTGCATGATGTGTCATTTTATGTACAGTATTCTTGGTGTTGCCTGTGTGTGTGCATGTGTGTGTGTCTGTGTGTGTGCGTGCGTGCGTGCGTGCGTGTGTCTGTCTGTGTGTGTGTGTGTGCATGCTCGCCTGTGAGTGTTTGACATTAAGGTTGTAGTTAGATTATGTAACTCACCGAGTCATTTACACACTACAACAAAATAGTACCCCCTTCCACACACACACACACATACACACACACACACACACACACACACACACACACACAGCGTCTCAGTCACTGTTTAAAGACGAACAACAGAGTTTTCCATGTAAACAATGTGGATTTGTTGACATGCTTCACTCGTACAGAGTAAGACAGAGCAGGCCTATTCAACTGGCGGCCCCCGGGCCCCTTAGCTTTCTGACAATGTGGCCCATACCTGCCAGCACTCCCCATTTATGCGGGAGTCTCCCGATTTTCAACCCTTTCTCCCGCTGTGCTCCGAGTCCCGATTGGTCATCTCTCACGGCGCTAATCTCCCGATTTGTAGGATATGTGTCATCATGGTACCTGGCAACCCAGCCCAGAGGCAGTGATGTGAGGGGACTGCACTCGCACAAGCTCTCGGTGGAGGAGGACGAATGAAACAAGAAGAAGAGGTCATGTGCTGCCAAATTTCAGTCCACTTGGTGCGAGACCTTCCCGTTTGCTAGTAGCCACATTAGCAAGTACCATGCGTTTTGCAAGCTATGTCGGGGCGACTTTAGCGTAGAACACAGTGGGGAAAATGACGTTAGCAAACATGCTAAACATGCCAAACACAAACAAGCCGTGGAAGCAGAGTCGAACTTAGAACTACCATTATTCCATATTCACTGACACTCTCACAAATAAGAAAACCCTAACCCTAACCTTAAAAAATAATCTGTTGAACTGACTACATGCTCTTATCTTCTGCCATCTGTGTAATTGATGAACCTGGTGGTCCAGCCCCGCTGGTTGGAGCACATCTCTCTCTGTGCCTCACTCTCTACCTCTAGGTCTTGTTCTGCTTCATTGAAATGAAACTGAACATACCCAAGTTACTGCTGTGGCTAAATATGCCAAAGCAGTAATGTAGCATGTGACCATTTCAACAAACTACCTTTTCAGAAATGCAAGACTTGATGAAATAATATGTTCTAGACTGCAATGACCTAAAAGCCAGACATTTCCCCTCATGTTTACTCTCGCTGGGCTGCAGACACTGACTCGTCATGACATCAATCCTAAAGGCCGGGAGGTGTTATGACACCAAAGGGTGGCTGCTAGTCTGCTCCGCTACCAGCACCAGTCCACATTTGACCAAATTAATTCAGTTGGTTCATCATCTAGTAAGAGGCTCACACTAGACTTCTCAGCTGATCAATACTGTGGTTTTATGGAATAGCTGCTGCTGTGCTGGCTCTGCTCCCTAAAGACTGGTTCGGCTGATCTGGCACTAAAGGAGAACCAGTCAACGTCATGGTTTGGGTGTTGTGCCTCCCCATGCTGGCAGCTCACCATGCTGGGTGTGGACAGTGTGGTTGTGACTTAATAACTGACTGGACCTTCCTGAGATCCATTTATACCAAGCTGCACTCAAACACAGGCTGGATATAGCCTGGGCCTGAACTGGCATGATGAGGTCACGGGTGGCTACGAGCTGTGCTGGAATGACTACACACTTCTGCCATAAACATAGTGGAATAGAAAGAAGGTTATTGCTTTGAAAGGTGATGCAGTAAAAGCCTCTTAAAATGCAATACCCAGAGGAGTACTAACCTGACGCTGCCAAAAAATGGTCTTGATCTCACGCAACTCCAGCTGCCTTAAGGAGCAGAAAATCAGCAGAAGAATCTATTTAGAGCAGGGGTCGGCAACCTTTTTGATATGACGTGCCATTTTAAAATTTTAAACATTTTACAACCGTGTGTGTTTAGCACTTGAGGCTCAGCGAACAACTTTTTCAAGACATAAAGTGCACACATCACGGTCTTTCTGAAACACAAAACGCCACTCTTGTCTGTCCACGAGGGCTGATGCCCGAACCTTTACTTTAGCTTTCTTAGCTACAGCGGCTCCTGCCATCGTCTACCGAGCTCGCTCTGGCACCCCGGCCCGCAACCGCATTCTGCCAAAAAAGGCAACGAGTAGGCTACTAGCCAATCAGAGGCAGAGTAGAGTAGGCTACTAGCCAACCAGAGGCACAGTAGAGTAGGCTACTAGCCAATCAGAGGCAGAGTCGAGTAGGGTGTGTCTTCGCAGAATGCGGGTGGTGAAAGAAATCTATCAACCAAACTAGATAAATGACAGACCGCGCAACTGCCAATGATTATGAAAGAGGTCATTTGGCTTGTGGATGAGAGGGCACTTCCTGCTAGTGTGACATTTGTTAAGCTACCATGGGCCAATGGTGGCAGGCGTGCCTAAGGTGGCTGACCCCTGATCTAGAGTTATAGAGCTTTAATAAAATATACTTAGGTATTGTCCAAGTCTAACATCTATTCTGTATTTGCCTTCCTGGTGAAATAGAACATTGATCTCAATTCATAGCTTTCAAGGGGCGTTACGTGCTGCTGGGAACGCCCACCTGGCGGTAAAAAAAAAACTTGTTCATTCCGCTGGCCGCCTCGACTAGTTTCTCACGCTGTGTTTGTTCAGCCAAAATGCCGGATACCTGTTGTGCTATCGGTTGCACTAACCGACGAGGAGACACGCCTGGCTTGTGCTTTTACAGAATCCCGTCGGAGAAAGAAAACTCAGACAGGAGGAGGTTGTGAATTTGTGCGATTAGACGTGGTTCAGTCGCTGGGGAGGGCAAATGGCTTTTTTTCTACCATCAAAGTACACACGTTTTTGCAGCCAACATTTCATCAAAGGTAAGCTCAAGTAACGTTAACGGGGTATTTTAATCATTATTGTAACGTTACTTGAGCTTACCTTTGATGAAATGTTGGCCGCAAAGACGTGTGTACAAACGGCTGAACAAACACAGCGTGAGAAACTAGTCGACTCGGGTGGCAGTGGAATGAACAAGTTTTTTGACCGCCAGGTGGGCGTTCCCGGCAGCACGTAACGCCCCTTGAAAGCTATGAATAGGATTTACAATAGTCCAGGTGTCAAATGTTCCTTTCCCCCCACCAGGAGTGTTCTCCATACGCTGCCCACCTGTTCGATGCTGAGGATGCCAACACACCTATGCGGGTGCTGCCCGGCCTGTGCGGTGACTACTGCTCCGACTTCTGGCACCAGTGTCGGTACACTCTGAGCCTGCTCGTGGAGGACTTGGGGAGGTTAGACCCTGGCAACTTTGCCCAATTTCTCAACCTGACCTCTGGGATAGAAGAGGATCGCCGAAGGTTCTGCGACTTTCTGGAGCTGAAGGACAACCAGTACTGCTATCCTAATGTACTGACAAATGCAGGTTGGTGTCCACCAGCGGTCCAGCGCACACACGCACAGTCGCACACGCATGCACGGCACGCACACACACACACACACACACACACAAGTCAAGTTTATTTACTACTACTAATTTGCGCCGATAAATGAAATGTGGTCAACGAGGCAAAATTCCAATGAAAACCTCATTTGGAAAAGAAGTGGAAGAAATGTTGGGATGGGCCTCACAGAGAGGGATCCCCCTTCCAGGATGGCCAGGTGTGCAACAGGTGCTGATTGTGGAAATAGTATACACATTAAAAAAAATCTGAAATCAAATGAAAACAGAACGAAAGGCAAGGCAAGGATCACTTTATTTATAGCACATTTCATACACAGGACAAATCCGTTGTGTGTTCAACAGAAGAAGAAAAAAAATAGCCTAAAAAAATGAACAGAATAGAAATGCTTGGGTGAATATCTGGATCTGATGCAGGGCCATTGCCGCCAACTCTTCTCTCCTCTCCCTGTGCATCATCCCCTCTCCCCTCCCCAGAGCTAAATGCTAACCTGGGCTTGGTGCGTGAGGATGCTGAAGGCTGTCTGGAGCTGTGCCTGCAGGAGGTGGCCAACGGGCTGCGTAACCCCGTGGCCATGATCCACGCCGACGACGGGACGCACCGCTTCTTTGTGGCTGAGCAGCTGGGCTTCGTGTGGGTTTACCTGCCCAACGGCTCCAGGGTGGACCGGCCCTTCCTCAACCTCACCGAAGCCGTGCTCACCTCGCCGTGGGCCGGGGACGAGAGGGGCTTTCTCTGCATGGCCCTCCATCCCAGGTTCATACTTCTTTAACAATCATACTTCTTATATTGGGCTTATGAAGAGAGACCTTTTCCACAGGGCTCAAAATCATTTTGTTCACCATTATCCTATGATTTGCACTCACTGACATTTTGCAAGCAACAGCCTGTTGCTTACTGTATCACAATAATGTGGCTAAATAGTAGCTAGTTCAGAGTATTATTTACTATTCAAGGACGGCTTTACCGATAATCAACCCACTTTGTATGATTAATAATCTCGGTAATATAAGCACATGAGCAGTGTTTACCTTCTCTCTCTGTTTTCCTCATGGAGATCTCCCATTTCCTCCTCTGGCAAAGTGTTCCATTGTGACGCGTTACTTTGTACGTCACAACGGAGCTGCAGAAGTTTTACTCCAGACGTGGAATCTGCTCCGAGGGCGGCTGTTATTGTTTATTTCTATTTTTTAAGTATGCGCAGTTCAAGAGCCTTAACGAGCCTTAATGACTTGCAGCTGGCAGGGGCGGAGTTTCTGCAGGAGGATTTTTCTGGTGAGGAAAACACAGAGAGAAGGTAAACACTGCCCATGTGCTTATATTACCGGGATTATACAAAGTGGGTTGATTATCGGTAAAGCCATTCTTTAAGTAACTTAACTTAAAGTATTTGGGTTAACTAGGCCAGCAGCTATGCACTAATGTTTATTCAACAAATAACAGGATATGCCGCAAACAAATGCCAGTTGTGCTGTAGCACAATATTTACTGTAGCTAATTCAAACTATACCCGTTTTCCATACCCATTTTTGCAGCATATTGGTATGCATTACATGGTCATCGAAGCCCTTGCTGGCTCTGCTCTGGCAACCCATTGTGTCTTCCTCCACATGCATGCACTGTATACTGTATACACTGTAAATATATGGCTGCCTTAGACATTTACATCAGTAACCAGCTTTCTTCCTCTACATAGTTTTACCGAGGTCAGAAAAGCCTACGTCTACTACTCTGTATCTGTCAAGAAGGAGGAGAGGATACGCATCAGCGAGTTCACACTGTCAACCGACGATGATAACCAGCTAGACCACTCCTCTGAGAGGTGAGACCACTCCTCTGAGAGGTGAGAGCACTCCTCTGAGAGGTGAGACCACTCCTCTGAGAGGTGAGACCACCCCTCTAAGAGGTGAGACCACCCCTCTGAGAGGTGAGGTGGGAGTTAAGGAGTGGAGACGGAGATGGAAACTACTGTATATATCTTCATGCTCACATGTGCTTGCTGTGCATGCATGTGGGTGAACTGTGTGTGTGTGTGTGTGCGTGTGTGCGTGTGTGCGTGTGTGTGTGTGTGTGTGTGTGTGTGTGTGTGTGTGTGTGTGTGTGCGTGCGTGCGTGCGTTAGGGGTGTCAAAAATAATCGATTATAAGATGCATCGCGATGCGGACGTGCACGATTCTGCATCGATTAACAAATATCAAAAATCGCTTATTAAAAAAAAAAAAAAAATTATAATCAAATAAAATAGAATGTAAGTACATGCAGTTGTTTATTTTAATTATGGATCATAATACAATGCAATTCCAAATGCACTTTTATTTTAAAAGTAGCCACACAGTGAGAAAAAAGAAAGTGAGAAAAAATAAATCATGTATTGCGGAAAAAGTGATGCATCGATTTAAGATGCATCGCGATGCATCGTGATGCATCGTTTAATCGAATCGAATCGTTGACAGATTAATCGTAATCGAATCGAATCGTGAGGCCAGTGAAGATTCACAGCCCTAGCGTGCGTGCGCGCGTGCGCGCATGTGTGTGTGTGTGTGTGTGTGTGTGTAGTGCATGCGTGTGTGTGGTGTGTATATTCATCCACCTCTATCATCGCCCTATCTCTCTTGCTTTAGAACCCTCTTGGAGGTGGTGGAGCCGGCATCCAATCATAACGGAGGACAGCTTCTCTTTGGCCATGATGGTTATCTCTACATCTTCATTGGTGATGGTGGGCGTGCCGGAGATCCCTTTGGAAAGTTTGGCAATTCTCAGAACAAGTGAGTGTAATGAAAGGAAAACGGTCCATGTTCATGACTTCTACCGTACTGCCTGGTGTACGAGTGCACACTGTATTTCACTTACCGGTACATGAATGTAGGGCTTTTGGGTTCCTGCACCACCTAAACAGTGAATACCGTAATTCTCATTACAAAAAGTGTCATGCACAAACAAACAAACTTTCATACTCTGCTCAAAGCTTCAGCTTCAGCTTTTGCTAACTGGTTAGCAGATGAAAATGCAAGCAGTGTCAGTTGTTTATTCCACGTGTCAGTTGAAATGGCTCACCCCAATGCGATAAACTGTACTGTACTTCTGAATGATTACTGAAAATTAAGGTGGCGCCTAACCAACCTCATCATTTGATGCAGAGTTGTTGGCTACATAAAAACATTTCACAGAATACCAGAGTAGTTAGGACCAGATGATACTAGCATATCTGCCAAGGATGAGTTGAGAGTATGAAGAACATATTCCAGCTAATTCAAGTTGATTGGAAAGGATTGCAATCATAGAGAACATAAAGTGGAAAAAAAGGGAGATTCCTGAGAAATAACAGTGGAAACTATGAATGATGGCTTTTAAAATACTAGTTATTATCCCACACAGCCCTCGGCTATAAGATACCCTGGCTGGCAGCATCCCACTCATCCCTTCTAGTATACTGTTCTGTCTGGCACGTACTGTACAAGACTGTACTGACAGCACTCAGCAAAAGATTTTGTGGCCTGTTGAAATGAAAACCGATCTGTATAGCACCACCTCTGGCAGAAACCAGGCACAGCTCATTACCCATCCAACACCATTCCACCTGTGACACATGGTGCTGGCATCACCATGCTGCTGCGATGCTTTTCAGTGAGGGACTGGGAGAGCCCATGACATGTCGCTGCTACACATTGTTGGCGATGCACCAAAAGTAGGTGGAAAACGGGTTTTTCAGGTTTTTTGAGATTTTGAGTGATTTGGTTACTTTCCATACTGCACTCACTGCAATAAAGGGCAAACCTCTTTTCCATGTCTCTAAGGATACAACTTTCTTGGGGGTGTGCTAGTGTATCAGCTATCTGACTATCTAACTGTCATTCTCCATTTTAACTTTAAACTTGATTGGCTGTCACATTTGATCGACCCACAATGGCTGCATTTATATAGCGCTTTTATCCAAAGCGCTTTACAATGTGCCTACATTCACCCATTCACACACCGAAGGCGGCCAGCTGCCACGCAGGGTGCTGGCACAGCCATCGGGAGCAATTCGGGGTTCAGTGTCTTGCCCAAGGACACTTCGACATGCGGAGTGGAGGAGCCGGGGATCGAACCACCGACCTTCTGATTAGTGGACGACCCCTCTCTACCTCCGGAGCCACAGCCGCCCCTCAAATTAGTCTCAGGAGAAAGAGGTGGGAAATATAAATACCACTATTCATTCACACAATGTGTGAGGGGCTGACAAATAATAGGACAAATCTCATAATATGACTATGATATCAAATGGAAAAACTGTATCCATTTACTTCCTCATGTTAAGAAAAAAAGGGTGGCTCAACCTTCTTCTTCTTCTTCATTATACGTAACTAGAAATATCACACGCTCATTTCTAGCGTGCCTCTCGCATGCTTCATTGCTCAACGCGGCTGAGCAAACATGTGCCGCGCGGAGCGAAAGGCCCAGCCACCTTATTGAGATATATTACTGCAATATGTTGCTTTTTTTCTGCTGTGTACTTCATCCATCTCTTAAGTTGACTATCTGTCCTGGTTACTAAGTAATCATAACACATGTTTGATGTGTGAGTTTAACAGGCAGCCTGTCCAGCATAACAAACTCCGCAGCACAGAGCGATGTGGACCTTCAGGGGCTGAGAGTTGGGCAGTACAGCCACACTGAGGGGCCCACATGAGACATGACTGACTGACCCCTTCAGAATCAACATTACCCACAACCCAATACAGGGAGTGGGCCCCATCGGCCCCATCGGAATTCTTGCAGTCGTGTCAATTGTGACCGAGCAGCATCAGTGTAGCCGCTCCTCTGACAGAGCTGCTACTGTGTGTCACAGTCATTGGCACTCAAAAGTCATCAGAACAAGCCATTTTTTTATGAGCTATCGGTGTAAAGTAGAAACTTTTTCCTATCCACCGTATTTCGAGCGGCCACGATGTCTATGCGTTTTTCTTCCGGTGTGATCCTCCCAGCCTTGTTGCTGACAGCTTGACACCCGTCTGGGCAAACGGAGCAAATCACTAATCAGGTCCAGCTTGGCAGAAATCTCGTCGATAAATATCCCTTTAAGAGCGCAGTGCGCAGCCTACTGTGTGTAATGTTAGCGGCTAGCTAGCTATGTTACATGGCAGTAAAACGCCACTAAATGACCAAATTGATTGAACTTTTAACCATTTCGAGTAACACTGTTTCCATACGGACCCCCAGCGTTCGTTAGTTGTTTATAACGTGACGTATATTTATAACTTTTATAACGTACTCCAGTTTCCGGTTTATAATTCGGGTCTGCAGCCAGAGTATAACAAAGGAAATGGCAAGCTGCAACAATAAGTCACGTTAAACCGGAACTTGTACCCACAATTATTTGTACAGTGGGGCATTCAAAAATAATGTGGATAATTTTGCAAGTGCCAGGGGAAGAAAAATGTGTTTGTATGAATCGTTAATTGAATAAAGAAAAACAGATCAGTCTAAGTTTAGCATTTCTTCACAAATAACATCATGCTAATCTTGTGGGTTTGTCTGCTGTTGGGTCCAGCCTGGAGTCTCTCTCTCTCTCTCTTTTTTTTTTTTACCTTTCTTTTTATACAGGGGGAGTCTCACTGAGAGTAATGCTCTCTTTTTCAGGAGCGCCCTGTTGACATTCACACACACATTCACACCTGGAAGCTGACCAGTACAACCACAGTCTGATCTGCTGGCCACCGAGCAGCTCCACTGGAGCGGTTGGGGGTTAAGGGGCCTTGCTCAAGGGCACCTCAGTGGTGGTAATGAGGGAGGGGCAAGAGCTGCCTTTTCACTTTCCCCCACCCAGATTTATCCTGCCGGTCCCGGGGATTGAACCGACGACCTTCCGGTCACCGGCTCGCTTCTCTAACCATTGGGCCACCACTGCCCACAGTCTGGACTGTGCTTTGGCATGGTGCAGTCGAGGCTGCAGAGTGTCCGTCTTGACACCAAACGGTTTCATGTTGTTGTTCGGCCTGGCATGGAAAGCAGACTCTCTGTAACCAAGCCAGTCAAAACTGTGACTACATTCTAATCATGCTACTTTGAGTCTACATTTGTCTTGCACTTGTACTGTAGTAGGAGATTGATGTGCAGAATCAACCATTGATAGCCTACTGTACACATACACACAGCACCACAAGACACACAGAAAGAAAGAGGTAGCCTACAGCTAGGAGGCAGGCTGACCCTGCTTTCTGAGGGGGGGAGAGATGAGAGGTTTTGTTGACATGCTGTATTAGCCGTGGTGGGGATGAGGGAGGCTGCATTCTGCCAAATCTAATATTGACACTACACACTGCAGCCTGCCACACACTGGTATGTGGAGGGGAGAGAGAGAAGAGAGAGAGAGAGAGGGAGGGAGAAGAGAGAGGGAGGGAGAAGAGAGAGGGAGGGAGAGAGATAGAGAGAGATGTGGATGGAAAGGGGGAAAGAGGGATAGTGAGAAGAGAGAGAGATGGGAATGGAAAGAGGGAGAGAGGGGTAGAGAGAGAGAAGAGAGGGAGAGAGATGGGATGGAAAGAGGGAGAGAGGGGTAGAGAGAGAGAAGAGAGAGGGAGGGAGATGGGATGGAAAGAGGGAGAGAGGGGTAGAGAGAGAGAAGAGAGAGGGAGGGAGATGGGGGTGGAAAGAGGGAGAGAGGGGTAGAGAGAGAGAAGAGAGGGAGAGAGATGGGATGGAAAGAGGGAGAGAGGGGTAGAGAGAGAGCAGAGAGAGGGAGGGAGAGAGAGATGGAAAGAGGGGTAGAGAGAGAGGGAGAGAAAGAGAGATGGAAAGAGGGAGAGAGGGGTAGAGAGAGAGAGAAGGGAGAATAGGGAGAAAGGAGTTGAAAAGATGTCAGGGAGAGACTGTGAGGAAAGTGGGGGGAGAGGAGGACTTGAGGGAAAGTGAGGGGACACTGAAGAGAGAGATTAAAAGGAAATTAGGATTAAAAGGGAAAGGATGAAAGATTCAGGTCAAATCCACTGACATCATGGCAGTCTGTGTCATGCATAACAGTCACTCACTCACCTCTCTGTCTCACTGCCTCTGACACTCGCTCTCATCTACCTTCTGTCTGTGTTGACTCTAGGTCCACCCTCCTTGGCAAGGCGCTGCGTATTGATGTTGACAACAACGATGATGGCGCCCCCTACAGCATTCCCTCCGATAACCCATTCCTGGGGGAGAGGGAATCACTGCCAGGTTTGGCACACACAACAAAAAAGCTACAACATCCTATATTGACCAAATAATCAGGGTGTAATGTAATTTATATCAAGTAACACGTCAGATGAAGTTCAGTGTGAGCTACAGTAACACGTCAGATGAAGTTCAGTGTGAGCTACAGTAACACGTCAGATGAAGTTCAGTGTGAGCTACAGTAACACATCAGATGAAGTTCAGTGTGAGCTACAGTAACACGTCAGATGAAGTTCAGTGTGAGCTACATTGAGGCTTTATTGAGGGAAAATGAATCAGGAAATCAAAGTGGATGTCCTCTCGGCATTGTTTTAAAGGGAAAAACATGCCTTGGGGCAAAAAATGACATGTTTATTGATGTTTCACAATTCAAAGCATTTGCCACCTGAAAAACGCAACGCCCAGATGACATCACATCTTTCTTTCTTTATAGAGATCTATGCTTATGGAGTGCGTAACATGTGGCGTTGCTCCATCGACCGTGGAGACTCTGCTACGGGCCAGGGGCGAGGCAGGATGTTCTGTGGTGACGTGGGACAGAACAAATACGAGGAGGTGGACCTCATTGTTAAAGGTACAGCATGGTCTGAAGCAGTGATTCCCAACCAGGGGTACGTGTACCCCTAGGGGTACTTGAGCAGCTTGCAGGGGGCACTTGGAATGATTGGGGAATACAATTTACTTCCAAAATGATAAATAAATATATATATATTCCAAGTCATTTCATAAGCCCATTGTTAAAATTAGTTCTGCTTTTAAGTGTCAACTGCTACAC
>NC_139642.1:53263795-53403795 GCF_964638095.1 Poromitra crassiceps | reverse complement strand
AACTTGTCTATAGGTGAGTCAAACTCTGTCATAACTCCTCTCTAGGTGAGTCAAACTCCTTTGCAAAATGGCTGCAGATGGGTGGTAAAAAACAGTGGATGTTTTGACTTTTACTTTGAAAAGAAATAAGTGGTTACAATGTGTGATGAACTGTTAATGGGCTGTGAAAACCTTGATTGTAATTTTAACAAATGTAATAAGAGTTCAACAGTCACGTGACTTTCCATGATGTTTCCAGCCCCGTGCAAAGAATGTCACATGACATGGTCATTTGACTTGCCCCAAAATGACCACTGCCTCCTTTATAATGTAGAAATGATAAATGATGTACTGTATATATCCTACTTGGCAGCAGTGCCAGAAAGCACCTATATTATGTAACTGTAACAATTGTCTTGTGTTGGCAGTTGTAGTGATGAAGAATAGAGAGAGAGACTGATCTGTTGACCTGTGCTCATGCCTATCTAGATGACATCTTGCCTATCTTTGCCTACCCCCACAAGCTGGGCAAGTCGGTGACCGGAGGTTACATCTATAGAGGCTGCCAGATGCCTAACCTCAATGGACTCTACATCTTTGGGGATTTCATGAGTGGGTGTGTGCTCGCTCCTACAACATCTTTCTATAATACGCAACACTTGCACATGTATGCATTACATGTATGCATTACTCTTGCTTTTAACTGCTACTAAACTACTGCCTCTCTCGGCCTGTAATTTAAAAAAAAGATTCCTGTACATTTCCAACAAATGGACTGTACATGTAATAATAATACTGAAGAGTGCCTTGTAACTTATTTAAAACAGAAATAATGTTTCATGTTTGTTAATTTGAGTATATATTTTAACTAAAACTGTCGGCTGTGTTTTTTATGTGTTTTTTATATGTGCATTGCTTTGCTGCTTGTTTTTTTCGATTATTTTTTGTAAAGCACCTTGAATTGCCTTGTGTATGAAAGGTGCTATATAAATAAAATTTGACTTGACTTGACTTGACAGCACTTTTTCAGATGCTCTAGTCTAAACAATCAATCTAATAGTCAATAACATTACTGTCATTTATTCCTTAAATGTTTGTGTGTACGTATGCGTGTGTGTGTGTGTGTGTGTGTGTGTGTGTGTGTGTGTGTGTGTGTGTGTGTGTGTGTGTGTGTGTGTGTGTGTGTGTGTTTAGGCGTTTGATGTCTTTGAAGGAGAATGCTACTACAGCTAAATGGGAGTACAATGAGATCTGCATGGGAAGAGACCAGACCTGCAGATTCCCCAAGCTCATCAACAGTTACTATAAATACATCATCTCTTTCGCCGAGGATGAAGCAGGTACTAACTGATTGTGTGTGTATGTGTGTATGTCTGCGTGTGTGTGTGTGTGTGTGTGTGTGTGTGTGTGTGTGTGTGAGAGAGAGAGAGAGAGAGAGAGGGAGAGAGAGCAGATCAGAATAATGTTATTTGCCATGTATTGCCAAGCAAAATAAGTAATTACAACTTACTGTAAACTCTACCCTAAACTCTGTTCAGTCTAATATTATGGTCCCAACACTATGGGGACTAGCAGACTCGATTAACACGCTAAAGCTAATGGCTAGGCAACGTTAACCTATGATGCTCACCGCGAAGCTAACGTTACTACATTTCACTCTTTAGCCCTTTTCCCACATGCGCTTTGTACCGCAAAATGACCGGTATGTGGTCTAATGCCTGCATGTGAGAAAGGCGCCGTGCCGGTATAAGCGCGACCCCGTCGTCCCCGACATTTCACCACTTTCGACCTAGTCAGAAGAGCGGTATGCTCTTAAGGGGACGCAAGTGGAAACGGTTCAGGTCATTTTCCGCGACAGCGGTCCTTCAATCATGGGCGAGGAGTAGCCTACACACGTTGCTTAATGTTCCAGCGGGCATAATCTAATCATTCGCGCACATTAAAGCAAACTGGCGAAATGATCTTGTGATAGCCTAATAAGAGCAGTATGTCAGCTTGCTGATTTCCGAAGGCATTTTCCGCTATCAGTGGGCTGTGACTTCGTGGACCAGGTTGCAATGCACAGTAGACAGTCCAACACCAAATACACAGCTGATTGTTCGATATTCCCCTGGTGTTGCGTACCACCAAAGGACTATTGCCAGTCGCAAACGCGCTTCCAGTGGTTTTCGCCACCGGGTGATCTTGCGTGCGGGTCGGACCAGACTCAGCACGTAATACCGGGACATGCGAAAATGACGCTTCCATTCCACGTCGTCAAAATTGTTCAGAGCATCTTCCCAAAATAAATTCCCTCCTGGTCTCTCTCGCTTCCAGACGGCTCTAGTCTCACGCAGCAGCGCAGAGGTACATAATCATCAGTCATGATCTGTCCCCGGTTTAGTCTATCTTCATATTCTGCGCGACACTCTCATGGGCGAGGTGTACACACGTTGCTTAATGTTAAACAAGCAAACTTATTTCACCATTCGGAGTTTTGCCGACACGTCACTCCCCACCCGCTCTGCAGTGCCGCCCCCCCCCCATACAGGCAATTTCGCTGATAGATTCCCACATGCCAGAGGAGAGGTGTGAAGGGAAATGTCCGATATTGACTTACAGGTAATTTTCCGGTACGCATGTGGGAAAACGGCTTTTGTTCAAATCGATCGTTATTTACCATTATCATTAGGCACTCGTTCGTCTAGGCTTCCAACAAGTTTTCTAGCTGTGAAACATAAGGGTGTCAGACTAAGGCGATGGACATTTATTGAGCTTGTGTGGATACCTTTATACATTTATTCCAAGCTCTGAAAAAAATAATATAATTTTGCTCGTGCAGAGGTTTTGGAATTTGCTTGCTGAGACATGAAATTACTGATATTGTACGTTACATTAACATACTTGAGAGCATTTCAGAGCATGTCAGCTTACGCATGACATATTTTGAATGAGTGCTGGTCAATGCAATTCATTGTTTCAAACACTGAAATGCGGTCAGATGTTTTACTGTATGATCATTAAATAACTATTATTTTCAGAGCTGGTTTGAATTAAATGGAGTTAAACAGAGCAGGCTGCCATGATTTACTAGTGGGAGTGTTGCACATATTCTGGATTTGAAAAATCCCCCCCCCCCCCCCCTCTCTCTCTCTCTCCTTCTTCTTCTGTCTCTCCTTCTTCTTCTTCTTCTGTCTCTCCTTCTAGGCGAGTTGTATTTCCTAGCCACAGGTGTCCCCAGTGCAAAAGCCAGAGCAGGAGTCATCTATAAGATAGTGGACCCTTCCAGGTAGGAAACTGACACAACACATCAGATCAGCAACAATGAACCGTTGATCAAACCTATGGCTGTGTAGTGTGTTGAAACATTTAATTTCATTAGTGATAGTTCAATACTGGTTTTAAAAGGAAAATGTTTGCTGGGACTTGAATGTCACTCAGTTACTTCTTGTGTTGAAATGATGTCACTAAGTAAACTCCCACCATGAGTGGGCTGTCAACACACAGTAGAGTGTGTTAGGAAGGTCCAGATTGACGATGGACATACATTGACCACCTTGACTGCTAGTTGCCATTGCTGAATGCTGAGTGCCAATTCCATGGGAGCAGCTGACCTAAGTCACTCATTAAAGTCGAACTGAACCTGTTCGTCACGTGCATAATGAGTCCGTTTCAGACTGAAAACATAGTTTGTCTAAGATGACAGGTTGAGAGGCGGGTCATAGTATCATGTCGATGATTTTATTTGACAATTCTGGGGACTGGATTGGGCTTTATGGCCAATCCTGGCGTGTTCCGCCTCCAAATCGAGTGGGATTCAGTGTGTTGTGGCGCTCCCCTCGGGAAGAGCCTTTTGACGGGAGGAGTGGAGCTCAGCGAGCCACAGGCAGCCAGCTGCCTTCGTGTTGCCGAGCGGAGAGTGCAGCACGTCGGCCTGGAATCTCCGAAGTGCGACCCCTGACAACCAAGCTCTCGGATGCGCGCGCCATTATCGCTGCTGTAACGATACGATATCCCTGGAATGTTACATTTCTTTGCATTCTTAGAGATTATAGTTTTTGTTTTTTGTTCATGTTTCTAACAATTGGCCAAGTTAGTAGTTAGTTTATGGGATAGGAATTCTGCCAGATGACAGGCACTAGGCGCCATTTTCTACTTCATTTGGAAGAGAAAATTATCCAGAAATGAAGATTTCATTGACAGCTGCATGTCGTGATATGATTGGTTGAAATGGGGTAGAAATTTGATAGTACTAGGTGACGTCAGCAAACTGTACATTACTGTTATCAATGAAATCTTGAAAAATGAACTTTTGATGTGAAAAAGTGTGAAAAACTAAAGAAATTAGATTGTTGTGATTTTGTTTGCATACATTATTAAATAGGTGCACTGCATACCCAGGTATTTGAAATAAAAGAAAAGAAAAGTCATTTTTGGGTTCAGCTCGACTTTAAGTTGAAACTCTACCTGCGTCTGGGGTGTCAGCATGGTGGTACAAAGTGCATTTTACAGGTCTCTGGCTCTCAAATAAACCAAAACACTCAGGCAAAGGGTTTTTGGGAGGGCCAAATGGACTCAAAATTAATAAATAATGCTGTTGGCAATGCATCCCCAAAACCTCAACTGTCCCTATAAGATTTTGGAGAACCCATACACTATGGGGGAAAAACAGAGTTGATGGCCAACTACAGTATTAGCTACAACGTTGATCTTTCTGCTAAGAATCTACTAGCACTGTGAACTAAGGGTGTGCTGAATTTCTCTCCTCGACAACACAGGCGAGCACCACCAGGCAAGTGCAGCATCAAGCCTTCACCAGTTAAGACGAAGGGCAAGTTGATTCACTTCTACCCCAAAGAAGGTAAGGCATCTGAAAACGATGTTTCTTTTGTCTGTCCTTTTTTTAACAGAGCCAGAAATATATTGTTTTCTTTATGTTTGTCCACATTTGTTTTTACATTGTTTCTCTCTGCTGTTAGTATTTCTGTGCAGCCAGTCATTCTTTTCACATTCTTGTCAATGTTTAAAGTAGTCTATACAAACGAAACAGGGACAGACAAGCCCGTTATTGTCACAACAAGTCCTCCAACTCATACGCTCCATGAGGTCATAATGCAGCAACACCTGGAATACGACCATAATAGCACGTATGCTAGATTAGCGCCCCTCAGTGGCAGAGAAAAAGTACTGCAACATGTCCAGCAACTCATACGACCAATGGCGTCGTATCGCTCCAATACGACCATATAGCACGTCTGCTAGACTAGCGCCCCTCAGTTGCCCCTCAGTGGCAGAAAAAAAGTACTACGCGACTTCCGCCCAAGCAACATGAAAAAGCGACTTTTCTTTAAAAAAAATGTTAGGATTGGGGTGTGGGTTAGGGTTAGGGTTAGGGTGTGGGTTAGGTACAGACATTAACTAACCAGTAGCTGAGTGGCTATGACAGGCGGCTGTCAAGCCAGCAGCCTCAGGTTCAAATCCCGTATGCCTCGAGGTTTTTTCACCAAACTCTGCTCTGGTCACATGACTGGTCACATGAGCGCTAGAGGACACAAAACGTGATGTCAGGTCGTATTCGGCTGCTTATACAAACGACGTCGTGGGTCGTATCCAGTTGGAGGGCAGGCTGTGTCACAAACGCCACACACCACATGCACACGTGTGAGAAATACATTCTCTGCATTTATCCCATCGAGGCATGTCCTTCCTCCGGGGGGCAGGCCAGCAGCAGTGAGCAACTTTCTGTGTGCGGGGGTGGGGCAGCTTTCTGTGTACAGTGCACGGGGGGGCAGCTTTCTTTGTACAGTGCCTGTCCTGGGGATCATCTTCAGCTCTTCATCGTCGCTGGTCAGGTGACGATCTTCTGCATGTTTTTAGTGGGGGTCCATACTGATGTTGTATGGAGGAAACCCCAGGGGAGCATGGGGAGAACATGCCAACTCCAGTCAGAAAGGCCCTTTTCACGAGATAGCCCACCTGGGCAGTAGGCACTGAAGACATGGGGGGGGGACACCCTCAGCGTCCCAGGCGGGAATCGAACCCAGGACCTTCTAGCTGTGAGGCGACAGCACTACCCCAGCGGGCCGTGCCCCCTACACACAAACCCTGTGTAGTTGATTACATGGTCATATAGTGTGAATTTTGAAGTTATGTTGGTATTGTCACTGATGTGATACCAACTAATGTTTGCATCTTACATTGTATCTCATCATGTGCTAATTGCTATTTATTGCTTCCCCTCCTCAGAGTTTGTGATCAACAAGAAACCGACTACCACTGCTGTTCCCACAACAACTACAAGAAAAACAACAACCACAACAAGAAAAACAACAACCACAACAAGAAAAACAGCAACCAGAAAAACAATAGCACCACCACCAACAACAACAACACAAACACCACCACCACCACCAACAACCAGAAAAACAACAAGAAAAACAATACCACCACCAACAAAAGCAGCCACAACGATAAAAGCAACAACCTCTCCAACGACTGTCCCGGTGACCATGGCAACAACTCCCGCTGCCACCAGCGCCACCCGCAGGCCGGCTGGTGCGTCTGTTAGCCCGACCTTTAGGCCCACTGTTAGGCCTTCCATTAAAGCCACCAGTAGACCAGGATCCACCTCGCCCCTGGGACAAGCCACCAGCATCAGACCAGGTCCTCTCTTCTTCTGCGCTCTAATTTTGCTCTACGTTTTAACATTGTAATAGTTAAATTAACATTTTCTTACTCCAGGCTTGTATTCAATGAAAGATTCTTTGCAATTTGATTTCCTGCACCACAGCTTGACCTTTTGATGAAATCACAACACCTTTATGATATCAAATCCTTTTAATCTTTCCCAAAAAAGTAAGAAAACGCAGAATGATCAACATGCTTGCAAGCAATTTCTGCAACTTTGTCCTTTTACTTGCGCTTTTCATCAGTCCTTGCACTTAAGGTCCTTACACACTAGGGGGCATTCTTTCCGTGCGATTAATTTGCACGTCAGTATTATTTTTCGAACCTACCGCATATCAGTCAATGCAACCCTGCATACCAACGGCGAAGTTTCGCTGAGAAATATTGCGGCTTTTATGTTTTTGGACCGAGGTAATTTTTTTCAGAAATTTGCTTCCGACATGTACACATCTGTTTGCTGTGAATAGTCAGGCGGATGAAAATTTGTCTCTCAATTTCGTGCTGTTTATTCCTGTCGCTCTTGGTGTGTAAAAGCCTTTAGCCTGCTAATTTAAATACACAATATTGCAAAAGTCCATGCAAAAAAAAAAAAATCACTGCAAAAACATAGTTTTGATTGCAATAATCACAAAACAACTGCCAAATCCCAGGGGACTGACACATTAAAGTAGTATTCACCAGTGTTCAATGTAGTGTTGTGTTCAATAGCTGTGTTTACATCGAGTGCGTAATCAAAATAGTAGCCCACTCAGAAGAAAAATGCCTCATATAACGCCTCAATCACAATAAACTGGACAATCTAAATGAAATATCATTCCGTTTGAGAGGGGTGGTATAACGCTTTCATAATCCGTTCAAAGGATTAAAATTAAGTCATGTAAACACTCCTTCAGATTACTGTCTATGGCTGGAATATAGCCTATCGGTGTCACAGGCCGTTTCTGCACATGCTCGTTGATTTGAGTAGTGACTGTCATGGCGGATGCCAAACAGCTGGTCTGCTGGCAGCTATGGTACAGCTCATTCCACGATCGTCTTCTCCTGGTTAATATCTGGTGGAGCATTGGGCCTATATTCTGATCAAACTGTTGCTTAATAAAAATAAAAAGAAAGTAGCAAAGCAATAACGCCAGGTGCGTCTTTTTAAAACGTCAGCTCGTGCTGGATTCGCTCTTTTGCGCATATGAGAAACTTTTATTTTGATTACGTAGCCTACTGTTGAGCATGTAAATGCATATCTTAATGCGATCATTACATTTGGCCTCATGCAGAGCCGTGTATATAGAAGAGTCGTGACATCTCCAATCTTTCAATCCAATGGACCATTTTTTGAACTCTCAAGAGTTCCAGGAAGTAAGGTCCTGGATTAAGCAGCACTGTCGAGTTGCAGCAAAATGGACAGTTTGTGCTGTACTTTGATTTTTTTTGTTTTTTAATCAAATTGTACATTATCAACTTTATTTCAGCATTCAAAAGTAGTGCGAGACCCCTTTCTGGCTGTTCATTGGCTAATGAGTCACGCATTTTGTTCCGCCACTGACGCCACTCTCTCTCTAGAGGACACTAGCCTCATGTAAACACTTGTGTGGGAATCTTTCAGAATGATTTCATTCAGAATGACAAAAAAGTGTCATGTAACTGCAGCTAGCCTAGTGTCTCAACTTCTGGATAAGTTTGAACTATTGACTGTTAGCAAAGGACTCATTTTGCCTGAGTGGTCATCAGTTATTTGCACTAGTGTGTTGTCGAACTCAGGTCAGAGGAATTAGCTATAACTGAAATGGCTTTCTTTCCTAATCTCAACTCCTGCTAATGTGTTATACTTTGGCTGGTACAAGACTCATAACAGGAGTAAACGTACGTGTTTGTGTATTAATAATTTGCACTACTTCCTTATTTAAATCGGACACAGTGGCATTATTTATTTGAAATAAATCTATTTGCATCTCAAAAAAAGCCTCAGTTTGGACATTCCTCTTTGTGTGTCTGTGTCTATGTCCTTTCTTTGCCTGTCCTCAGATGAGAACATTGTATTGAATGGCTTTCATGAAACTTACTCAGCACTTGAATGCAAACTTTTAGTTCAAGTAAAAAAAAAAAAAGTAGAATAAAATGACAAAAGTGGACGTAAAACGGTTTTCTCTTTCTGAGGCACTTTAGTTTACATTGTTACACTACATATGTAGTAAAGAGGGTGATTCTGTTTCTCCCTCAGGTTATCGCTCAACCGTCATGACCGCAGCCTCCTCTAGGACTGCTCAAACCCCCACCACCACCATCATCATCACCACCACACCTTCAACTAGGAGACCCCGCCCGACCCCCACCACACATCATCGCGGCAGACCCCCTCCGTACCTCCCTAGCACCGCCTCCCGACCTTTAACCACACCTCCCCCGCCGCCATCCACCTTGGGAGTCACAACCTCTCTGAGGCGACCCCAGGCGACGGTGACGACGTCCGCCCCCCGGCTGCCGTACCACTGGACCCCGAGCCCCCCCACATCCTCGAGGCCCCAGAGACCCCCGATCAACACCACACTTCCCAAAGTGCAGGAGGAGAAGCTGCGGCTTGGGGAGAAGCTGGACAGCGCCGGGGAGGGCAATCAAGTCCATAAGGGTCCCAGAGGGAGAGATAGAAGTAACGGGCACAAGAGACGAGGGCGGGGGCAGAGGATGCGGTCGGGTACGGTGCGGCTGGTGAGCAGCGACGGCTTGTCGGGCAGAGGCAGAGTGGAGATCTTCATCCGCGGGGAGTGGGGCACGGTGTGCGACGACCTCTTCGGCAACATGGCGGCCCTGGTGGTGTGTCGGCAGCTGGGCTTCACGGCGGCGCTGGCCGTGATGAAGCGGGCGGCGCTGGGGGAGGCGGCCGCCGGTGTCAGGATCCTCCTGGACGACGTGGAGTGCGAGGGCGGGGAGAGGACGCTGCTGCACTGCAAGAGGTCGACGGTGGGGAAGCACAACTGCTCCCACGCGGAAGACGTAGGGGTGGTCTGTGGTTACCGCACGCAGGAGAGGTGAGGGGGAGGCGAGGTCGAGGTCCCCCCGGTGAGACGAAGAAGAGAGGACAGGAGGAGAGAGGACAGGAGGAGAGAGGACAGGTGGAGAGAGGACAGGAGGAGAGGACAGGAGGAGAGGACAGGAGGAGAGAGGACAGGAGGAGAGAGGACAGGTGGAGAGAGGACAGGAGGAGAGGACAGGAGGAGAGGACAGGAGGAGAGAGGACAGGAGGAGAGAAGACAGGAGGAGAGAGGACAGGAGGAGAGAGGACAGGAGGAGGACAGGAGGAGAGAGGACAGGAGGAGAAGGAGAGAGGACAGGAGGAGAGAAGACAGGAGGAGAGAGGACAGGAGGAGAGAGGACAGGAGGAGAGAGGACAGGAGGAGAGAGGACAGGAGGAGAGAGGACAGGAGGAGAGGACAGGAGGAGAGAGGACAGGAGGAGAGGACAGGAGGAGAGAGGACAGGAGGAGAGGACAGGAGGAGAGAGGACAGGAAGAGCGAGGACAGGAGGAGAGAGGACAGGAGGAGAGGACAGGAGGAGAGAGGACAGGAGGAGAGGACAGGAGGAGAGAGGACAGGAGGAGAGAGGACAGGAGGAGAGAGGACAGGAGGAGAGGACAGGAGGAGAGAGGACAGGAGGAGAGAGGACAGGAGGAGAGAGGACAGGAGGAGAGAGGACAGGAGGAGAGGACATACAGTAGTTTGTAGTTATCACACTGAAGAGTAAAGTGAGGAGCATGAGCAAAATGAACTGTGGCAATCTTACAGTGAGAAGGAGCAAGAGGGAAAAGGGCACCCCCTTCATATCAAATTGTGTAATAGCAACGTAGGTCCACAGCGCAAAACATTATAGTTTCACAATAACGTCTCTAAAATTCTTAGATGGCAAAAAAAAAATTGCCTATTCTTTTCACCTGTAAATCAATGCCTAGACAGACACATAGCATTTCCAGGTTTTGCCAGAGGAAATCTTTTGGCATGGTGGAAGTCTGGCTCTCTGCGTGCATTGGTGCATCGTTCAAAATGTAGCACCCACGAGTTGCGTCATGCAAATAAGGAGGTCTGTGGTTGGTCAATTCATATGCCTGTCACACATTTTGTTTTGGTCTTAGGGGGCAGTCCTTAACTACTTTTCAAGAATTGTGCACCAGATGTAGATATCTAGGGCTGGCTACTGCGAGACTAACCTTATCCAAGTTGTTTTATTTGCCTAACCTGGTTAAAACCACTTTGTAACCAGGTTACAAAGTGGTTTTATTTATCTAAAGTTTTTTAATTAAGTTGGAGACATTTTCAAATTAACCAATGTTTTTTTCTTCTTCTTTTTCCAAATTTACATTGAGATTCTGTGGTTTGCAGAAACAGAAAATCCCAACGTGTTATTCTGGCAACTAGGTTGTAGGCAAAAAAAGCAAAACAAAACAAAAAACATTGTCATTAACAATTTTACAGCCGTTATTGTGACGACAACTACAACATTTTGCTCTGTGGACCAACGTTGCTATGACACAATTTGATGTGAGCCTGGGTTTGGAAAAGGGAGGAGACAATGCCGGAAGTGTTAGGGAAAAGGCCATGACATTTTGACAAATGCAATATTTAGAGGCATTTTTTGCCAAAACTGTTGTGATCTGTGTTTTTCTTGATAGCATTCTCTTTTATAGTCTGTTTATCCATATTGATGATGTTCCATTTGTCAAATCGCCATCCACTGCTAAAGGCAAAATTGCCCATCTATATTGCCTTAAAATGTCATCCATCATCATGCATCATGGCCTGTGGGACAGATCATTAAGGTTAAGTGTTAGAGGAGGAGGGGGGAGAAGAACAGGTGAAGACGTAGGAGTATCTTGTGCTTCTCACACAGAGAATGGCAAAGAGGATGAAGATCACATCCTATTTCAGACATTTTCTATATACAGTGTGTGTGCCCTTACCCTTCATTCAAACACTATGAGTCCATCTTCATCCACGAGGCAATAAAGAAACAAACCACAGAATTTTATCTCAAAGGCGCTGTTCTATCCAGTTAAAATACGGTAGTTGATTGTGTTCGGTGAAGATACATTATTTGTTGTATAACTCTAACAAGTCTATTTTCACATGCAGATGTGTTATAATTTTGCTTTTTGATACAGTTTTTGGATATAGTCATAAGATGGAAAAAAAATCTAACAATAGATTCTACAATAAGGAAATGCTGGACATCCTGTACAACTAATGGAATAAAAAGCTTTATATGAAGAGATCTGTGGGCACAGGGTGCCTGATGGATATCAATAAACTTCACTGCTAAAAATTATTTTCACACTGTTCTCTGATCTTCTTATGTTATACCGTGCACGTGTAAGACTCATATTTATTGTGTTTCCATTTAATACTTAAAATACACTATAAGAGTTTCCTTCCGATTTTACATAGGATTTCCAGTTGGGCTCAGTCTGTCTTTGTTGACTCTAGTCTGCAGTTGTTGTGGGCAGTGTTGGCAGTCCAGTGTGGAGTGCCAACCCAAAATGACAGCAGTATTCATTGTAAACATTGTAATACAATGTTGAAATATGTCAAGTCCACAAGCACAATGACAGCTAATGCAGGAAGTTTAGTTGGTTGGTCAACTTGTTGGGTAGGCCTAAAGACAGGTGGAAAACCTTGAATTTTCTATTTTGTATTTTGTATGTCAAATGCAGTTTTTTAATATGTTTAATCGATTCATTGATCGTTAACATGACCAATTAATCGATGAAGGAAATTGATAAGAAAATTGCATCCCTAGTCAAAATAGGAAATATTAAGACTAGCTGAGGCTGTGACTGGCGTGTCTTGCAACATTAGCACACTGAGTAAGGTGCAGCACAACGCACTCAGTCAAAGAAGTGTACGAGCATGAATGAATCAAGAACCTGCAGGCGGCAAGAATCATGTGTGTGTCTGTGTATGCTTTTTGTGTGTGTGTGTGTGTGTGTGTGTGTGTGTGTGTGTGTGTGTGTGTGTGTGTGTGTGTGTGTGTGTGTGTGTGTGTGTGTGTGTGTGTGTGCGTGTGTGTGTGTGTGCGCGTGCGTGCGCGCGTGCTCTCGACAGGAAGTAGTCTCTAACAGCGCCGCTGTTAAGTGTAGCCTGGGGCTGCTGCACCTGAGCTGGTGCAAATATGAGGAAGCAGAGTGCAGAGTGCAGTTCCACAAAATGTGACAGAGAATAGCTGAAAGAAACAAGAACACGCTAGATGAATCTCACTGTCAAAGTGAGGAGTTTTGATTTCCACAAAAACACAATAATTATAGCCTACGTCTGTCAAGATAACTGAAGAAGCACTGCTGCTTTTAAAGGACACTGACAACTGCTACTGGCAAGACAATTAACACATTCTTTGGGGAATTCACACCTTACATTTTTTCTCACATTTCTACATGACTGGCAAGGAATATCCCTACTGTAGTTCTAAGACAATATATATAAGGAAGCTCAAATGTCATTTTTGAGGCTATGAGCACTTTTAGGCCATATCAACCTCTAAGACTCATCCCCTTGAAATAAACACCAAATGACCCCTTTTTGAGTCCATAACTAATATATTCCCACCATTGTCTTCGCCAAGGGTGCTTGATGTTCTCTCTGTTAAAATACTGCTTAATATGCAGGGAGCCTCTCGCTTCACTTCATCAACAGACAACAGCACTCTGGGAACAACGTGCTTCAAGCAGGCCTGGAATCAAGTCATTTTAGGGCAAGGTCACTTTGACCTTTGATCAATACAAGCTTATTATTGGGGCATCAATACATCATCACTTTTCCTCAACAAAAGAAATCTAAATATAAAATACATGAAGTGCTGCAGTGTGTGATACAGACAGCTCAGACTGCAAAGGAAATCTTTAAGGGCACCACGGCCGGTTCAAATCAGGGCATGCCAAACTGACCGTGTGGGTAGAGGCCCCTGGAGAGAGGCATTACATTTACAGCCACCCTCCAGGGCACCCTCCATGGCACTGGCCTTTTGGCCTGGCTTGGTATCATTTCTGCCCTGTTAAAATATGCAAGGATTTCAGTTGTGTGTGTGTGTGTGTGTGTGTGTGTGTGTGTGTGTGTGTGTGTGTGTGTGTGTGTGTGTGTGTGTGTGTGTGTGTGTGCGCACCGCGCACACACACACCTAGCACATCCCACCACTGATGTTAATGGGAACAAACGGCACATAATGCACTTCTTTCACAGATGGATAATCAGAGAAAAAAAACACATTAACCTTCATGCTCCTCTCACTATCTCTTCATATGAAATGTGCACATTTCAGTAGTTTGCCATCTCCTCCCCCCCCCAATATTACATATTATAATATAAGTGATAGCTGGACTTTTTTTATCTGATCATTTTAGAGCACCAGAATGCCATGTTACATATAGGCTACTTGGGATTTATTGACTTGCATATCCCTGAGTCATAGAAAAAAAATATAATAATAATAATAATAATAATAATACTACAAAATATATAATAATATAATATTCTCTCTCTCTCTCTCTCTCTCTCTCTCTCAGTATGTACTACAGTACGTTTCTGCTGACAAAGGACACTTCTGCTGCCAGACCAGAAGGAGGCAGTCATGTAGCATGTTTTGCCACTACTATCGGTTTAGGGGAGAAAGTGCATGGAATGTTCCTTAATATCTGTGGTTAGAAGGTGTTTTCATCACAACAGGTTGTAGAATGAATGGTCCACCTTGTGTGTGTGATACATCAGCCTGTATGTGAGGTGATTATTTGCTTCACAATCTTTTTTGAAAAGGTTTCATTAGACAGCTGGCATCAAATCAATACCACTTCAAAATCAATTCATCATCAACGATTATTGTAGCTGGAGCCACGATGTCAATAGAGGCAGTTTATCTGTCAATACTAGGGAATAAACAGAAGACCAACAGCTATCATAAGAGTTACAAGGTGTTGTACTGTAGCTGGGCCTATAGGCTTACAGATAGATAGGGCTGTTCAGGCAGTACATCATTAAACACTGAGCCAATCTCCTCACATCAATTAGGGACATTTTGTGGGGAGGCAGGACAGGCAATTACTGGGTGATAATGGAAATGGTTATCTTATCAAACGATGTTCTTGAAAATGAATCCATGAAAGAGTGAGTGAAACGTCTGAGAGGCACCGAGTATCGATTGCGTTGATTTGCTTTTGATGTTTATTGCCAAAAGTTAATAACAGAAGAATCACAACGCTGTCAAATCATGCTCCAGCTATCATGGTAACATTGCAGTGGACACTCATGGTGATTCCACACGGCAACCAGCAATTTAAATGGATCTTGCGTTGCTGTTTTATTGCCGTTTTATTACCAGGGATGGTAATACACGAAATTCATAATCCTATAGCATTTTCACAACTGTGTGTGTGTGTATGTGTGTGTGTGTGTGTGTGTGTGTGTGTGTGTGTGTGTGTGTGTGTGTGTGTGTGTGTGTGTGTGTGCGTGTGCGTGCACGCGCAAAGGCAGGATTGAACTTTAGCTAGGCTTATAGATTTCTGTCAGAACTGATACTGAGAGAGAGAGAGAGAGAGAGAGAGAGAGAGAGAGAGCAGAAAGCGAGAGAGCAAGAGTAACAGTAGTCTTTGGTAGAAGACAAGCAGTGACATTCTAATTACCTCTAATTGATCTAATGCCTCATTAAGACAATGTCTAACTTTGGCTTGAAGGGGACTGGACAGGAATGGATGGGATGTCCCAGAGAACATCTATCTAGAATAAAACAGCTCCGCCATTGAAATGAAGGGGCTGGAGCTGCCCAGTGAATGTGATTATTACAGCACGCATCCTTGTTAATGTCACGTTGGGAATATGCTGTTTTTCAATCACAGACATCCTTGGAGATTGGAATAAACAGAATATTTAGAATATTACCATGACAACCAAATGTATGCAGATTGTAAACTATATAAGACAACAAATGTTACCATTATGATTGTTAGCCGTCTTATGCCTAGTTTACACTACAAGACTCCCCCCCCGATTTTACACAGGATTTCCAGTTGGGCTCAGTCTGTCTTTGTTGACTCTAGTTTGCAGTTGTTGTCTGCAGTTGATGAGCCAGTAAGAAAAGAAGAGAAAAGAGGGGGGGAATCTATCCCTCCCCGTTGTTATTTTTTGTTCTTGCTTAAGGTCCTTACACACGGGGAGCGTTTCTTTCGTGCGATTAATTCGCACGTCAATAATATTTCCTGAACCTATATCAGTCAATGCAACCGTGCATACCAATGGCGAAGTTTCGCTGAGCGCTATTGCGGCGTTAATTTTTCCGAACCGCGGTCGATTTTTCGGAAATTCGCTTCCGACGTGTACACCTGTGATTGACAGGTGGGTCAAAACTCGCATCGCAATTTCGTGCTGTATATTCACATCGCTCTTGATGTGTAAGGACCTTTAAACCGAGTGTTTTATGGTCATTCAAGATTCTCTGGAAGACTTGTTGGCTGGGTTCGAGCCTTAAAACTCGTTATATTTGGATTTATCGAAATGTCTATGGTGAAAATGGATGCGGAACTTACTTCCGGGGCAAATTACGTCACGAAAAGTAATGTTTTTTATTCTGCCATGTTTGGATTACTATGCCAACAAAATTTTAAGAAAAATGACGTAATGACAGACATTGACAAATAAGAGAAATTACATGGTATGACAGGTATGAGCAAAAATACAGCTCCTACTGTAAACCAGTTATTGGAAGAGACTTGGGATTGGGAAGATAATTTTACAATTATGGACACACACACACAGGCACAGACACACACACACACACACACACACACACACACACACACACACACACACACACACACACACACACACACTTCAAGATTTGAGATTGAGACTAATCCACTAAACACAGTAATCACCTACTTTTGGCATCTCTAATATGAATATTTTGTTCTTTTTTCCAGTCACAACAGATGCAGCAAACTTCAAAGTTCAGTTCTTTGGTATATGGAGCCAAAAGGCCTTCGGCTGGGAGCACCAGCTGAATATTGTTGCCACTGTATTACATTTCTGTAATGTCTATCTATGCCATATAGATGACTATAATCCCATCACATATCATGCTTGTTACAGTAGCATTGCCCTCCCTCCCTCCCTCTCTCCCTCCCTCTCTCCCTCCCTCCCTCCCTCCGCACCACGGAGAGATCACAAACACAACAGAATGCAAGTGAGGAGACGAGGGGAAGGACTGAACCGGAAAGACAGAATTAAGTTGCCTGCGGCTTCATAAGGCTTCATGGTGTGTCGAGACACACACACACACACACACACACACACACACACACACACACACACACACACACACACACACACACACACACACACACACACACACACACACACACACACACACACACACACACACACACACAATTTCTGCCCGTGGTATTTTTGTTGTTTTTTTGTTCCTTATTTAGCTGTCTCTCTCTCTCTCTCTCTCTCTCTCTCTCTCTCTCTCTCACACACACACACACACCTCTCTCTCACACACACACACACACACACACACACACACACACACGCACGCGCACACACAATTTCTGCCCGTGGTATTTTTGTTGTTTTTTGTTCCTTATTTAGGTCTCTCTCTCTCTCTCACACACACACACACACACACACACACACACACACACACACACACACACACACACACACACACACACACACACACACACACACACACACACACACACACACACACACACACACACACGTCTTATTCGATCTCAATCGCCCCCTCCTCTCTCCTCATTCTGCTCCGCTGTGTAAAACAGTGCTTTTAGAGGTGGGCTGGGGTTTTTGCAGAGTGAGGGAGGAGAGAAGATGAGAGGAGGAGAATAGAAGGGGAGGGAGGGAGGAGAGAAGGAAAGAATGGATGAGGAAGGAAGAAGGAGGAGGAGAAGAGAAGCAGCCTCGGCCTGATCGGGGTAATGAAGCAGCTAACTGCATTAAATAACTGAATGCCTGAACGCATGTGACTGCCTGCCTACCTTGGTGGTATGTGCCTGCCTGCCGGCATATATCCATGTGTCAGTATCTATATATTCATCTGTTTCCCTACCTATTTGCTTGTTTAGCTGTGTGTTTGTGTCTTATTCTGTTACCAATCTGTCTGTCCTTCCTTCTGTCCGCCTGTCGTGTCTACACTCCTTAACTTAACACTTCTTAACACTCCAAAAAGGACTCAATTAAAATCACCTCACCCCCCCCCCCCCCTCAATTTTTTTTATTTTTATTTTGAGATCCGAGTGAAATCATGGTCTCCCTTGATTCTAAATAACTAACTGAATCGCTTGGTTTGACCAAATATTTTTTATACGCATTTTAAGAAATATCTATGGAAAAATGAATGGAGGATGAAATCCCGAACCCAGAAGAGGGCGTGACTCGGGCACCCGGAGAACATTCTCCCCAAGTTGTTCTGGGGGAAAGAGAGCATAGAGAGAGAGAGAGAGAGAGAGAGAGAGAGAGAGAGAGAGAGAGAGAGAGAGAGAGAGAGAGCATAGAGAAACACATCTTTCCAGTGTGAGATGGGCTGTGGTGCTCAAGCTCCAGGTCGTCGCACCATCAATTAATAAGATCAGATCAGATAAGATGAAAGTTTAATGATCCCCGCAGAATTGGGCCATTGCAGGGGCAGCAAACGTAAAATACAGTAGTACATGTAAAAATAATACAGACAATTGTGGGTTTACATAAACATACTGTAGCCAGCAGCTCAGCATAAGTATGAATGATTGGGAAGTATAAAAGGAAAGATCATCAACATGTAAGTACAGATGCTGTACTTACATGTTACTTGTTTATTGTAAAAATGAATGACTAAATATGGAATATGCTAGTGTATGTAGCCTAAATAAAAATATGTATAAACCCAACATTCTGAAAATACTGAAAGAGGGATGATGATCAAAATGACTGGAATACACTCTCAAAATGACAGCACATCTTTGTACCTTTAGGGGTAGTCCTGCTGGTTACAGCTGTTGTACCCTTGACATTTAACTTGTTTGTACCCTTGTGGTTTGCACCTTAGAGACCAGTCTTGCACCTAGCGACAATTTTGTACCTTAATTTAAATGGATGCTTAAAATGACTTTTACAAAAATTTCACTTTTTAAAAGGGTACTGTGTGTGTGTGTGTGTGTGTGTGTGTGTGTGTGTGTGTGTGTGTGTGTGTGTGTGTGTGTGTGTGTGTGTGTGTGTGTGTGTGTGTGTGTATGCGTGTGCGTGTGTGTGTGTGTGTGTGTGTGTGTGTGTGTAGGCAGTGAACTATTTATGCATATAACGGAGCAGCCAGAGCTCAAAACGCACAGTGCATGCATATGAAAAATATAGCCTACTGTAACTCAATAAATAAGCCCACTGCAAAGTCAATCAAATAGCTTTTGCAAAAAAATGTAAATGCATGTAAATATAGTACAAGAGAAGCACCCAAACATTCACAATCAGTCTTCAATGCACACATGCACACACACTATCAGCATCACCCACCCCCCCACCAAAAAAAAACAGTTCAATAGGCCTAACTGTGCACACATGCAGCACACACTCAGCATCACACACCTCTAACAGTAACACACAATCATTAGCCAGGGTAACAAGCACACACTCAGCATCACACACACCTCTAACAGTAACACACAATCATTAGCCAGCCTAACAAGCACACACTCAGCATCACACACCTCTAACAGTAACACAGAATCATTAGCCAGGGTAACAAGCACACACTCAGCATCACACACCTCTAACAGTAACACACAATCATTAGCCAGCCTAACAAGCACACACTCAGCATCACACACCTCTAACAGTAACACACAATCATTAGCCAGCCTAACAAGCACACACTCAGCATCACACACCTCTAACAGTAACACACAATCATTAGCCAGGGTAACAAGCACACACTCAGCATCACACACCTCTAACAGTAACACACAATCATTAGCCAGCCTAACAAGCACACACTCAGCATCACACATCTCTAACAGTAACACACAATCATTAGCCAGCCTAACAAGCACACACTCAGCATCACACACACCTCTAACAGTAACACACAATCATTAGCCAGCCTAACAAGCACACACTCAGCATCACACACCTCTAACAGTAACACACAATCATTAGCCAGCCTAACAAGCACACACTCAGCATCACACACACCTCTAACAGTAACACACAATCATTAGCCAGCCAGCCTAACATGCACACACACACTATCCAACAAACCCCAAAATCAGACCATTAGGCCTACTCAACCAGCACTGCACATACATACAGGCATGACAATATGCAGTAAATTATCTTGACCTTATGTAACATTTGATCGTTTGAATGAATCATTGACAGTATACACAAGTATAAGTTTGAATGCCCAAGTGACGTCAACGTTAGCGCAGCGCAGAGCCAGAGAGAGAGAGGGAGGGAGAGAGAGAGAGAGAGAGAGGGAGAGAGAGAGAGAGAGAGAGAGAGAGAGGGAGAGAGGGAGAGGGAGAGGGAGAGGGAGAGGGAGAGGGAGGAGCAGACGGCGCTGTCCTGTCCCTGGTAACTTACGCTTCATGTTGACTTCCCATTTGCGACCACATTCCTTTTTTCTTCAAAGGTAAATTGTTGGAAATCTTTTTAGGTAGCCTATGTAATATATCCATGCTGACAGCCAGGCGAAATGACCACTGAAATAGCTATGAAGTAGCTAGCAAAAAAGTTTGAGCTTCAGCACATGAAGAGCAGAGGATGGCAAGCCAGGGAGTCAAAATACATGCAAGACAAATCGCGGTACATGTTGAAAGGAGAGCGCGGTGCGTCCGGGTGCGTCTTCCTTGACAGACAGTGGGAGAACAGACTACGCATGCGCAAAACTCCAAAAACAGCTTAGAAGCACAAGCAGATTGTGCATCAACAGTCTGCATTCACCAATGCTAGCTTTGGGAGTAAGCTATTCTTTATGGAGCATGCATTATATTGTTTAAATTGGATTCGTTTTATTTTTTACAACAATCTCAACAAATTAAAGTTTTTTTTTATTTTATTAAAAGCCATGGCGAACACCATGAATGACATAATGATCTGTAATCCAGTGGTTCCCAACTTTTTTTCTCTTATACCTACCCCATGGCTGTTTTGCCATGCCTAGTAGTAACCCCCCCCCCCCCACACACACACACACACACACACATACACACACACACACACACTCACACCATCTCCCCATTTGGTTGACTGCACACATGGTACTGGGTGATGCTGGAGGCCAAAAGGATGGAGTCCAACCAGCTACACACACACACACACACACACACACGTGGGTCATGATTCATTAATTTGTTCAATGATTCAGATGCTGACCTCTGTTATACGGATGAAGAGACTTAGGTTCCTTCCTGAGGACCAATTCACTTGAGAAGGTTTCGGCCATTTGGGACCTGTTTCTAGCCTACCTTGATGAGGTTAGGGGTGATGGGTGACTCGCCCGACTGGTTTCTCATGGACCCCTTGTGTGGGATACCATGCACGATATCTCTCACAAGCACATACGCACCTTATGCAGCTGGTAATCACGTAATATTGAATATATCAATAATAGATGTATGTTTTTTCTAAGCGTGTTCGTTTGACTTGTTTGTTCATTGTTCTGAAAATTTGAAAATAAAATATATTAAAAAAATATATTCAGTTGCTGTTTGTCATAGCATTTCCTTTTCCAATCAGAAAGTTCCTCCCTCTGTGACTGTTTGAGTCTTACTGTATGTGTGTGTGTGTGTGTGTGTGTGTGTGTGTGTGTGTTTGTGTGTGTGTGTGTGTGTCTGTGTGTGCGCGTGCGTGCTTGCGTGTGTGTGTGTGTGTGTGTGTGTGTGTGTGTGTGTGTGTGTGTGCGCGTGTGTGTGCATGCGTGTGTGTGTGTGTGTGCACACGTGCATGCATGCGCGCATGGCTGCAATATGTATGTAAAAATGTACTACATATATTTCAATCTTTTAGCATTTTCCAGTGCTGGTCACACTGCAGAAAATAACCTCTTCCATTATCTATGTTTTCTGTCTAAGTACTGTACCACATTTCTGTGTGTGTGTGTGTGTGTGTGTGTGTGTGTGTGTGTGTGTGTGTGTGTGTGTGTGTGTGTGTGTGTGTGTGCGTGCGTGCGTGCGTGCGTGTGTGTGTGCGTGCGCGTGTGCGTGTGCGTGTGTGTGTGTGTGCGCGCGCGTGAGTGTGTGTGTTTCTCCATGTGTGTGTGCATGCATATGAAAATATGAACGTGTGTGTGTGTATTATTCATATGGTGGGGTTATTATGAATGGTGTTCACATGGTGTCCTCAGAGCCTGCCACTTCCACAGCCTGTCCACTCGGTTCTAGCAGCTTCTCGGAGGGAGGCCTGAGAAAAGTGAGGGAGGACAAACCAGAGAAAGAGTGGAGGAGGGAGGGGGGAGGAGAAAAGCGAGGGAGGACAAACCAGAGAAAGAGTGGAGGAGGGAGGGGGGAGGAGAAAAGCGAGGGAGGACAAACCAGAGAAAGAGTGGAGGAGGGAGGAGGGGTGCTGTGCTGCACAGACTGAGGCTGCAGGTGCAGACAGACGGACGAGAGAGAATGGAAGAAGGTATAGAGATGATCGTAGAGGACAGGAGCGTTTAGCACAGACAGTACAGATTCCAGTACAGGTAAATCCAGAGATAGAGTGAGAGAGAGAGAGAGAGAGGTAATATACTGACATTCTGAATTATTCTGATGGTTCTGACTAATTAAACAAATAGGGGAGGGGAGGCGCTCATCCTTCTTGCCATCTACCCATCGCTCCATCCATCCCTCCATCCGTCCCTTCACCATCTCCCTTATGTTTCCCCGGCAAGCCCCTCCTCTCCTCTCCCATCACTCCATTTCATCAGACCATCATCTCTCCATTGCACCCCCCTATACACACACACACACACACACACACACGCACACACACACACACACACACACACACACACACACACACACACTTCTCCTCCTCCCTGCCCCCTCTCTCTCCCTCCTCTTATCTGCTCTGCTGTCAGTCCCACCGATCCTGAGGGCATCTTTTTCTTTTATTCATCTCCCTCTCCCATCCTCCTCCTTCTTTCCCTCTAGTCTCTCTGCGTTGCTCCTGTCTTTCCAGGCAGCATTCAACCACTGCTTTTAGCTCATTCTTTTCTCTCTTTTCCACATCAGGACAAAAGTCTTGAAGACGCAGCATCAGCGAAAGGGAGACAGAAGGAGCAAGTTTGCATCAGTGACCAATACAAAACAAGAGATCTCTCAAAGTGAAGAGACACTTCTGTCAGCATATAGGAGAGAAGAGAGGAAGTCACCTGTGACCAAAGACGATCAGCATCAGCAAAGAGAGAAACAGACAGGCATTTAGAGACTGTCTGTCTGTCTGTCTGTCTGTCTGTCTGTCTGTCTGTCTGTCTGTCTGTCTGTCTGTATGTATGTATGTCTGTCTGCCCATCCTGTCTGTCTGTCTGTCTGTCTGTCTGTCTCTCTGCCCATCCTGACTGTCTGTCTGACTGTCTGTCTATAGGCTGGTGGTCCAACTGTCAGCAGGAGCAGCACTGCATGGTGTGTGCAGAGTGGTTTTGGTGTCTGGACACAGAGAGGAGCCCACGGAACCCTGGCATGTTTTTAGAGAGAGGGGGGGAAACAGAAGAAAAGCCAAACACATGAAGCTTCTGGAAGGAACGGGGAGGGGAGCAGTGTGACTCAGAGCAGCCCAGCTAGAAGATTCTGCACGCAGACAGAAGAGAGAGGGAGAGGGAGGGAGAGAGAGAGAGAGAGGAAATGAGAAAGATAGATATAGATAGAAATAGATAGAACTGGATGGCTCTGAATGACGACTTTGCGCAGAGGAGGGAGATGAGTGCAGAAGCCACACTGTGACAGGATAGTGACTGAGATATAGGCAGAGTGAATCAGACAGCTAGAGGGAGGGGAGAGGGGGGAGAGAAGATGGTGGGTTGAGAAAGTATACATGTAGAGGATTTGATGACTGAAGGCGGTTGGGGGGAAGGTTGACTGAAGGTTTGCTGCGGGGGGAACAGGGACGGACAGGAGAGACAGGAGAGACAGGAGAGACAGGAGAGACAGGAGAGACAGGGACGGGCACGGTCACCAGTGGAGCTACTGGGGCAGCTACGGAGAAGAAAGTCCTGTTTGACTTGAGAGGACATGATTGAGGTTTGCATATGGGAAGACAAAGCTTGGAGAAGGTATAGACCATAGGAACAGTGCATGAGGTCGAGAGTAGAGAGAGATTGAGAGAAGAGCAGAACAGACCAAGGAACTGGACATATACTGTTAGAAGTGCAGAGCAGATCAGAAGAAAGCCAAGCGTCTGCTAAGCAGAGCAGTGCAGTGCAGATGCTGCAGGCCACAGCGGGGGAGACCGGAGAACATCTCATCCCGCGCGCAGCGGAAACCTGAACAGCGACGGCAACACAGCAAGAGGTTCCTGTTAAATATTGATGCCGACAGGCCACTCTGGTGAGAGCTTGTTCCTGGCACCGCAGAGGGAAAACAGACTGAAGAAACACAGCTGATTTCTTATTCTAACGGGTTTTTACAAAGGAGTAGACACAAGCCGACAGCCAACATGGTACATTTGAGATGTTGCAAATTAAAACGTGACCTATGCAACTTTACTAAGGAGACTGAGGTGAGCAGATGAGCTCCACTTGTTGGAGGTTTTTGACCAACTACTTCTTGGGAAGAGAGTGGAAATGACACATCGATGAGACCGCACCTCGACTAGAACATTCCCTCTTCTTTTCCACGGGAACTGGAACCCAACCCTGGTAGTGAATGAGGATTTACCTGCTGGATCTGCTCCGACACCGTCAGTGACTCAGTTACACTCGGAGCTGCATACTGTATATCACTGGCAGACAAGACAAAGCAGGCACTTGTGAAGTATTCCAAAGTGTTTTCTCTTTCTATTTGCTCTTGCTGTTTGAGTGGAACCTGCAGCTCTCTCTGGAAAAGGCCTATTTACAGAGATTTGGCTGATGAAGGATTGCTCATGCTTTGAGGAAATATAAGTGCAGAAATTTGATGTATACCTTGACATGAAGGTTCCTTTCATTGGCAGCAGGACATACACGTCTCCAGGACATACACGTCTCAGCAGGACATACACGTCTCCGAAGCTAAAGTCCTGATGGGTGAGACTCAAGGTGCGAGGCTCTTAATGTCATCAAGGCATTAAGACACAGAGACTTCCTTCCCTCTCTTGTTGATTCCTTCAAACAGGGATTCCTGTACAGAAACCTAGGAAAGCACAACACAACCATCTCCATCCAGCTGCAGATACATCAGCTGTGTGTGTGTGTGTGTGTGTGTGTGTGTGTGTGTGTGTGTGTGTGTGTGTGTGTGTGTGTGTGTGTGTGTGTGTGTGTGCATAATTGTGTAGGTGTGCGCGCTGTGGGTGTGTGTGTTGCCTGGTTTCTCCCCACAAGCGACAGAGCTGGACCTGAACAGCGGCTGTGAGAGGGGGGACAGGGAGGAGGAGGAGGAGGAGGAGGAGGAGGAGAGGGAAGCAAGAGACTCCAGCAGGACGGAAGATAAGAAAAAACAGACAGAATGCTGGGATAAAGACAAGAAGGAAAGGAGATTTGCGCTGCCCCCCTGGTGCAATGTGTGGTGAGTCGACATTGTTATGGTATATTTTCCTGGCTACTCTGTGTGTGTGTGTGTGTGTGTGTGTGTGTGTGTGTGTGTGTGTGTGTGTGTGTGTGTGCGCGCACTATTTTTTTGAAGTAATGTATACTTTTACTACAAAATTAAATCTGACGAAATGTGTTATCCTGCAAGCAAGCAGGTTTGGCGAATCAGTGCTAGCTTGCAAGTTACGTTAATCACGATCCACAAGTTGGTGGCAGTAATGCACCATAATGTTGTTTGACTACTGCTATACAATTCAAGAAGAAGATTTCTGCTCAAGCCCAGGCATGTATTTTGCACAGCAGCATTGTACTTTTATGTTCAATACTACAGTAGTAGTACATTTATGCATTTGCTGTTGAGCATAATATGGCCTCAGGCTGGCCTGAGGCTGACAGGGTCAAATGTGGAAGTCCAGATTGGGGACTCAGAGGTCAGGACCAGCACGGTAGGTCACATTATCAGATGCAGGTCACGTGACCTGATGGAGTCCACATGATTTGTTGGGTCACACTAAGTTTCCTTGATTTGCAGGATTTAAGTTAGGTCATGTGATATGGGTGCCTGGTGGGTCACATGACTGTCAGCCTGGCACCCAAATGAAAACTGTGAATAACTGTGACACACCATGAACCCAGGCACATTTAACTTTATAGGAGACCCATTTTATATCACAAAAAGTCTGATAATTAATAATCAATAATAATCAATAATTGAAAAGTGAAAAAACAATCTGCCTGTTTTGCCATGGTCAGACACAAATATAGACTTCTGGGACACATTCTCATGAAATAATCAGTTATACTGTTATATACATATTCCAGTCATAGAGGCTTACATACTGTACTTGTTTTACTAGGATCATTGTGCCTTTTTCAACTCCGTACAAGCAACAACATAGGTTTGTATACACATGAGCTCAGTCAGTGTAGGATCTTGAGCAGTTTAAAGGTTCCGCCCCTCGGTGCAGGTTGACTCTTCATACAACATTTACAAATGGGGGGGAGGGGGGGGGGGGGGCTACAGATCAGTACCTGTCTGTTACACACAATATCTCGGACACCATAGATTGAATTTTGACTGAACTTCAGGGAACATTGCATTGCTCTATTCCGGCATTTGACATCGTTTGGATAGTTTTTTACCATTCACTATACTGTTGAGTTCTATAGCGAGCACTAGAGGGCAACGATAGTTTCCATCGTTCCATCAATCAACATACAAAGTTTTTGTGTGTAAATTAAACATGCAATATTAAAATGGATGCACATTTTGAATCAAGACTTAATTCTGTTGTGCCAGAAGTGCTGTATGCTCATTACTCCTGTCTCGTATTCAACTTCAATGTTGTTCCCCCCATAGCAGCAACGAGCAGGCATGGTTCCATGCTCCAACTAGCAGAGTTTGACTGGTTTCAGTGAATACCCACAGTGTTGATAGATAGATAGATAGATAGATAGATAGATAGATAGATAGATAGATAGATAGATAGATAGATAGATAGATATATAGATAGATAGATAGATAGATAGATAGATAGAATTAATCCTAGAGGGAAATTCTATTGTCAACATAACAAAACTAAAATGTCAACAAAATGCTCCTGTAAATGCAATGTGAAGTTGTGTGTCTAAAGCTCACTCATGTCAGGTGGTAGATCTTGAACCCTAGAACCCTAGAAGAATTGGCTCTGTGGTATCTAGGGTATCTAGGGTACACCCCCCCACACACGCACATACCACCAATCACACACTAGTCTTTTTCTCACACTGAACTGCACACATAATGCACTCTCACTTTTCTCTCTTTTGCTGTCATGCACAAACTCTCTCTCTCACACACACACACACACACACACACACACACACACACACACACACACACACACACACACACACACACACACACACACACACACACACACACACACACACACACACACAGAAGAAGTGACAGTGGCATGGTGTTCTCACAGTGCTGGCCAGCTTGTGACAGGACTGCAGAATGTTCTAGTGTCATACGGATCCTCTGAATCATCTCACAGTGTGTGTGTGTGTGTGTGTGTGTGTGTGTGTGTGTGTGTGTGTGTGTGTGTGTGAGAGAGAGAGAGAGAGAGAGAGAGAGAGAGAGAGAGAGAGAGAGAGAGAGAGAGAGAGAGAGTGAAAAAAGGGAGGATTTGTGAGTGTATGTAAAATATGTATCTGGTTGTATGTAGGCCCCATGTTAAATCTAGCACAATATGTCTCCTGAGCAACTTAATATATTGTAATTTCAGTATGAATCTGTTGCAAACTAAAGAAATTCTTTGTTAAGCCCACACAATCCACAAATCTGTGGATTTGAATTTGACGCCATTGCCTTTGCATGCAATTAACTTGTTAACCTTGTTAAACCTAACCTTCATCAATATGGATGCTATTTTAATTATTATGTTTCTATCATTGTCCTGACATCCCATAGAGGAGATTGCGTAGACCGTTATATTTTGTCAACAAAAGACTGGACTACACTGAAGTACTTTACACCTTAGACATGAGCCATATGCTCAGCAAAGTGCATCAATGATATCTGTGTACAAACTGAAACCAAACATAAAAGCTGTGAGATCATTGATTGACTCTTACTCTTGAATCAATAACACTAACCAATCAATGACTCCAATCAATAGCTGTAATTCCTCCTTTCCCCAGTCCCTGCTGGATAATAGCTACTATTCACTTATGGAGACACAATACAACACGCTGCACTAGAACTCTACTGGTCCTTATTGTACTGGACATTTTTCATTTTTCTGTCATGCTTAGCAATTAGCAATCAGCTTGGAGTCTGGGAGATGGGGGATGCAGTGGATGGGTCAGTTGTCAGTCTATAACAAAGACAAAGTTTACTGACTTGTGGTCCAGCTAATTACAGCTCTTCCTGTTACTGTCATATTTCTAGACTGATTCTTTGACTTGTTTTGGACTGAGCTTAGTGTTGCAGACTCCTCTCCATCAGGCTTCAGCTGACAGTGGATCGGATTGAGAAGCTTACAGTTGCACTAACAAATCATTTAGTTGGGATGTGCCATACAGTCAGTGTTGGGCAAGTTACTTTCAAAATGTAATATACTACATATTACTAGTTACTCTCATTTGAAAGTAATACATTACTTTACAATATTACTGTCTGTGTAGAGTAACTCGTTACTTGCTACTTTTGCATTACTTTCACCAAACTAACAGCAGTAGCAGAATGACATCGCCACCTCGGAACCATCCCGAAGAATTATTTCAACCGTCTTGAAGTCAGTGTAAACTGTCCAAAATTCTAAATGTTATCCTTCTCCTTTGTTATGGTCATCTATAGTGGTTATTTGCATAAAAGTAAGTAAACACACAATTTGATTAGGAAATGATTGTATCCTTATTTAAATATGTGCTTTGATTTAAAAAAAGTAACTCAATTTGTAACTTGTGTACTTGACAAAGAAACTGGTATAATATTACTGAAATCCTATTGGTAATAAGTTATATTACTGAGTTACTGCTAAAAGTAATATATTACATGTAATATGTTACTTTTGTAATGAGTTACCCCAACACTGCATACAGTATATTGTACTTGTTATTGTAAAACGTCCATGGCTGTCCGCATGGACTGGGCTGCCTCTTGAGATATAAAAGCCAAGCTGTCTTTGCCTCTTTTATAGTTCCAGACAACTAAAACGTTCCCACACAAAAAAAAAAACATTTGTGCCAGTGTGTGTATACAGCCTGTTTCTGTCTCACAACACATGACTTCATCTGCCAAACAAGATGTAGGCAAGCAGCACACCCACTGTAGCCGAAAGAATGACAAGACAAAGGAAGAAGGAAGACAAAAGAGAAGGATAACGCACTCTGACAACTAAACAGCAGAGAATCATAGGAGCTGACGCCAACAAGTAGGTGGAAGCTGCAAGATCAGACACCAGTTGGGGAAAAGTGGGCGGGCGGAGTGAAAACAATCTGTCCTCCAAAACACGGTTTTATTCTTTGCATAAGGCTGTGCATCTGATCTGCAATGCTTCCCCCCCCCCCCTCCCGCCCCCTTTAATGTTTAACCGTAGCTAGGGATAGGAGGGTCGTAGAGAGTCTGGGTTCGAGGGGTGGGTAGGGGGAGTGGCTAGGTTTATGTGGGTGTGGAACTGGGAGGGGCGTGCTCAGAAAAGGGGCCGTAGCTAGGGATAGGCGGGTCGTAGAGAGTCACGGCTCGAGGGGTGGCTTGGGGGAGTGGCTAGGGGGGATGTGTGTGCGTCAGGGTTCTGATCCGACTCACAAAATGTGCATATCATAGCAGAGTATTGGCCTTGCCGGAGGACTGCGCTCTCCAAGTGCACTTCAAATTATTTTTCATTTGTTTATGTGCATTTTATTTAGACATGTATTTATTGTTTTTGCTATGCAGAATTCCATACTCCATACTTTGAGAAAGGTCTGAAAAAAAGCAAGATTTGTTTTTTTACTTGTGTCAATGTGCTGTTATTAACTTGAGCTTCAAGCTTAATTGCATGTCATCCTCTCACTTTCATCTGGTGCTGGTGGTTGGTGGCACAGGTGATGTGCTGGTGGTTGGGGGCACAGGTGATGTGCTGGTGGTTGGGGGCACAGGTGATGTGCTGGTGGTTGGGGGCACAGGTGATGTGCTGGTGGTTGGGGGCACAGGTGATGTGCTGGTGGTTGCGGGAACAGGTGATGTGCTGGTGGTTGCGGGCACAGGTGATGTGCTGGTGGTTGCGGGCACAGGTGGCACAGGTGATGTGCTGGTGGTTGGGGGCACAGGTGGCACAGGTGATGTGCTGGTGGTTGGGGGCACAGGTGGCACAGGTGATGTGCTGGTGGTTGGTGGCACAGGTGATGTGCTGGTGGTTGGGGGCAGAGATGATGTCCTGGTGGTTGGGGGCACAGGTGGCACAGGTGATGTGCTGGTGGTTGCGGGCACAGGTGATGTGCTGGTGGTTGCGGGCACAGGTGATGTGCTGGTGGTTGCGGGCACAGGTGGCACAGGTGATGTGCTGGTGGTTGGGGGCACAGGTGGCACAGGTGATGTGCTGGTGTTTGGGGCACAGGTGGCACAGGTGATGTGCTGGTGGTTGGGGGCACAGGTGATGGACAGCAACTGTTGTCAAAACTCTCATGAGCCTTTTGGGTTCTGTTCTCATTATGATTGCTGGGTAGATGTGTTTTTATTAAAGGAGTTCGAACTTGAAATGACTTGATTAATGTGCAAGTTCCCTCTTTTTAGCTCCAAATGTAATTAAAAGTCATTGAATCGTGTCACATGGGTTGAAGTGATCTCATTTTTATCTTGTCATCATTCACTGCAGCGTGATACACAGACTGTAATCATTCACAGATTCGCTAATAATCACAGTGTATAGATATGAGATAAAGGTAATTTTGTGCTATCATTTATAAAGCAAGCTGGTATGGTTTTATAGAAAGCACTGGAGTCCTAGAGGATATGTTTACTACTAGTCCGTACAATTTGTAATCATTCCATTATGAATGTAGCCTTCGAAGACGCTGCAGTTCAACACACTATGCATTGACATAACTGCATTGTGCCAGCCAGTAAAAGGAAAAACTTGCAGAACATTCAGTACGAGACCTATCAACCACAGTGGTGTGTGTGTGTGTGTGTGTGTGTGTGTGTGCGTGTGCGTGCGCGCATGTGTGTGCATGCACTTCTGAAAGAGAGGGAGCAAGACAGAAAGACGTGAGCTTAGGGCATGTGAATAATTGACTGAAGTAGGTGTGCAGATTTGAAGTACTTAAAAAACAAGAATAAAGTGTGTGTGTGTGTGTGTGTGTGTGTGTGTGTGTGTGTGTGTGTGTGTGTGTGTGTGTGTGTGAGAGAGAGAGAGTGTGTGTGTGTGTGTGTGTGTGTGTGTGTGTGTGTGTGAGAGAGAGAGTGAGTGTGTGCATGTGTGTGTGTGTGTGTATGCGAGTGTGTGTGTGTGTGTGTGTGTGTGTGTGTGTGTGTGTATGTATGCGAGTGTGTGTGTGTGTGTGTGTGTGTGTGTGTGTGTGTGTGTGTGTGTGTGCGTGTGTGTGTCTAGCTGTAGAGCGTAGAGACTGTCTAGTCGAACTCTTGCTAATGTTTCAGACAAACATCAGAACAAGCCCATTAGTGCTTTCCGCAGGGAAAGTTTCCTTCCATTTGTATGCACAGACACTCACCCACTCGCTCACACTTACACTCTAGACTTACCTTCTCTGCCTTATCCTTATTTAGCCTACTAGGCATCTCGCACGCTCGATTCCTAGGCTCGCCCGCTGCATGGGCTCGCCCACCTGCAGCTCACCGAGCTGGCCATGCATGCAGCTCGCATACGCCCTGCAGCTCAACCGCCGTGTGTTATGCTGTGTATAATGGTTTGGACCCAGGAGCAGAGACGACAGAGTCAGGAGTCAAAATACTTGTCTTTTTACTTGAAGACTTTGAACACAGGAACAAATAAACAATAACCAGCAATCAAGCCTAAAGCTAATTCTAGCCTATACAGTAGTCGGAGAATGACGAATAAACTAATTATCTTGAGACAGATGAATCATGAGCACAGTCCAGCACAAAGTTCACTGAGGTCCTTCCAGAGAGTCTCGAACCAGAGTAGCCAGAACACAGCAGCAGCTTGGCAACGATCAGCACTGGAGTCTGCAAGCAGAAGAGGTTATAAAGGCTGCCAACCAGGTGCAAACTATCACAGTAATCAAGCGAATGATGTCATGGCCTTTCCCTATAGGCTAGTTTCTCCTGCCGCTGTTATGAGCGCGGGATCTCTGTTCAGCACCCTGGACAGCAACGGCCCGGCGCGTCCTGGTTGCCAGCGCTCCGGCTGCTTCAGCACCCCGGATAGCCCCTTGACCACTGCTTGATGCCTCCTCCCTGAGTCGCGCTCCCAAGGGTGTGTCAGAATCCCTCCTCTAGGGGAGCCACCTGGCGACCCAACGGCTTGTCCACGACGCCGAAAGTCTTGGATTAGGGTGCGGTCCATGATGTGCCGAGCCGGCACGCAGCTCCGCTCCTCCGGACCGTAGCCCTCCCAATCCACCAGGTATTGTATACTGCGGCGCACCCGGCGTGAGTCCATTATCCTCCGGACCGTGTACACCGGACCACCATCAACCCAGCGAGGAGGAGGAGGGGGTGGGATAGGGGGGGACAAGGGACTAGACACCACAGGCTTTAGTAGGGACACATGGAAAACAGGGTGAATTTTCATTGAAGCAGGCAGCACTAACCTGTACGAAACCGGCCCAACCTGTGCTTCAACCTCGAACGGACCCACGAAGCGTGGTGCTAGTTTCCTGCTTTCCACCCGCAGTGGGAGATCCTTGGCAGACAGCCATACCTTGTCTCCTGGCCGAAAAGGTATCGATGGTCGCCGCCGTTTGTTTGCCTGCAGAGAATGCCTGCTCCTCGCTCGCAACAGAGCCGCCCGAGCCTCCCTCCATGTGTGTGCGCAGCGCCGCACAAAATCCGCTGCCGCCGCCGGGACCCCTACCTCCGGCTCCTGGTCCGGAAATAACGGCGGCTGATAGCCTAGCTGACACTGGAAAGGAGACATGCCTGTAGAAGAGGACTGCAGAGTGTTATGAGCATACTCCGCCCACAGGATTTGTGAACTCCAGGCCGAGGGGTTAGAGGCGACCAGACAGCGCAGCGTGGTTTCCAAGTCCTGATTGACTCTCTCCGTCTGTCCATTGGATTGAGGATGGAAACCAGAGGAGAGACTGGCAGTGGCTCCGAGGAGAGAACAGAAAGCCTTCCAAAACCGGGAGGTGAACTGGGGACCCCGATCCGACACAACATCCTGTGGAAGTCCATACACTCGGAAAACATTATTCATTATAAGTACAGCAGTCTCTCGTGCAGAAGGGAGCTTAGTTAAGGCAATAAACCGTGCCGCCTTGGAGAAACGGTCCACCACCACCAAGATGGCCGTCTTTCCTCCAGAACGGGGCAGGCCAGTGATAAAGTCTAATGAAATGTGGGACCAGGGCCGACGTGGGACAGGCAGCGGACACAGCAAACCTGCAGGACGCTGACGCAGCGTTTTATTCTGAGAGCAGGTGACACAGGCGGCCACAAAGGTAGCCACATCCGGCCGGATTGTTGGCCACCAGAACTTACGAGCAATAAACTCTAATGTCCGTCTCTCCCCTGGATGACCCACCAACCGTGACGCATGTCCCCACTCCAACACCCCGGCCCATTTCCCAGGAGGCACATATAGCCGGTTGTGTGAGCAGTTCTCCGGACCTGGATCAGCCTGCTGCGCTGCTCTCACCTCGGTTTTGATTCCCCACAGAACCGGGGCGATGATTCGGGCTGGAACCAGGATGGGCTCGGGCTCTGAACCTTTATCTGTTGGATCAAACTGGCGAGAGAGTGCATCTGCCTTTGTATTTTTGCTTCCTGGTCGATACGACAATATAAATTCAAAACGATTGAAAAAGAGAGCCCACCTGGCTTGACGTGAGTTCAGCCGCCTTGCACTGCGGATGTAGGCCAGGTTTTTGTGATCCGTCCAGACCACAAACGGCTTCTCGGCCCCCTCAAGCCAGTGCCTCCACTGATCCAGTGCCTCCTTTACGGCCAACAGCTCACGATTGCCCACGTCATAGTTGCTCTCCGCTGGACTCAGTCTCCTCGAAAAGAAAGCACACGGATGGAGCTTGTTGTCTGTGGGAGAATGTTGGGACAGGACGGCCCCTACTCCCACCTCCGATGCATCTACCTCTACCACAAAAGGCAATGCTCGATCCGGGTGGGTGAGGACTGGACCTGTGGTAAACAACAGTTTTAATTTGGAGAATGCCTCTGCTGCCTGAGGGGTCCAGCGGAACCGGCCGGAGGCCTTCTTGGTGAGCGCATTCATGGGTGCTGCGATGGTGCTGAAACCTCTGATGAACCTGCGGTAGAAGTTGGCAAAACCCATAAAACGTTGGACATGTTTTATTGATGCAGGCTGAGGCCACTCCATTACAGCACGTACCTTTTCTGGATCCATCGTTGTTCCGGAGGGGGAGAGAATGTAGCCTAAGAAAGGGACTGTGGCAACATGAAAGTCACATTTCTCCGGCTTCACATAGAGGTTGTTCTGTAGTCTTTTTAATACACGGCGCACATGCTGAACGTGTTCCTGATGAGACTGGGAAAAAATCAAAATATCGTCCAGATAAACAAAAACAAACCTGTTCAGCATGTCTCGTAGAAGGTCGTTAATGAGAGCCTGGAAGACTGCTGGTGCGTTGGAAAGGCCGAATGGCATCACTAAATACTCGTAGTGCCCTGTGGGGGTTATGAAGCCAGTTTTCCACTCGTCCCCCTCCCGAATCCGAATGAGGTTGTAGGCACTACGCAGGTCAATCTTGGTGAAGATGGTGGCCCCCCGAAGCTGTTCAAAAGCAGAGCCTAGCAGAGGCAGAGGATAACCGTTCTTTACAGTTACATCATTCAGTTGTCTATAGTCTATACAGGGCCGGAGCGAGCCATCCTTTTTTCCCACAAAGAAAAACCCCGCTGAAGCAGGCGAGGTTGAAGCTCGGATAAACTAGCCTAGGTAAACCCAGCCCCCACGTGACCTGCTCTCTCAGTTCCCATAGTGACTGAGAACAGGTCTGAGAGCAGGTCACGTGGGGGATGGGTTTACCCAGGCTACGGATAAACCCCATCTCCAGGGCTTCCTTTATGTAGCTTTCCATAGCTAACGTCTCTGGGGCAGAAAGGGAATATAAATGTCCCTTAGGTGGACTAGCTCCATCTACCAGTTTGATCTCACAATCGTAGGGTCTATGAGGGGGCAGCACTGTGGCTCGGCCTTTACTAAAAACCTCCTGGAGGTCCAAGTATTCGGAAGGAACATTGTCAGTATTAATAGGTTTACTTTTCTTTTCCACTATACACCAGGATGCTTCCTCAGGAGTTTTTAAACAAGAAAATTGACATAACGGGCCCCATTCCTCCACTTGACCTATGACCCAATCTAAACGGGGATTGTGTCTTACTAACCAGGGGTAGCCTAATACCAACGGAAAAGCAGGTGAGTCGGTAATATGGAAACTAATCTCCTCCTGGTGTTTCCCCTCTAGAATCAAAGTAACAGGACTAGTAGCGTATCTGATCTTACCCGCACCCAGAGGACGTCCATCTAAGGCTGTAATGTCCATTGCCTCCTCCAGCTGGCGTGTGGGAACCCCCCACTGCCTAGCCCATTCTCTGTCCAGAAAGTTTCCCGCCGCTCCCGAGTCAACAAAAGCTTCTACCTGATGAGTATGAGAACCCCAGGAAATGGTGGCAGGCAAAATGATGCGGGCTTGAGGAGAGGAAGACACAGAGACACGACCCGTCAGTAGCTCCCCTTTGACTGACGGGCCCCGTCTTTTACTGCCCGCTTTGGGCAGTGGGCGATGAAATGGCCAGTCTCCCCACAGTATAGGCAGCAGCCCTCCTTCATGCGGCGGGCTCGCTCCTCCTGGGACAGCCTGCCTGCGCCGATCTGCATGGGCTCCTCCGTGGCGAGGACCGGCGTGGATGGGCTGAACCGAGCACTCTGTGGGCCCAGAAACGCTCCCCGGCTCCTCTTCTCCTGTCGTCGTTCCCGAATCCGATTGTCCACACGAATAGCTATTTTAATAAGCTCCTCCAAGTCGTCTTGTTGCTCCCGTGCCGCTAACTCGTCCTTGATCTCCTCAGAGAGTCCCTGCTGAAAAGCAGTCAGGAGGGAGGCCACGTTCCATCCGCTCTCGACAGCAAGCGTACGAAACTTTACCGTGTACTCTGCCACAGTCCCGCCTCCCTGACGTAGAGCATAAAGTCGTTTAGCTGCTTCCTGGCCTGTAACTGGGTGATCAAAAACCCGGCGTAATTCAGCCTTAAAAGTCTGGAAGTTCTGACAGGCCGAATTATGCTGTTCCCATAAGGCCGTGGCCCAGGCTAATGGGGGTCCAGTTAACAGTTGAGAAACAAATGCTATCTTTGCCAATTCATTAGAAAATTTCACTGGCTGTGCCTCTATGGCTAATTCACACTGAAGCAAAAATGACCGGCATGTCTCTGGATTGCCTGAGTATTTCTCAGGCGGGGGCAGATTCGGCTCAGAGAAGCGAACTGGAGCGGACGGAGCGGTGGAGACAGGAGCGGAGGGACTCGGAGCTGGAACGGTCATGGCTTGCAGATTGGCGGTGAGAGTGGTAAGTGCTCCTCTCATCTCCTGCTGGTGGACTCCGATCTGCTGGATCTGTCGGAGAGCAGGAGCAATCCCCTCCATGGATTGCGAGAGTACCCGGATCTTTGTCTCTAGTGATCCAATGTGGACTTGTTGCTCACCCAAAGTTTGTGTCTGCATGGCAAATGCAGCGCGCCACTGTTCCGCCTCTACTGGGTCCATTTTCTGGCTGATCGTTCTGTTATGCTGTGTATAATGGTTTGGACCCAGGAGCAGAGACGACAGAGTCAGGAGTCAAAATACTTGTCTTTTTACTTGAAGACTTTGAACACAGGAACAAATAAACAATAACCAGCAATCAAGCCTAAAGCTAATTCTAGCCTATACAGTAGTCGGAGAACGACGAATAAACTAATTATCTTGAGACAGATGAATCATGAGCACAGTCCAGCACAAAGTTCACTGAGGTCCTTCCAGAGAGTCTCGAACCAGAGTAGCCAGAACACAGCAGCAGCTTGGCAACGATCAGCACTGGAGTCTGCAAGCAGAAGAGGTTATAAAGGCTGCCAACCAGGTGCAAACTATCACAGTAATCAAGCGAATGATGTCATGGCCTTTCCCTATAGGCGAAGGTCCCTCCATAGCCTTTCCCTATAGGCGAAGGTCCCTCCATAGCATGACCGATGTTGACAGACTTCACCCCCCGACGTCGGTCACATTGATTGGTTGATCTGGCTGGAAAACAGACTAGCTATAGGCTATACTATATCTAGCAATTTGTCCATTAGCAAGAAAGCTAACATTAGTATACCTAATTAGCCAAAATATTCAAATGGAGGTCAATATTAGATAGCGTTAGCCAAGTGTGAGCATATTTTGAGTTTGTAATAACATCATATTATTTGAAATAGGCCTATACACGAATCCTACGGCCAATTTGTGTAGGCCGCCATTTAGTGGGGACGCCATTACTGCGGGTGCAGGTCCCCGCAGCTAGACTGTGCTGCTGGCTGCTGCAGACTGCATTAACGCTATGCCAAATGAATCACAGCATCATGAGCTGGATTGATGATGTGAGACAGTGGCCCCAAGTTACTGATGAAGGTATGACCTTATTATAGATGGGGATAGTAATTATTCAAATTATAAATAGCGGAAAAAATACCACTTAACGAGCCGCATTTCAAGTGACGCTATGTGTAAACATGCTAACGTTAACTTACTGACTAGCTAGCATAAACAATCAAGTTGCATGTAATCATTGCACACCAATTACATTAGTAAAAAAATAAATAAATACCAATTTGTGTTTTTATAGGCATTCCAGGGTATTTTATTAATCGCCTGGCTTGTGATGCAACAGAATGCCAACTACAGGTCTCTCATAGAGGGTCAAAATGACCTGAGCTCGGGATGGATTGGCCAAATATTGCACTGTACCAGATGATGAACACATCATTCTGAAAGGACCTGTCCGATATTCACAGTCCATTAACAACCATCATAATGTTGACATAACCCATGTCATAATCACTGTTAGCTTAGGCTAGGCAGCTGGCAGCTGCATGCTACTCATTATGAGGTGAAATAACGTTAGCGATTTACGACTGTTAATATTCTTGATCCACCTCTGGCGAACAGCTCGGTCCTCTGCACGTCCAGGGAATCTATATTTGTATGTTTGTGTAACGTTATGGTTTCAGACAGGGGGGCACTCTTCATGTAGCTAACGCTAGTAAAGGCTGTAAGTTAACGTTAGCATGTTTACACAATAACGTCACTTGAAATGCGGCTCGTTAAGTGGTATTTTTTCCGCTATTTACAATTTGAATAATTACTATCCCCATCCATAATAAGGTCGTACCTTCATCAGTAACTGTGGGCTACTGTCTCACGTTATCAATCCAGCTCACGACGCTGTAGCGTTAATGCACTCTGCAGCAGCCAGCAGCACAGTCGAGCTGCGGGGATCCTACCCCCGCAGTAATGGCAGCACCACTAGATGGCAGGCTACCGTGGGATTCGTGTATATATGGAATTCCAAAAAACATTTCAACCTCCACTCTGGCATTGACATTGTCCCATGAACCTCTTTAAACCATATTGCATCATCTGTGCCGTACAAAAACAAATCTTCAACTTTCCAGGAACTAAACAAATCTGTCAACCCCCGTTCATCTTTGACATTTTACAGTGCATTATTAATGAGTCCCAGAATTATTCAACACGCGTAAACAAATTTGGAGATGACATTCTGGCAGAACACCAACAGTCACAAGCTCTTACAGGTACTCTCATGATCTTACAAATGTGGTGTATCTCCAGACCGCAACTTATCACTAATGTATGCTGCTGCTCTGCAGATCCAGCATCCTCAGGGAGTTTATATCAGCGCCTATATAAATGAATCTGACAGTGAAATAAGCACAGCGGCTATCTGCACCTATTATGATGAATATTATGTATGAGTTTCATAGGGCAGTCTGCCATGCAATGCTAATTCATAGTGTCCAAGCACAGTGCATTAAGTCATGCACAGCATCCTCATTGCGTTTGTAAGAAGTTTAGAAAAAATATTTAACAGTGAATTCGCCAAATACCGGGAAAGTCAAGTCAAGTCAAGTTTATTTTTATAATTCACAAGCATGTCCCAGAGGGCTTCACAGAAAATATGTCTAGCTAATTCTAGCTGACACAACAGTAGCAAATTACAGAATAATGATACCACATTGAACAATTGATAGATAAATATAGAAATATAGAAATATAGGATAGAGCGGAGGAGAGAGCAGGAGAAGGGAGGGAGAGCAGGGAGAATGTGATATATGTTATATGGAGCATTCATCATTGCTGGTTCTCGAGAAAAAACACTTTTTGTGTTTCCCAGTAGGTGGCGCTATGCCAAATGATTTTCACTCTCTCCTTAATTCGAATTCTGATACCAGCCAATCAGATTCCTCTGTTTCACTCTCCTTAATTCAAATTCTGTCAACAGCCAATCAGATTCCTTTGTTTCACTCTCTCCTTAATTCGAATTCTGTCAACAGCCAATCAGATTCCTTTGTTTCACTCTAAAAAAAAATCAATATTTTTTTCTTATGTTTTTCCGATTTTGCCTTATTTTCTCCCCAATTGTACTTTGGCCAATTTCCCCCCCTTCTCCCCCCGGTCGCTGCTCCACCCTCTGTCAATCTGGGGAGAGCCGTAGACTAGCACCATGCTTCCTCCGACATGCACAACTGCCAGCCGCTTCCTTTCACCTGACAGCAGGGAGCTTCACCGGCAGGACGTTAGCATGTGGGAGGATCACGCTATTCCCACTAGTTCCCGTCCCCCCGAACAGACTGACCAGAGGAGGCAGTAGTGCAGCGACCAGGGCAGATACCCTCAATCCGGCTTCCCACCCGCAGACACTAGCCAATCGTGTCTGTATGGACGTCCGACCAAGCCGGAGGTAACACGAGGATGTGAACCTGCGGCCCTCGCGTTGGTAGGCAGGAAATCTACCGCTACACTACCCAGATGCCCGTTTCACTCTCTCCTTAATTCGAATTCTGTCAACAGCCAATCAGATTCCTTGTTTCACTCTCTCCTTAACCCTAACCCTAACCCCCCCCCCTCTCTCACTCACACACACACACACACACACACACACTTGAGAGAGAAGGGCTATCAATAATTCTGGCAAGCCGTGTCACTTTGCTTTTTGATTTATTTGTTTATTTATTGCCCTCTCATTGGATTTGTTCTGTAGCCAACATTGACCATTCTGCATTTTATGAACTTGGTCTCCCACAATTTTGTGAAATGAAGGGTGAATTATCAAGGCTTGGAACAAAGATTGTTGGCCGAAGCCAAAAATCAGGCCCGGGCCAAGGGCCAGACTCAGCTTCAGGCACAGGCCAGTTTACAGTACAATGTGTGTTCACACAAGTCATGTCCTGCCTCCCTGCCTTTCTCTACAGTCTGTCTGCTTTGCACAGCCTGGAGCCTTGAGGTGTGCCATGAGGTGTGCCATGCACTTCCCTCTAATTGGGTTGGAAATAATCATGTTACACTGTTGAATGGCTAAGCCACATCAAAAGATAGTGTCATCACACACACACACACACACACACACGCACACGCGCACACGCGCACACGCACACACACACACACACACACACACACACACGCACACACACACACACCCCTGGGCTTCCGGAAACAGCTGTTGGATATTGGAACGTTTCCCCAGCGCACCGAGAGAGTGATTAGTCCATGGGCCAAGGCAAAAATCGGTACCACCTGAGGTGACCGCACGATTTTGTTATTTTTGTCTTCCTACATGTCTCTAGTTTATATTTTGGTATGATAACCCTGCTGATTTGGTAGCTTAAGGATAGTTATCACTCTGTAAACAAACCTACCCCCATATAAATGACAAAACCCTGATTTCTGTGTATTAGTCCAGATGATATGTGAAAATGATGTTCCCTTTTTCGTAAAAGCATGAAACTTGGTACGCTTATAGTTTGGGGCCCTGTACAGTTTCAGAAATTGAGCCATCGCAAAAATGCCTTGTGGCGGCCATTTTAATTCTGCCATAAGCAAATTATGTACCGGTAGTTTGCATCATATCTCCTGAACCACACATGCTAACACTGAAAAGGAGATGTCTATCCCAATGTTTTCATGGTCAAGGATTACAATGATACCATATAGAACATCATAAACTGTTAAAGTGACTAATCAATGGTGAATTTGATGACGTTGTGAGAAGGAAATGACAGTATCTGATAACCGATGCTATAACTTCAAAGCCATGACCATTCTCTGGCTAAGATGTTTTGATGAGTGATTTGACTTATATAGACCTTTTGTTAAAATAGCGCCCAGGTCCCTCCTAAGGATCCTGGGATTTTCCTTGCCAGATGGCCAAATCCAAGATGGCCACTGGCGCCATGTTAAAAAATTGACTTTTGACCCAGAGCACATAGAATAATGTATGAAGACACTTTTCGGTGTAAGTCAACCACGAGGAATCCGATTCTGACATCAGTTTGACATTATGGCATAGTTTTGACCCAGAATTCCAAGATGGCTGCCATCCAGTATTGTGGAAATGTAACTTTTGAATGGGAAGGTATACTGTGCGTTTGGGGTTTACCACAAGGAAGGAGATTAACAATGGTGGATGTTTTGGGAGTCATTTCAGAATTATGTTCACTGAAAATATGTTAATGTCAACACCCATTTTACCTTGGTACTGCTGTACCAACTACCCCCAGGATTTCTTGCATTAAAATATTTAATGAATGTATGACAAGATAACTAAAATAAGCTCTTTTTATTAGCTGTAGCTATAGATTCTGAATCATCAGATTCTGCTCATCATCTTTAGCCAAGTATGCTGTGTCATACCGGTCGATCACACAGATATGTCAACATCACCATGGCGGACAAGGATGATGGATGACACCTTGTGGACATAGTCCGACCACTTGTATGGGGTGCCATCTTGTGTCTGCCAATCCAATTGCTGATGGAGTTGCCATCATCTCGATCATGCCCATGTCAACGAGAGTGATGTAGGGTTCTTGCAGCCCTACAGATTGGAGATAGAGCTTCTTCTAGATGCGCTTGCTCTTCTGCGTCTTCCTGTATGTGATGTTGGAGTTGAATAAGGCCACACATTCATCAAAAACACAATGTTCCAGCAACTCGTGGAGGTTTACAAGTTGACCACAACCAGGTCAATCACTGCCTTGGAGCGCTCCACTCCATCTCAGCAGCTCCTACCTTGAGTTCCTTCCCGGTATAGTCTCGCTTGCCAGACTCCCTCCCTACAATGGCAGAGTCTGGCTGCTAATACCTCCACCCTGGTATAGGGGAAAAAGGCTCCGTTCACCTTTACAACTATCCACCAAACGTATCAAGCAGGCCTGCTTTATTGCACAATCCAGATCCAACCGTTTTCAGCATGTAGCAACGAGCTAGCATTGTTGATGTTGTTGTTTCACAGTGGCACAGGCATTTGAGATAGACAGATTCGACACGGAGGGAGTGGAAACGAAATCCATAAATGGTCGCCACCAGTCAGTCAGAGCGGGTTGGAGCATGCATGCAGGGAGGAGGGTGGAAGATGATTGTGATGCTGCAGACGCGAAGTGCCGCTGTGTGTAAATTCAGCTCGAGCAGGACCCTGGCCATTCACACCAGACGCACTGCTTTGCTCCGCGCCGGTGACCACTTGTACTGACTTCCTATCTGGCTTCACACAATCACTCGCGGGTCTCACACAAAAATAGATCAGACGCCGAAACAATCTCTGCATGGGGCGAGCCGGCCTCATCACGGCTGGTCTGACGGAACGGTCTAATGTGCTAACAAGTGCACCAAAATGAAACTGGCTGCGCTTCCAGATGCTTCGTCACTTCAGCGTCTGGTGTTTTTGCTCCTTTTCGCATCCACTCATTGCAGACTTAAAATCAGCCCATGCTGCAGGAGAGGAGAAGTTGACCAGATTCTTGCAAGTCCCGGGGGCCCTATCTTCGCAAAAGCGGTACGCCGCGCGCAATGCAAATTGGGGGCGTGCACAAGCGCATGCCTGTTATAATTTTACTGGACATAGGCGTGCCACAATCAGCCGTTTCTGCTCAGAATACGGGGCAGCACCTCTTACACGCTAAAAAAAAGCACCTCTTACGCGCTAAATACTCTGCTGCGCTTGAGCGCACCATAATCTCTATGCTGTGCAGCGCAGCGCAGAGTAAAATTCCTTTTGGATATGTCATTACACACGGACGTGCCCACGCCAGGACATCAAATTCTGCTGCTAAAATTGGATATTAGCAGATAATTCAGTGAGGCAATGCAATCAACTATAACTCACTGAGAAACTTTTATCAGATCGCAAAGAGGGAAATTAATTGAGAAAACTTGTTGGACAATGGACATAGGCTATTCACCTTCACCTTTCCCATAGTCTCACTGGCCAGCCTCCCCTCCCACGCAGGTCTCCATAGTGGGATTGCGATGGGCGGCGCTTAGCGGCAGTGCCCTTGGAAAATAGTTTCCAACAATCCAACTTGCCCTTTTCAGCGTGTAGCAACGAGCTAGCGTGTAGGTTTCTGCCGTTAGCTTGCTAGCTAGTTAGCGTTGTTGTTTTCACTGAGGCGGCAGGGCACTATTTACAGCGACACACAGGGAGGAGGGAGCGGAAGCTGCTCTGATTGACGTGGTCGGAGCCAATGACAGAGTTTGTAATAAGCCGGGAGCAGACATCCGGCACCCACTGAAACAGTCGCTCCAATGGGGAGCAGCTGTAGAGCAGGGGAGGGCTTATCCCAGTTGCCTGTTTCCGTGGCGCCAGACTCCTCTCCCGGTAGGGAGGGGAGGCTGGCCGTGGCCAGCGAGACTAACATAATTATGAAATTACCCTCAAAACACAATAATTGTCATTACTAAACCATGTTTGGTCGGCATGGATTTGCAATTAAAATAGCTATAATTCACCATTGTTAATCTCCGTCCTTACTCTAAAAATGGTAAACCCCAAACACCACATACGTATATGTTGCCATTCAAAAGTTAAGTTTTCACGCTACTGGATGGCAGCCATCTTGGAATTGTGGGTCAACATTATGACAGAATGTTATGTCAGAATCAGATTCTTTGTGGTTGACTTACACCGAAAAGTGTCTTCATACATTATTCTAGGTGCTCTGGTTCAAAAGTAAATTTTTCAAGATTGTACCAGTGGCCATCTTGGATTTGGCCATCTGGCAGAAAGTCGGAGGATGTTTGGGAGGGGCCTGGGGGCTATTTTAACAAAAAGGCCCATAGAAGTCAAATTACTCATCAAAAAATCTTAGCCAGAGAGTGGTCATGGAATTGAGGTTATAGCATCAGTTATCAGAAACTGTGATTTCCTTCTCACGTCATTAAATTCACCATTGCTTAGTTACTTTAACAGTTTATGATGTTCTATATGGTATCATTGTAATCCTTGACCATGAAAACATAGGGATAGACATCACCTTTTCTCTGTTATCATGTGTGGTTCAGGAGATATGATGCAAACTACATAATTCACTTATGGCGGAATTAAAATGGCCACCGCGAGGCATTTTTGTGATGGCTTAATTTCTGAAGATTTACGGGGCCCCAAACTATATGTGTACCAAGTTTCATGCTTTTATGAAAAAGTGAACATGATTTTCACATATCATCTGGACTAATACACATAAATCAGGGGTTTGTCATTTATATGGGAGAAGGTTTTTTACAGAGTGATAACTATCAATAAGCTACCAGATTGGCACGGTTATCATACCAAAATATAAACTAGAGACATGTAGGAAGACAAAAATACAAAAATTGCGCGGTCCCCTTAGGTGGTACCGATTTCACCATTGGCCCATGGACTAATTGCATTGTATCCTTCTCAAAACACCACTGAATTCACCAAAACACCACTTAATTCACCATTAACTATTCATGTGAACAGTTTATGATGTTGTATAGGGTGTCATTGTAATCCCTGACCATGAAAACATAGGGGTAGACATCACATTTTCTGCGTTATCATGTGTGGTTCAGGAGATATGATGAAATCAGGGTTTTGTCAGTTTTTGGGGGTAGGTTTGTTTACAGAGTGATAACTATCCTTAAGCTACCAAATCAGAAGGGTTATCATACCAAAATATAAACTAGAGACATGTAGGAAGACAAAAATAACAAAATCGTGCGGTCACCTCAGGTGGTACCGATATGTCAAAATTTGAGCCTTGGCCCATGGACTAGATAAGACAGAACAAGTGTACAGAAGAGGATGTAGGAGAAAACATTTATTTTTTGACCAAACTTTTTTCGCCTATTTTCCCACTCAACCTATAGCTTGTTCAACGGACACTGTCCAATTTCCATCAACTATAGCCAGCGTATTGAGATTGTATAGTCTTGTTGGCTAGAAGACTTGCCAAAGAGGAGAAAAAAAGGAAATAAAAGAGTGAAAGAGAAATATGAGGGGAGGAAGAGGTAGTGGGGCGAGTATAATAGACGGGAGGAGGAGGGGAGCTTTAAAGGAGGAGGGCGAACTTCTATTTTTGGAGCCACATATGGGTCAGAGAGTGAATAAAGTAAGAAAAACTAATTTCATTCTTCACTGACTTTTTACTTTTTACTGTACAGTTCCTTGATTAATATTCAATGCCCAAACGCACAAAGCGAAAAGTTTGCCGCCGAAAAGAAGTGAGTGTGTGTTTGGCAAGAGAAGCAAAAATATTCAACTACTGATGTGTCATTATTAATTAACCTGTTCCCTCCCCCCCCTCTTCTCCCTCCCATTCCCACTGGTCTCTTCCATCTCGCCCTCTCCTTCACTTCTCTCTGCTTGTCGCTCCTCTCTCCTCTCTCCTCACCCCCAGGCGTCACGCCCTGTGGGGGTGGGCTTCTGTGATGGTCACCATGGTCCCCGGCGGCCGCTATGTCTGCAGTGCCCACGCCAGAGAGGAAGAGCCCATCAACGACCGCGAGGAGCGAATCCTAGCCGTGCTCGGTATCATCGGAACCATCCTCAACCTCCTGGTGGTCATCGTCGTCTACATCTACACCTCCGTCACCTAAACGTCAACCACGGCGACTTTCATAAAGATCGTGCCCCGCAAGTTCTCTACCTCCATCGTCTGCGGACCGCCGCACTCGGGCACTGTTGGCTGTTGTCTCCTCAGTCTGATAATGGTCATATTGTGTCACATGACTGTAGCATAGCATCTCATTGACTGCTCCGACACTACAGGAGCTTAAGGATCAGTGTGTGCTTCTATTTGTCTGTGCTACCGCATCTGCAACTTTGTCACCTAAAGTACAGCCATTACCTTTTATGATGATAATACCTTTTATGAGATAATCTTCCTTTTGGGATGAGATTTGAGATGTTATCTCAACCCGACTAATTTTGTATTTCGAGTACATTCCCCTGACAAAAAGTAGTGGTCTTATTTGCCTAAACGTTATTATTAAGTGGTAGCACACTATGAAAACGACGTATTAAACAATAGGGACCAAAATTGGTTGCTGAACTGCCTACCGAGGGACCTTTATCTACACCTGAGCACACTTAAGTGCACTTGACTAGCGTAGCTTTACAATCCTCACATCATTTGCTCATTGGCGCTGATTGCCAAATTGGTTTCTGTAGTTGCTAGAATCTCTTAGGGCCTTCTACATGGACCTGGCGTGTCCATACCTGAGCACACCAGAGGAGAGATTCCTGGCTGTGCTAGGCATCATAGGCATCATACTCAACCTCCTACTGCTAGTCTTTGTCTATATATACACTTCTACCTGATACACCATCTGACAGCTCCACCTGCCCCCTCCACCTACAGTACCTGTGTACCTGACCCCTATATTCCCTCTACCCAACAGCAGGTGGTCACACCCAGCCACACCTGTACACCCGGTCAAATCTTAAAACTAGATCAACTGGACACACCCTGGTTCCTATTGAGCTCAGAATTATGTGTTATATAGAAACTCTCCAACTTTGATTTGAAACTGTGCTGAGCTTCCACTAAGGTGGGAGATGGTGAACAGAGGGTAACAAAAAGGCAGACAGAGGATCTGGGTGTAAAGTCAGGATATCTCAGAACTCAAGAAAATCAGGTTGGTTTGTGGATTCATTTGAGAATTTTTAGAATCTTTTATTGTGAGATACACGTTTCTCTAGAACTGAGTATCCTCGATCGAAAAAAGTGTTTTTGTCCTTTCACAAGTGCATCATAAGATCTTTACACTCATGCTTGTGTGACTACAGTATGATCATATACTTTATCCACACTTTGACCAAAACAATCAATGCAAAGACTTTCGTCTTTACAGTAAGTCTGTTGGTTCAAAATGCTCACTGATGTAAAAAGTAGAAAACACCCAGGCATGGGATTGGATGGTGTTGAGGTGGTGATGGGGGTCCAGATGGAGTCTATTTTACTGTCTGCATCGTCCGAGCACACCAGAACTATGGTCTATCTTCTGGTGTCATATTTCTGTGACTGGAGCTGTAAGCCAGACAGGGGGGAACAGCAGCGAGAGGAAAGTGCGGAACTGAGACATCTTGCAAATCAAAACTTTGTATGGCTGCAATGGAACAGAAACCAGAGTTTGGTAGCAAAGGTATGCGCTGGTAACCAAGGCTTCCGGATGAACCAGTGTGAACTGGCTGCAGAAAGAGGCCACAAAACCTCTGCAGAAGGCAACGGCCGCAACATCTGTGATGGACTTGGCTGCTGTGGTACAAAGTCTCTGGGACCAGGTTACCACGTGCATCTCCACTGGAACAGCATGCCGCTATCTTTGGTTGAAGCGCTGCTGTGCCTCTGGAGGAACAGACCTCAATGCACTTGACAACAGCTTAGGAAGGAGCAGACAGAATCCACACTTCAGCCTCATCGTTCTCTTCTCCACCAACAGGCTAACACCAAAGAAGACATAGAACTGAATGGACCACATTCCTGCACAACACTGTCATTTAATAAAGCACAATACCTTTGTACCCCTAAAGTACATTAGGTCACACACACACACACACACACACACACACACACACACACACACACACACACACACACACACACACACACACACACACACACACACACATGCATGCGAACACACACACACACACACACACACACACACACACACACACACACACACACATACACACCCCTACATCTGTAAGCCTATAAACAGACTTATTATAATCCAAGACTATTATTTCATACTGTACTCCATTGGTCAGAGTTAGGCTACTAAAAGGAGGATCTCACTGCCAGCAGCTGACTGCTCACTGACAATGCTGATCTTGCTCAAAGTTGAGCAGGTGAGCGCGCGAAGTGTGCGAGGCACCCAACTAATGAGCGTGGGACATTTCTAGTTCTGATAATAATTGGAAAGCTCCTCCCCCCTGTGCCTAACCCTAAGAGACCCCTCCCCAATGCCTGTGCCTCCCCAGGCATAACTTGACCATTGCCTCACCCCAACAGGTGCACAGTGCTTCTTTAACGGTGTGGCTGTGAGCGCAGCATATTTGCGCACAAGAGTACCGTGCTCGTTAACATCCGACGCACAAGGTGCGTGACAAAGAGTACCGTGCTCGTTAACATCCGACGCACAAAGTGTGTGACAAAGAGTACCATGCTCGTTAACATCCGATGCACAAGGTGCATGACAAAGAGTACCGTGCTCGTTAACATCCGATGCACAAGGTGCGTGACAAAGAGTACCGTGCTCGTTAACATCCGATGCACAAGGTGCGTGACAAAGAGTACCATGCTCGTTAACATCCGATGCACAAGGTGCATGACAAAGAGTACCGTGCTCGTTAACATCCGATGCACAAGGTGCGTGACAAAGAATACCGTGCTCGTTAACATCCGATGCACAAGGTGCGTGACAAAGACTACCATGCTCGTTAACATCCGATGCACAAGGTGCATGACAAAGAGTACCGTGCTCGTTAACATCCGATGCACAAGGTGCATGACAAAGAGTACCGTGCTCGTTAACATCCGATGCACAAGGTGCGTGACAAAGAGTACCGTGCTCGTTAACATCCGATGCACAAGGTGCGTGACAAAGAGTACCATGCTCGTTAACATCCGATGCACAAGGTGCATGACAAAGAGTACCGTGCTCGTTAACATCCGATGCACAAGGTGCGTGACAAAGAGTACCGTGCTCGTTAACATCCGATGCACAAGGTGCGTGACAAAGAGTACCATGCTCGTTAACATCCGATGCACAAGGTGCATGACAAAGAGTACCATGCTCGTTAACATCCGATGCACAAGGTGCATGACAAAGAGTACCGTGCTCGTTAACATCCGATGCACAAGGTGCGTGACAAAGAGTACCATGCTCGTTAACATCCGATGCACAAGGTGCGTGACAAAGAGTACCATGCTCGTTAACATCCGATGCACAAGTTGCATGACAAAGACCATGCTCGTTAACATCCAACGCACAGGGTGTGTGACAAAGAGTACCGTGCTCGTTAACATCCGATGCACAAGGTGTGTGACAAAGAGTACCGTGCTCGTTAACATCCGATGCACAAGGTGCTTGACAAAGACCATGCTCGTTAACATCCAACGCACAAGGTGCGTGACAAAGAGTACCGTGCTCGTTAAGATCCGATGCACAAGGTGCATGACAAAGACCATGCTCGTTAACATCCAACGCACAAGGTGCGTGACAAAGAGTACCGTGCTCGTTAAGATCCGATGCACAAGGTGCATGACAAAGACCATGCTCGTTAACATCCAACGCACAAGGTGCGTGACAAAGAGTACCGTGCTCGTTAACATCCGATGCACAAGGTGCATGACAAAGAGTACCGTGCTCGTTAACATCCGATGCACAAGGTGCGTGACAAAGAGTACCGTGCTCGTTAACATCCGATGCACAAGGTGCATGACAAAGAGTACCGTGCTCGTTAACATCCGATGCACAAGGTGCGTGACAAAGAGTACCGTGCTCGTTAACATCCGACGCACAAGGTGCGTGACAAAGAGTACCGTGCTCGTTAACATCCGATGCACAAGGTGCTTGACAAAGACCATGCTCGTTAACATCCAACGCACAAGGTGCATGACAAAGAGTACCGTGCTCGTTAACATCTGACGCACAAGGTGCTTGACAAAGAGTACCGTGCTCGTTAAGATCCGATGCACAAGGTGCATGACAAAGACCATGCTCGTTAACATCCAACGCACAAGGTGCATGACAAAGAGTACCGTGCTCGTTAACATCCGATGCACAAGGTGCATGACAAAGAGTACCGTGCTCGTTAACATCCGATGCACAAGGTGCTTGACAAAGAGTACCGTGCTCGTTAAGATCCGATGCACAAGGTGCGTGACAAAGACCATGCTCGTTAACATCCGAAGGCGTGTGACAAAGCGGTGTTATATTTTACGCGTGGGAATGAGAATGTGTTGAGTTGGGATCCGTTGTGCATCCAAACCAGTGAAGGGGACAAATCAACCCTGTTGGATAGCTTTAGCTCTTTCTTACACCATCTGTCAGCACACATGAAGATATTTGTTGGCTTCTTGAGCATCATCTATTTTCATGCTATTATACATAGGTGTTACTTGTAATACAGTATTAGCAAAAAGTAAACTATTTTGCTCAGGTTTATTTAGATAGAGTTCCACTGCTCAAGATACCAATATTTTTAGATGGAAGTCACTGGTAATACATATTGTGTTTCTCCCAGAATTGTATTCTTAGCAGGACAGAATTTAGAGCATATGGGACAAAACTCTCCATGATTAATTTACAAACAACAACAATGTGTTACAAGAAAATACAGTGTCATTGTAGGTTTTACAGACAGTTGATAAAAGCCCCTTGAATCGGTCCAACCCGAACACAGAGCAGCATGTGAGTGCAGAGACGTGTCCAACATCAAATGTCCATTCCAGTCTTTGTGCCCACACAGACAGTACATGAGGTAGCCTACATGTACTGCTGCGTATTCTGAATGCAGTAAAAGCTTTGGGTCATGACCTTTTTCTTCTACGGCGGGCCAATAGGAGGAGAGAGCCTAGGGGGCAAGTCCCGGCCATCTGCCATCCCCATGAACATCCAGTCACCTCCTCCATGTACACGCACGCGCGCGCACATACCCACACGCACACATGCACACACACACGCGCATGCACACACACACACACGCACACACACACGCACGCACACACACACACACACGCACACACACGCACAGACATACTACACACACACACATGCACACACACACAGACTGTCACTGCACATACCGTAAATACATAATTTTACACAATTTAGGATTTATTATGATGCCTGATTGCCCGATTGTTCCTTTATGTTCGGTGTTTGATTTGATTCTACCAGTTAACTGTGTACACGCTTGTTATGTCATCGAAACGGTCCAGAATACCACAAGGAAACCCACAGCCACAAGGCAAAAAGGTGCATCACAATTACACCTGAGTCGGCATTCCCCACCCATTATGCCCTCAAATAAGTCACAGACACAAGGACTGTCAATGAACACTGAGGAAAGAAGAAAGCAGTTTGAAACAAACACAAAAGGTCATTCTGGGTCTGAAGTCAAAACTTCAGACTCGCTGAGTCTAAATGTGCAACTCAGCGACTGTTATGTTCATCCAAAACAATGACGCATCATTACTGTCTGTGTTCTCCTGATGCATGAGGTGAGCGTAATGGTTTTGAGCCTGAGAGGACACTTGGGACACAGCCTGTCTGATGCTAGTGCAGGAGAAAATCATTTGGACAAGAGGGATCCATTTTATACATCGGTATCTCTTTAACGATTTTATTTTTTATCCATTTCTGTGCAAACAAGGCCACAGTTCTGTTTTGAAGTGTATGTGCACTCAAATATATTGATATAAATCACACATTTAACGGTCCCTAGCCATAGTTAAAGATTCAATTTTTATACTGTGTGTTTTGTCTTATATTACTGAATTAATCCCCAAATTAATTTCTGAGTAGGCTGGACTCGTTCAGCTGCTTGTCCCAGGAAACGTTCAGGTGTCAGAAAACCTAAGAAATGATCTACCAATCAAAGATGTACTTAGATGTGCTGTGTAACGTTCAAGGACACGAGCTGCAACAGAACGGACGAAGCGTGGATGCAGAATGGGTGGCCTCCACAGAGTGTCGCTTGTGTCCACTACTGCCATCAGCAAGTCATGACGTTGTCTAAAAAGAATGCAAAACCAAAGTGAGGGGCATCAACGTCGAGCTGAAATGAAAAATGACTTTTTAATAACTATTTTAGATCACATCCCTGCTCACTCACAAAGTGCACCTATTTAATAACATATATATAGATTTATATATCTCGAGCAGCCTGTTGTCTAATCGAATTCCTCCCAGCTCTGGTCCCGCCTACAGTCAACGTTTTACTCGGAAATACGTCACAATAAGGAAGTTAAATACTCCCAAAATGCCGCCTCAGCTCAACTTTAAATAATATGACAAACCTTGAGAGTTTTAAACAAATTCTGTGAGATCTGGTGTATTTTCATGTACTGTTTGTAGTTAGTAATGCAAATAAAAATGGAAAACATCACTTTCAAAGAGCGATGCGACAGGCTGTGTGAGTTGTGTGATTTGGAGACAAATGTTTAAAATGCTCCATTCAAGAACTTCTCTATCCTATGTATCTATATAACTCCTATAGGTTCTACTGACTGGCATTGTGAACTGCAGCCCTCTGGATCTGCTTCTTGCTTTCATTGGGGACAATGTCAAAGTCAGACATACGGACAAACCCGTCTTTCTACAAACCAACTGCCACACACACACACACACACACACACACACACACACACACACACACACACACACACACACACACACACACACACACACACACACACACACACACGTCAAGTCTCCAGCCTAGATTTGACTATTGTGCTCAAATCTATAATCTATGTCACCATCCCCCTCCCTCCCCCCCCCCCCAACGTTTGCTTATTGTCGTTTCTTTCTCCTTGTTTTCTCTTATAACGTTGCCTATTTCTGTACCTGGAATTTTGCTTTTTTCCCCGCCCAGTGCTTTGAATCCATGACTCAGTGTTTCCCATACATAAAGGAATTTGTGGCGGGCCGCCACAATAATATTTTGACCGCCACAATAAGATGTTGACCAAAACTTTTTTTTTTCTTTTTTTTTACAGTGCACCTGAACGCAACATGCAAGATATCCACTGAATAAGTGTCCAATAAATGTTCATGTCATTCTGGCCAATACTTCTGTTATAGCATTTCAGTCTGGAATATGGAATATCTTTCAATAATCTATGATTTAGCTGCTAAATTGTCAAATACCGCCATCTGCTCGCTACCCAGGCACTTATGTATGTACTTAACCTAACTAACTTAACCTAACTAACTATCCGGTGTGCACAACACTGTCAGCCTAAACTCCGGTTGACACCCCAAAAACCTACAATCCGCTACAGAAAAATGTATATTGTTTGTTTATTAACACATTCACTGCCAGCCGTTTTTTCAATACTGTAGGTAGGTTCTGCCAAGGTTTTTTTTTGAGGATTCTGGCTCATCTTTCAAGAGCCGAGGATTCTTTTCTGCTAAGATTTTGTGAACACAAATGATCTCAAAAGAACTAATAGAATGTGTGCTTTCTCTGTCTAAAAGAGTTAGTTTGTAGAGTTAGTAGTTATGTAGGCATTAGCAGTAGAATACAGCATGGTTTCAGCGTCTGAAAATTTATTCTGAGATAAATGGCTTTTTGTGAAATTCGATAGAACAGTCACTTTAACCATTTATTTTTGGCGTAAGACGTCAGACATCTAAACAATAGTTTTGAACAGTAATTTCCTCCATAGCAGCAGGAAACCCCCCTCTCCTTCAAACTCCTCCCTCCGTGGGTGTGTCTCTGGTGGCTTTGCAGCGTTTGTCACAAGCGAGGCTCTGCCTGTCTGTGCTGCCTGGCTGCTGGCGGCTGCTCTTTGGGCGAGTCTGCATGAGTCGTTTCGGTTGTGAGCTCAGCTGCAATGAAGCTGCGTGCGATTGTGGGCTTTCTGCCGGTGTTTCAAAGTGTGTTGCACGCATAATCTATTATGCAAATTTGCAATCCCCCACCGCCAGCTCCCAGCGCGATAATGCGCGAAAGCGAAAGCGTTTTCGCCAATCCATTTTACAGTATGAGAATGGTTTCCTCGCGCGTTCCCCTGCAGTTTTGGCTCAGCTTTTTCTAGTCTGGAGAGCACTGTCGCCACTTAGTGGGTCGGTGGAATGGGTTGTACACGTTCGGTGGCTCCAATATTTTTATAGGAGACGTGGGGGGCGTTGATCCACGTCCCACCGTGTTGTCCCCACAGAGTCAACTCGTCATTGGCAGTGAACGTGTTAAGTGGCCCCTCGCCTTCTATCATTTCACGAAAGTGGCAAAGCAAGTTGAGTATCCCTGACCTATAGGGAGAAATTTAGTTTGTCATTGTAAACCCACTGCACAGTAATGATGACATGTTCTTCATAGATCTAGCCTTTTAATTTTGCTCTTAAGCTTTCTCAAAGTACACCAAATTCATGCATTTTACTTTAAAATGTTTAAAAAAATATTGCGGGGGGGCATGCGCCCGCACCCCCCTAGGGGGTCTGCGGTCCCCCACCACAAATTCTCAAAATCCTGTGGGAAACACTGCATGACTTGCTGGGTTCCTATTAGTAGTCTTTAGGTTTGCTATGCCAGCTCGAGCATGAACGCCCTCCCTGGCTTCACGCCTCAAGGTACTGTGACTGGAACAAGGAAAGATGGTTGATGTAAATAGTCATAGCATGTCATAGCCTGTGTTGTAACAATTCCCTCATAAGTTCAGCCAAGCTGACAGGAAAATAGCCACCGAGTCACATAGTGTTTAATGGCTCATGTTTATTGTATCTGGGCTACTTCACATATCAGGTCACTGTTAATAAGCTACAGCACGTCCAGGAAGATGGAAGTCAAATCTGCATTCTACTCTTCTGCTCGCAGGATCCCACTCACTTCATAACTCCGTCAAACATCCCACTGACAGACATCAGGAAATGACTGTGTGTGTGTGTGTGTGTGTGTGTCTGTGTGTGTGTGTGTGTGTGTGTGTTGGGGGGGGGGGGGTGTTGGTGATCCGAGCCACTCCCCCTCGCCCCCCCCACCCCCACCCCCACGCCCCACACACACATGCGAACGCAACAGCGTCAAAACTGTGCAAGATGCATCACCAAACTTTGCAGGTGTGTGTGTGTCCCCCCCCGATTTTGTATCCCATTTTTATCCCCCATTAGTGCTAATTTATATTTATCCTGGTTGCTGCTCCACCCTCTGCCGATCTGGGGAGAGCCGAAAACTGGCTCCATGCTTCCTCCGAGACATGGGCAGTCAGCCAGCCGCTTCTTTTCACCTGACAGAGGAAGCTTCACCGGTAGGACATAGCACGTGGGAGGATCACGCTATTCCAATGAGTTCCCCTCCCTCCGAACAGGCGCCCTTCACAACCAGAGGAGGAACCACATCAGCAACCAGGATATTGCATGTTTTGGTGTGGGGTTCCTATATGAAGGAAACCCCCGGGAGGCACGGGGAGAACATGCAAACTCCACACAGAAAGGCCCTTTTGACGACCCCGCCCGGGCGGTGGGCACTCGGACATGCGGAAGGGCACGCATTCCTTCAGCGTTCACAGCGTCCCAGGTGGGAATCGAACCCAGGACCTTCGAGCTGTGAGGCGACAGCGCGTACCACTGCACCACCGTACCCCCCTGCAGGTGTATGTGTTGACATGAAAAATGAAGGTTGAGTTTGAAATGGGTGTGATGCAAGCAAGGGGGCCGCCCCCCTTACATCGACCCCCAAACTTGACGCCCCTGGCCCACATTTGTTTTAAGTCGCGGCTGCTCTGATCCCATTGCAAGATGGGCTCTAGTTTGTATCTAGTTTTGGGAATAGACATGTTCACCATGGGATATACAAATTCTGCCAAGATCAGAATTGTCATAAAAACAACCTTCCAAAGTCACAGTTAATAAAACTGAGAATGCTGTTTATATTATAATATTTTAATCTCATAATCTAATAATATTCCTGTGATGTGTGAGCTGAAATTCTGTATAATGGGGAGTGACAGGAAAGAATGGAAGCTGTGACAGTGTGACAAAGATGACTGGAACAAAGGTATTTTTGCTGTTTCACCGATCGCATTGATGCTTTGGTCCTGCTGGTGTTTGTGTCTTGTCCCAGTGTGATTTTTATGTGCCATCAAGGTAAATAGCTCATCATTCAGCAAGCCCTCAAAGCCTGGAGCTCAGCCCAGTCAGCACAGCTGGGACACACACACACACACACACACACACACACACACACACACACACACACACACACACACACACACACTTTACACACACACACACTTTAGAAAGAAGATAATAGATGCCAAGGCTAAGGCATGTGAGAAATGCTTCTTTAACTGAAAGAGCTGGTTCCTCAAATGATGGTCAGAGGTTCTCGTGTCCCTCGGGTCTCATTATACTCACTCCATCTTCATCCCCATGAGAGTCCCGGATCAATCACTTCTGTCAGCACCACGGAACAGAGATCATCTGCGACAGGGATGACCACCCTGAAAACAGATTTCACATCATTATCTCAATGCTCGATAGGACTATTCACTCAGAGAGAGAGGCAGACAGGAAGATCCACAGCAGTAAACGGAGAGAGACCGACATTAAATGCAGCACAAAAGCAAGTAGACACAAATAGGGGTGACCACGGGGCAGAAGAAGAAGAAGACGGAAGTACCCCGTTCCAAAACAAAGCCAGATTTTCTTCTCTTTGTCTTACAGCTCCACCACAATTTCACATTCTTTCACCTGTCCTCTTTCCTGGATTTAGTCAGAACAGACTGAGGTGAACCAAAAATCACTAGAGTAATACAAAGAAGATGTAACCCACCTAGCGCGAGTGATCGCCTAGTTTGCAGGTAGATCTCATTTCTAGGTTCTAAGAGGAGACTGGCATATAATGAAGTGGTTACATTTCCATAAAATTACTAATTCCTTCCCAAATTCAATAACTCACACCAACAACTGTATAGCTTTTTGATTTAACTTTAGTATTATTGTTTCTCTTTTTTCCTTATTTTGTCTTTTTCGTACTTTTGTCTTATTTTCTTTCAGTTAGAACAATAACATTCCATATGACCTTTCGTACACAATAATACACAACCAATTTTTCTTTTCTTAACAGGAATTATTGAAAGTAGTATCTCTGGGCATGAATCAAAAATGCACCTGCATTTCAATACTAATTAGGACCTAAAAATAAATAAAAGTGCTAGTGTTCACTAGTTATAATATTTTTCACTGAATCCCAAATATGGCTTACTAATTTGTTCACTATACAACTAAAGGTTTAGCTAGCCAATTTGGTTCAGACCCAGAGTAGGCTAATTGAAATACAATGTTGTTGAGCTCAACCAAAACAAAAGGAATGAAAGGAATGAAATAAAATGAGATCTCAAAAATAAGAGTCTTAGTTCGTCTGTCTGAGTGCACTCAAGTTCCTACCACCATTGTTCGCAAGGAAAACTGTCCATCCTGGCTCCCCGTAGGATTCAGATGAAGAACGTGAGGAATGGTTGATTCCGTAGTGGAGGCGAGGACTGAAGATGATGATGGCGACAGTGAAGATGGCAATGGAGTCCAGGAGGCAGTGGGATGATGGTGACTTGGGCAGCACAGTTCAGTCTGTAGTCTAGTCTCATCAAAAAACCAGCCTGCACAAAAGGTGCAGAATAATCACTCAGTTGTCTATCAACATTTCACTTGTGGTTCTTCTCAGGACATCAAATACATTACATTCTTACAAATATCTCAATAACTATAGTCTATTTCAACATTCACTTGACACATTTTAGCTTAAACCCTTACCCCGCTAGCCGGGCGCTTCTGGCTCATACAAGTCTGTCTGTCTGTCTGTCTGTCTGTCTGTCTGTCTGTCTGTCTGTCTGTCTGTCTGTCTGTCTGTCTGTCTGCCTGCGTGTCTGTCTGTCTGTCTATCTGTCTGACTTTCTGTCTGTCTGTTAGAGACATAGTTTTGTCCTGCCACCTGAGGCCTCTGGTGAAGGACAGCGAGGGAGCGACTCACAAACATCCCTGGAACCCCCCTGGTCACCCCTAGCAACACACAGCCCCCTGGTCACCCCTAGCAACACACAGCCCCCTGGTCACCCCTAGCAACACACAGCCCCCTGGTTGCCTCTCGCACCACAGAGGACCCTGGTCACCCCTAGCAACGCACAGCCCCCTGGTCGCCCCTATGCATGTAGCAAGCAACACAGCCCCCTGGTCACCCCTAGCAACACACAGCCCCCTGGTTGCCTCTAGCACCACAGAGGACCCTGGTCACCCGCAGCAACGCACAGCCCCCTGGTCGCCCCTGGTGTGATCCAGTTGTCTCAGTTTGTCATCTGCATTTATCCATTGTTCAAAGAAATAGTTTTTTTTTGTGATGTGAGCCAATAAATCAAGTGAAATGTGAGTATTCTGTCCTCCTTGACTTTGAAAACTGAGATGTGCTACCCTTTCAGCTTTTTTTGAACATATTTTGGATTTTGGGTTTGGCACTCCAATGAGAAGCCCATTGTTGAAGCGCAACGTTCTTTTTCTTTTATTTTTATAACTTTTTTTATTGGTGATAGAGGTACTTGAGCAGTTTGCAGGGGGTATGCAGAAAGATTGCATTGGGGATTATAATTTATTTCCAAAATGATATTCCAAGTCATTTCATAAGCCCATTGCTAAAATGGCACGTGTGCGCCACAACTAGTTGCCCCCTGGCAGGTGTCAATTCAATTCGCTTTATTGGCATGAGTGTAACAAATCAAGCTTGTTGTAATGGGGGAAAAAACCTTTCAGATCAAATTAATAATACATTCATTACTTTCTAGCCAGTTTTCCAGATGACATTTTTTGTGGCTATGTTTAGTTTAATTCAAAATCAAAACACAACTTTAATATTGCAAGAAAGCATTGGTAGGTAGGTAGCTACTGTAACAAGTAAAGCTAGCCTTACAATCAAGGAAGTTATTTGATGCCTACAATTAGAAGATTGGATATTATATGAAGCATAGAGCATGGGGAATAGCATTTTTCTGCTGTTTAACCACCAATGCTCAAATATATTGTTTGTGGTGTGCCGTTCTTTCTTTTTTTGGCACAGTATTTGCATGTTTGTCCAGGTAATCTTTGCTGTGACAGGAATATAAATATGAGTAACATGATCCATTGAACAGGTGTGGATAGAGCAGAGAAAAGGTGAGGTGCTGTCAGGTAGAGAGATAATACTTCTGTCCACAGATCACACTACGCTGAAGCTGCTGACGAGAGACGGAGGAGTCCAGCACACCAGGTTGGAAGACATGCTTTCATCACTTTACTGAAACTAACTGCTTCAGTGTCAGAATTATCTAGCCAGCCAGTATGATTTCAATATTGATTGTGTTCAATCTGGTTTCCCTGTTAAAGCAGTAAGCAACATGGCACTCTGATTTCTTAAACATTCCCTAGAAACTGTGGAGTCAAGATGATTCGCCTTGAAGAAAACGCATCAATCTCCGTCTTCACCAACAGCTCTGACCTTCAACATATTCATCAATGCTTTTTAATTGCTGTAAATGCAATCAACTTGATCCTGGGTTTCCCTACCAATGGCTTTATCCTTTGGCTGATGGTGACCAGAGGAAAAACCGTGATGACCTTGGAGTTCTTCTCTCTCAACCTCACTGTGTCTGAGATGCTTTTTGGGTTGTCAAATATCTGTTATTTCATCTACTTGTATCACAGCAGTGTCGATGTGTTTCGGGTCTTGTTTATGGTTTTCTTCAATTTTCTCCTCATTGGCCGCCCGCTCTTCGAGACCTGTATCTGTGTGGAGCGCTACCTTGCGGTCATCCACCCTGTGCTCTTCCTCAGGCTGAAATCACTCAAGTACAGGGTGGCCTGCTGCTCTGTGGTCTGGCTGCTGCTGCTTGGAGTCTGTTTTATCCAAGCCTTCATCACTAAGATAACAACTGTTTATGTGTTACAACATTTTGCCACGGCTCTGTACTTAGTGTTGTTCTCAGTGAATCTGTTCTGCTGCCTCTCAGTTCTCAGGGCTTTGAAGAAGCCTGGGCCGGGGGAAGGGGACCGGGAGAAGGGGAGAAGCGCTGATCCAAAGATGAAGGCCTTTAAGGTCATACTGATCATCACAGTGTCGGCAATAATCAACTTTCTTCCCTTTGTGATAACAGTTATACTTTTTGGTTATTTATCCGGTCCAGAGGTCGCCATTTCCTATGTCATTTTTATATTTATTGCCATGATGACTGGGTTTGTCCACCCATTCCTGTACCTCCACCGGACAGGGAAAATACCCTGCATTACAGTATAGCATTCATGCTTGAGCCATGTGACATAACGTCGTAATTAACTAAGGTTGGGTTGACTACAATTACTTTAAGGAATAGGCTTTGCAACCTGCTTTGTATCAATCTGGGTAATATAAGCAGATGGTCAGTGTTTACCTTCTCTACACAGACGCAGCCAGGAATCCTTTGACCTAATTCACCTCCAGCATTGTCATGAGATCACCACGGGGTTGGGTGGGAGAATGATCACTGTAAGCGGAGTATTGATCACTATAAGTGAATTATTTAAACAGCAGGTGTATAGGAATGATTCGGGACCAAGCTGTTTGATCAATATAAGCAGTTGATCACTATAGTATAAGTGGATTCCACTGTAGTGAGTTATCGTGCGTTCCTTTATCGCAAAATAACTGGGATGTGGAGGCTAAATGACATCACATCCGTTTTGTTAGCGTTCCATTTGCAGAAAACCTGAGCTGGGAAGTTCACTGTTCATTGGTCAGATCCAGTCGCTAGCCAGGCTAGCCATTGTTAGCAATAACAATTGACAACATGGCATTTCGCGGCATTCTGCAGCCTCGATCATGTCCACACAGATAGAAGTTAGGCAGTGCTGTCTGTGCAGCTGATTTAATGAGACACAAACAAAACAGAAATGCTAAACAATATTACTACGATTACTACTACTGTTGTTGCGCGGCGCAGCCATCTTGGATTTTTTAGGTTGGGGCTGCTGAGGCTCCTACGAGTTTGGAATGGGAAATACCAGCTCTGATGACGTCACCGCCCAGCTCATGACCTTTGAAGTCGTAAGATTACCAGTCCGCAGTTATAAAGGAATGCACGATTAGACCTCTCCTTCTGGGTTAGTTCTGCTGTGTTCTTTACTTTCACTTGGTATCCCTCTGGCTCCTTGTTTTCCTCTGTGTTTAATTACTGTAGCAGAACATTGTTTTAAAATGCTGCTCCCCTTAATGGATTGTATGATTTATTAGCTTTTTATTATTTGTGTTAGTTTTCAGACGATTGTGCAAAATGAATTTCAGATGATTGTGCTCAATGCCCATCGACCCTGGGACTGTTGTAAATTTCCTAAATGTCAACCCTGTTATTTACATATGTTGTGATAATAATGTCATCGCTTATCAAACGGGATGCAAATAGTGAACGAGTGCATGATCCTGCCTCAGTGTGTCAACAATGTGCCATTAAAAAGATAACAATGATGAAGACATTTGTATGAGTCTTCATTTGTAATTGCACACTTATGTGGATTGATCCAGGCACATTGTCATGTTATCTCATAAGAGATGTCTTCCTCCAAATAAAATTATGTAGCAACTCATCAAGAGTGGAGCAGTGGAGTTTGGCTATACACACAGTATCTTCCTGTGTCCAAACATTTGGTTCTGACCCACGAGAAATGCACCATGTAATGCACCATAATGCAATGCTGGACACATCTGTTACTGTGCTAACTCAATTTGTACAGAACTTTGCTATGAAGACCCTGGGTGATCCAAAACACGTACAAATATCTACAACAAATAAACACTATTGGATGACTTTGATTTGCTGACTGGTACGCAGTCCATTTGGTCCAATTCTCACCAACCAACAATGGTAAGCCGCTGACGTGAGTCATCTGGGCACAAAAACTACAAAACAAAATTCATACATGACATTTCTAGTTTTAGAGAGGACAGCAGGCTCTGCCACTTAGTCATCTCATGCATAGTTCCCAGCCAAAACAGCTGGAGGCAATCAATTCAGTAAGTCCATGATTCTGCACCCCCCACCCCCCCCCCACCAACACACCCCTCAAGAATGTCTCCTCCCACAGCAGGTTCACTACAAAAAAAACACACACACACAAAAAAACACTTTTCACCATGTGTTTTTGCAGGCCACCACACAAATAATGAGCACTATGTTTAGGAACACAGGTCTCCACTTTCTCTGCTTGAGCATGGTCACTTCTGCTAATTCTTTAAGAAGAAAGACGTTAGAGAAAGAATGAAGGCACATATTGATGAAAGAGAGATATGAACAGCCCCGCTTCAAAATCCAGGTGTGTGCACCGCACTCATTGCAGGCCGGGTGCCAATCCCTGAGCAACTCTGCCCTGTTGCATACGGCCGCTTCCCTCTCCCGTGTCCAATCGGGTATTATCAAACATGCATTTAGTCCCTGGTTTCAGTCAACGTTGCGGCAATGCTGCTGCACTCATTTCAGGCCGGGTGCCAATCCCTGAGCAACTCTGTCCCCGTTGCCCGCGGCCACATCCCTCTCCCGTGTCCAATCGGGTTTTTAACAACATGCCTCTAGTCCCAGTTTCCAGTCAACCTTTTCTTTTCATAGCATGTTTCCTCTCTTATGCATCCAATCCATCGATCCAATCCCAGTCATTTAGATAAAGTATAACCCTTGTAAACTTTTTCCGGCCTATGCTGAGTAGCGCGCTAGCTACCTGGCTAGCCACCTGGCTAGCCACCGGCCTTCCATGCTATACTGCGCATGCGCGTGGCTGGTTCAGCGTTGTCAGTGTTGCCAGATGGCAAATGTTGAATTATCGTACCAGAGGGTCAAAATTATCGTTTTTGGAGTGAAATTATCGTACGCCCCCTCCCCAGTGCGGCGCGCCTTGGCGCGCCTATATCGGGGGGGCTGCGGCTGACCACAGGCTACTTTTTGGACTTGGCATGATTTTTCAACACTGTGATCTCAGCCTGCGTTGCAACAACAACAAAACACCCTGCACGTATTGGCTGCAAATACGTTGTTTGAAGAGATGATTGTCTAAACAGATAGAGTGATAGACGTAGGATTCGTCTAAGTGTCACAAAATGATGAAATTATCGTACATTTGGGGGATTTTGGGATTATTGATCGTACATCGTACAGAGGTCGAAATTATCGTACAAATACGATAATTATCGTACGTCTGGCAACGCTGAGCGTTGTATTAGGTCGGTCCGTCTGCCGTTGCTTGCTTTCAGGCAAAATGGCGATAATCATCAGTTCTGCTGTTGCCTGTCCTTCAGGCCAAAAATGGCTTCTTGTTCAATTTAATTCAATGCTCCTTCTATCGTCACAGCTGCATGTGGTTCTGGCTTCAGCATATGCTTGAATTAAGTTTTTTTGGGGGGTATTCTAGAGGTGAAAGGTTGCAGAAAAGAGGCACCATGAGTTCCCTACTCATTCATTACAACAACTCATTCATGCGGCCTGAGTCATTGCTGACTCCATTCATACTGCAGAGTCATTGCTGACTCCATTCATACTGCAGAGTCATTGCTGACTCCATTCATACAGCAGGGTCATTGCTGACTCCATTCATACGGCCCGAGTCATTGCTGACTCAATTCATATGGCCTGAATCACTGCTGACTCCATTCATACAGCAGAGTCATTGCTGACTCCATTCATACGGCCTGAGTCATTGCTGACTCCATTCATACGGCCTGAATCACTGCTGTCTCCATTTATGTGGCCTCAGTCATACGGGCTTCACAAGCCTCAATCACATGGGTCTTAGCAGATTCCTAAGACCTGCAGCAATGCTCATCATATTAGTTAGCATCATGGGTTAATGTCGACTACATTTTGCTTGTTTATTCAGGTGATATTATCTAGTTCCTGCCTCAATTCAGAGCTTTCCAGGGCGAATCCAGTTTTCCAGTTCCATGTCAAAGGCGTCCCTCTAGCTGGGGAAAAAACCTCCGGGCCCTCATCATCTCTCGAATTCCTGGGCATTAATCTTGACACCAAGCTTATGCAAGCTCCCTCCCCCTCGAGAAATTGTCTCGCATCCACGAAATAGCCCAGTCCTATTCAGCAGCCAGCCACATTTCAAAACGAGACCTTCTGTCTCTGCTCGGCCACCTGAATTTTGCCATGCACATTATTCCCCAAGGGAGGTCATTCATTTCCAGGCTGCTCGATTTAGCATCTTCAGTCCCCAGCCTCCTTGACTCAGTTACCCTCAATGAGGGAGGCCAGGCCAATCTCAAATTCTGGGCACACCTCTTAGAAAATTGGAACGGAATCTCATTTTTCTATGACGAAATCGTCTCGTCTGCCGACGACTTAAAACTTTTCACAGATGCAGCACATTCACTGCTCCCCCTCCTGCTGGACGTCAAAACTAATCAAAAAGGACATGGCACGAAAACCGTGTGTCTCCACAGCCAGTCTCTGCCTCAACTGAACTAAATCCACCGTACAACAGCTCAGCCGAGGGTGCGGGTGCAACTCTCCCAAAGTGACAGTACACGACTGTCAAAACAAATGAAAAAGGCCCATAATAGACATAGACACGCAACTTAAAGTCAAATCCAAGGGGAAAACGTACTTATTAACAATGGTCAGCCCACCTTTAATATTCCAAATGTCAAAATGCACAAATCAGAACGTGCATCTATTAGGAATAGAACAGATAGATAGGAAAACTATGAGAAAAATATCAAGCCAATCTTTGCCTCATACAATTTGGGATAAAGTAAGTGCACAACTAAAGAATATAACATTATGTCTACCCATTTTTAGACATTTTCATGCTATAATAATATAATGCTAAAGGTTAAATATTGCATCTTTAAGCCATTGCTGGCTATGCTCATGCAGGTTGTTGCGACCTTGGTCATTACTGACCTTAAAAATGCAGGTCATCGCTGACCTTTTTTCTTTTGGGGGGGTCCTCCCTTCAACAACTGGGCTGCTGTCTTCATCGGCCTATGCGTCCTACATCCATCCAGAGCAAGCTGCTATATTATCAGCCCAAATATGCCTCCTTCCATGATTGGTAGGAAGTATTAATGCATTTCATTGGTGGTGGTCTTCTCTCCCAATCCCCGTTTGGTGCCCATGCCGGGCAATTTGCATATAACCCCATAAGTGTCCTTGCCATTGCTTAACCTCAGTCAGCCCACGTCCTGACAATTTGCACAACCCATTATCCCTGCATTCTGCTTAAACATCAGTCAGCCCATGTCCTGACAAGTCAGCCCACGTCCTGACAATTTGCTCAACCCATTATCTCTGCATTCTGCTTAAACCTGTCAGCCCACGTCCTGAGAAGTCAGTCCACATCCTGACAACTTGCTCAACCCATTATCCCTGCATCCTGCTTAAACTTCAGTCAGCCCACGTCCTGACAAGTCAGCCAATGTCCTGACAATCTGCATAACCCATCATTCCGGCATTTGCATAAACCTCAATCAGCCCTTGGCCCCCTTTTCCTCATCTCTCCCCATCATCACATGACAAGATCCTGGTTCATCCTTCACTTCAAGACCACACTCCAGAAATGCAACATCCCTGCAGAGAACTATTCCAGTCACTCCTTCAGGATCGGAGCAGCCACATCAGCAGCCATGCAGGGGGTGTCCTCCACCTCCCTTCAACAACTGGGGCGCTGGTCCTCATCAGCCTATGCATCCTACATTCGTCCAGAGCAAGACGCCATATTATCAGCCCAAAGATCCCTCCTTCCATGACTAAAGAGGCAACAAGCACTTCGTTGGTGGTGATCAAACTCTCCTTTTCTCTTCAATGCGCCCATGCCCGGGCTATCCACATCCACTCCCTTGCATCCCCGCTTTGCCTTAAAAAACCCCGGTCAGCCCCTCATCTCCCGGCATGCATAAATTCTCCCCCTGTCAGCACACGACCTGACTAAAGCATACCCCAGGCGAGCTCCATGACCCCCGTTTTCACTATCCCAGTTCCTGAAATAACTTTAAATTCCTTTGGGGGATGTCCTATCTCATACAGCACCGACGCTCTCTCTCATAAGCAAGAGGAGCGTCACATCATGGAGTCATACGCCATACTCAAACCGTCTATTCTGATTCAATAAAGTTTGTTAAAATTATATTAACACATTCACTGCCAGCCATTTTTTTTTTTACTGTAGGTAGCTTCTGCCAAGCCGTTTTTTGAGGATTCTGGCTCATTTTACAAGAGCCGAGGATAATTTTCTGCTTGGACTTTGTGAACACGAAGTTCACAAAAGTACTAATAGAATGTGTGCTTTCTCTGTCTAAAAGAGTTAGTTTGTAGAGTTAGTAGTTATGTAGATATTAGCCGTTGAGTACAGCATGGTTTCAGCGTGTGAGACAGGAAGCTGAGATAATCGCAGTTTTGTGAAATTCAATCAAACAGGCAGAACAGTCACTTTAACCATTTATTTTTGGCATCAGTGAGAGATCAGACATCTGAACAATATAGTTCTGAACACCCTCTCCTTTAAACTCCTCCCTCCGTGGGCGTGTCTGGTGGCGTTTGTCACAAGCCAGTTTCTCCTGCCTGTCTGAGCAGTGAGCAGCCTCCCTCTCTGGCGGCCCCTCGTCGGCGAGTGTGGCGAGTGTGGACTGTGGATGGGACTCAATCGTTTCTTGGATTTTCGGTTGAGAGCTTTGATGAAGCTTTGTGCGATTCTAGGCTTTATGCTGCCCACCCAGTCTATTTTTGGAACCCCACACCGTTGTGCGCCGGTGTGCAGCAGCGTGAAAGCGTTTTCGCCTACAGTATTAGAATGAGGCTCGTTCGTTTCTGGGTTTTCGGAATGCGTGCGATTCTGGCCTTTCTGCGGGTGTTTCAAAGTGTGTTTCACACATAATCTATTATGCAAATTTGCAATCCCCCACGCCAGCACCACTCTCCGCTCTCTGTGTGCTGCTGCTGGCGCGGCCGCTCTCAGGCGAGTCTGGTGACTGATGACTGTAAAATCGCCATGCCATTTCCTTGAGAATGGCTTGCTCCCGCGGCTGTTTTTGGTTGGCTTTCTCTCTGTCGGGAGAGCACTGTCGCCACTTAGTTGGTCGGTAAAATAGATTATACACATTCAATACTTCCAATATTTTTATAGGAGACGTGGGGGACATTGATCCACGTAGCACCGTCAAAAAAAAAATTTTTTTTTTTTGACGAGTCAACTCGTCGTTGGCAGTGAACGGTTGGATTGTGTTTGACGAGTCAACTCGTCATTGGCAGTGAACGTGTTAAGAGTCTCTCATGATTGAAGTGTAGTCGTAGACTGAATTTCAATCATGGAAGACCAAATAAGGCATTAATAGAGCACCCCATGCTGTCATACCCCTCAGCCCAAATGACGTCACTAAATGACGTCACCATCTCCGACGTCACCTTCTCCATGACGTCACCTTTGCAGTGTGACGTCAGTTGCCCAAATGACATCAGTTATGACATCATAAATGCCCTTCTCCCAAATGACATCAGTTATGACATCATAAATGACATCAGTTATGACATCATAAATGCCCTTCTCCTGGTACTATATAAAGCCCCCATCACCACAGCTTAAATCACACTTGTGCAGTCATCACTCACCTTGTGTCAGCATCACGCATTCATCCAGCATCTCCAGACCAAAAAGCTTCATCCCACCACCTCCCCAGATCACCACCAATGTCATGACTCCTGTTGGAAACAAATCCCCTTAGGGGGGATGTCCTATCTCATACAGCACCGACGCCCTCTCTCATAAGCAAGAGGAGCGTCACATCATGGAGTCATACGCCATACTCAAACCGTCTATTCTGATTCAATAAAGTTTGTTAAAATTATATTAAGAGTCTCTCATGATTGAAATGTCTTACAGACATATTGAACCAAAGCAAATAGGATAAAGGTGAAATTTCATTGTGTTATTTACACTATTCTATATCAAAGAATCCTATTAAGTGGAAACAATTCAATTGTCTCCCTTGTCGTATGTTCGTTAACATGTTGCTTTATTTAATAAATTGGTGTGCGCTTTAACTCTCTTAGCATCCTTGTTGCTGGTCTGAAGAATAAGATTACAGTGCAAGTCCAATATGAGTAGGCTGTTGATGGATAAGTGTATTTTTTTGGCACAGTATTTGCATGTTTCCAGGTCATGTTTGTCCAGGTAATCTTTGTTGTGACAGGAATATAAATATGAGTAACATGATCCATTGAACAGGTGTGGATAGAGCAGACAAAAGGTGAGCTGCTGTCAGGTAGAGAGATAATACTTCTGTCCACAGATCACACTACGCTGAAGCTGCTGACGAGAGACGGAGGAGTCCAGCACACCAGGTTGGAAGACATGCTTTCATCACTTTACTGAAACTAACTGCTTCAGTGTCAGAATTATCTAGCCAGCCAGTATGATTTCAATATTGATTGTGTTCAATCTGGTTTCCCTGTTAAAGCAGTAAGCAACATGGCACTCTGATTTCTTAAACATTCCCTAGAAACTGTGGAGTCAAGATGATTAGCCTTGAAGAGAACACATCAGTCTCCATCTCCACCAACAGCTCCGAACTTCAACAGATTCAGCCCTTTATTATTGCTGTAAATGCAATCAACTTGATCCTGGGTTTCCCTACCAATGGCTTTATCCTTTGGCTGATGGTGACCAGAGGAAAAACCGTGATGACCTTGGAGTTCTTCTCTCTCAACCTCACTGTGTCTGAGATGCTTTTCGGTTTGTCAAATATCTGTTATTTCATCTCCTTGTATCACAGCAGTGTCGGTACCTTTTTGGTCTTGTGGGTGGCTTTCTCTAATTTTCTCTTCATTGGCCGCCCGCTCTTCCAGACCTGTATCTGTGTGGAGCGCTACCTTGCGGTCATTTACCCTGTGCTCTTCCTCAGGCTGAAATCACTCAAGTACAGGGTGGCCTGCTGCTCTGTGGTCTGGCTGCTGGTGCTTGGAGTCTGTTTTATCCAAGCCTTTATCATTAAGATGCATGATTTACAATATTTTTACATGAGTCTGTACTTAGTGTTGTTATCAGTGAATCTGTTCTGCTGCCTCTCAGTTCTCAGGGCTTTGAGGAAGCCTGGGCCGGGGGAACGGGAGAGGGAGAAGGGGAGAAGCGCTGATCCAAAGATGAAGGCCTTTAAGGTCATACTGATCATCACATTGTCGACAATCATCAGCTATCTTCCCTTTGTGATAACACTTATACTTGTTACTTATATATCGCATCTAAAGTTCAACCTTTCCTATGTCAGTTCTTTATTTATTGCTATGATGTGTGGGTTTGTTCATCCATTCCTGTACCTCCACCGGACAGGGAAAATACCCTGCATTACAGTATAGCATTCATGCTTGAACCATGTGGCATAACCTCATATCATTTCCTAAGGTTGGGTTGACTACAATTACTTAAAGGAATAGGTCACTTCACCTTAGAGATGCAGTTCTGTTTTCAGCCACCAGAAGTGGCTGCAGAGCAGAGTGTTTGACCTGCCTAGTATTGTATTGACCATGCATTGTTGATGTACCCTGAGCGCCCCGTGCTGGTAGAACTGTTGAATTGATTGCATATAGCGGCACTGCAGGGCAGGGTCAGACTCTGACTAAAAAATGGCCCTGGACTTTTCTACCCAGACAAGCCCACCTCAATCAGCCCACGGCACGTATACTCTGCAACCACCGCCCCATCCACGCACAAACACAAGAGCAAGGCAACATTTTGAAGGGGGAACATTCGGCAACAACCAAAGTTCTCCGCTGAAAGTTTTTTTACGGCGACCTGAGATCGCAGCCCAAATGTTTTGGCTGTTTTTCTAAAATGTTGGTCGTTTGAAGCCGGATTTAGAGGAATATCTCATTTTAAATTAACATTAGACTGCAGGGGGTTCCCCAAGCCCCGGTCACTGGTGATTTCTCTGCCTAGTGGCCAATGTGCGACCGGTTGCTTTATAGATTTAATTTTTGTTTTTGTTGGCTATTTTTGGAGTGTCAGCTGAGCTTCTCCCTCTTAATTCGAACGAGACTGACATGGTCGCTTTCGCCAAACTTTTAGCCAGACAGAGAATACTATTAGCTTGGAAACTACCTAGAGCACCCCCTTTCTCCACCTGGCTAAAAGACATGATCTCCTTCCTTAGACTAGAAAAGATTAAGTATGCAGTCAGGGGGGTCAATGAGACATTCAAAAAAAAGTGGCAGCCCTTTATTTATTACTTTAACAGTCTCTCTGTTCTTCCTGCTGACTAACTATTTATATTGTTGTTGTTGCTGAACCTGAACCCAAATATTTTTTTGAGTGTGTGTGACTGTGTGTGTGTTTTCTGTTTTGTATTATTAGTTATGTATCTAATAGATGTATTTCTTTCTTTTTACTTTTTCATTTGTCAGTTTCTGTTATGCTTATCCTGCTTGTTGTTAAAAATTGTTTAAAAGAAAAAAATAACAAAAAAGGTGACCTGTACAGATTTCAAACCTCTGTGCATATGTTTGTACCTCACCAATAAAAATTGTAAAAAAAACAAAAAAACAAAACATTCGGCAACAACCAAAGGTCTCCGCCGAATTTTTTTGACAGCACCTTAGATCGCAGCTGAAATGTTTTGGCTGTTTTTCTAAAATGTTGGTCGTTTGAAGCCAGATTTAGAGGAATATCTCATTTTAAATTAACATTAGACTGCAGGGGGTTGCCCAAGCCCCGGTCACTGGTGATTTCTCTGCCTAGTGGCCAATGTGCGACCGGCTGCTTTATAGATTGAATTTTTGGGGGTTGAACTTCGACAGTCCTTGCTTCCTTTATCAAACTAATAGCATTAACATTAGCTGCATATTCAACAGCCAGAATCTAACTTTATGTTACCTGCCCTGCCTGATGTCACACTGTGGGATATGCCACTTTCCACCACACATCAGATGATGATAATAATACACTTTATTTGTATAGCACCTTTCTTAACAAGGTTACATGGCGCTTGTACAAGTAAAAAAGCAACAACCATAGAATATAATAAGCTGTAAATACAAATGGAAAGCAATTTTTATAAAGGTCTAAATAAAGGTTTATTATAATTAAATTACAACAATAGCTAATGAGCTGTATTGAGCCATTCTGGTAGGAAATGCATGTTGCATCATGATAATACTTTGAATTTAATTAAACTTAATTGTAACATATCAGAGATTAATAGAAACATATTGAATGCATGCTATATCACTCTGTATCAAATTTTAATTGTGCCCACGTATTTCATAGACTAGAGAACGTTTTCTTTGTTCTAACAAATGTACATTGCCTGTTTGTGTTTCGAAATATGGATATTTTTATATAAAAAATTTAGCATTAGGCCTTTATAAAAATGTTTTTGTATTGGCACGCTCATGGATACATATTTGAGGTTTGTTTATTATTTGGGGGGAAAGGACCACTGGAACAAACGCCGCAAACATGATCCGGCTACTTTTTCAATCTGACTGGCTACTCAAAAGTTTGGGGAACTCCCTGGACTGTTGTGATGTCATTATTCAGTTTTACCCATCAATATTTGCTCCTTTTCTCATTATGGTAAATACTGTATGTTTTTTTTTTGGTCAATTATTTGTGCTGTTATGGTTATTACTGTAGCTTAGTCACTCACTTCTACACTATTTCCACAGGAGTAGTCCTGTGGGGATGGTGCATTTCCAAAGTGGGCTGCTGGGGGTCACTGTCTCAAAAAAATTTCATTCCCATTTTATTCCCGCTTCCCCCCCTGGTCAAGCGGCCTACCAGCCCACTGGCCCACCGGGATTTGTCCCGGTGCTCCCGATGGCCAGGCCGACTATGCTGCAGGGGGATTTCAGAGGGGAGATCAAAGACAATTTTGGCCATGACCGTTGGGGGGTCATGCCTATGTTCCCCGGGTTCTATGTTCCCCGGGTTCTATGTTCCCCGCTCCTGCTAAAAAGGGTTCTATGTTCCCCGGGTCCTATGTTCCCCGCTCCCGAAAAAGGGTCCTATGTTCCTCGGGTCCTATGTTCCCCGCTCCCGAAAAAGGGTCCTATGTTCCCCGCTCGTATGCGTAAAGTCGGCGAGTGCAAACCACAATATCTTGAGGTTGTGAGATTTCATTGACAGACTGCATGAGGGAAAGCTCGAGTCTATAGGCTCAGATATATGCACACATTCAGCAGCAGGAGCAGCAACATGCTATCCATAATATTACATTTTTCAGAGAGAGAGAGAGAGAGAGGGAGAGATCAATATTTGCAACATTCACGCAGCACAAATCGCTATATAACCCAGAGACATGCACAAGTTCTGTAAAGCCATTCAAATAAATTGTTTAATTTCGCTTTCCTCTGCAACAGGCTACTTCCCACAGGCTACTTCGCAAGCATAATGGGTGTAGAAAAAATAAAGCGAAATAATAAGTGTTATATCACTACGTGGCCGACATATGCTTCTCTAGCCTCTGTATAAATGTTACAAATTGCTAGGGAAAACTTTCTTATCGTGGCATTGTGCCAGGAAAACATGAGGCATAGCCTACTGCGCCATAGCGCATTGCAGAAACTTTTGCAAGCCGAACCCCATATTTTCAAGATGAGCCAGAGAGAGCCAGAGACCCGAGGCAGTGCACTGTAGTATGGAGTCACGCTGAAAAAGGTGCGCTGTCTCTGGGCAGTGGGTGTTGGGTGCTGGGGGTGAAGTGAAGGATGGTTGTGGAGGCGTCCGGCGGTGCGCTACTCGCTGACTTTACGCATATGAGCGGGGAACATAGAATCCGGGGAACATAGGACCCTTTTTCGGGAGCGGGGAACATAGGACCCGGGGAACATAGGACCCTTTTTAGCAGGAGCGGGGAACATAGACCCCTGGTCATCAACATTCTTTAAGGCTCTCAATGCAATTCTCCATGGATGTGCGCATACAGAAAAAAAACAAAAAAAACAAAAATGCAGTTGAACAGCCGCCCTCGACCAGAAAATCAGTTCACTTCCGTGTCAGAATGACAAATACCGTTATTAGCAATTTATTACAGTGCACTCTTATAGAAGTGATCACCTTGGGACGGGTCAAATTGATCACTATAAGAGGACGTTCATTATAACTGATTTTTTTCTTTTTCTTCTTTATTTCTCATGCAGATTACCATCTAAATGTAATTTTTATATGTATTACATGAATACAGCACCTATAAAGTAAAGGAATGTTATTTGACTTTAAAAATCCATACAGTGAGTTAGGCCTCCAGCTGTTTCAAACACAGCTGTCTTGCGTCCACAGACAGAGATGCCGTGATCTCTCCATATACAGACAGACACAGAGTATCGCTGCTGTATCTCGTTGGCTCATTTTTGGAAGTTTGTAAGTGAAAACATAATAAAATTACTGTAGTTTCAATTTTTTCCCCCATTATTCTCAGGTGGGAGAAGGCCCAAAATGATCACTGTAAGCGGAGTATTGATCACTATAAGCGAATTATTGAAACAGCATGTGTCTAGGAATGATTCGGGACCAAGCTTTTTGATCAAGCGGTTGATCACTATAGTATAAGCAGATTCCACTGTAGTGAGTTAGACCTCTCCTTCTGGGTTAGTTCTGCTTTGTTCTTTACTTTCACTTGGTATCCATCTGGCTCCTTGTTTTCCTCTGTGTTTAAATAATGTCTTGGACTATTTTCAATAATGAAGACTACTTAACAGCTAACGCCCAGTTCACATCACAGTGCATGCCCCCTTTCTTTGAGGTTGTATAACCCATTAATTGTTGGGCTCGCCCCCTTTCTCTGATGCGGTCTCCTCACCCATTCACAGTTTGCCACACGTGGCAATAACCAATCAGCCTCTCCATTCCTCTCCAGCTGATCCCAATCACCTAATCAGCGTAGTATATCAGGGTCCATGTTTTGTACTCTGTTTGCTATGTGCTGTGTATGTGCCATATGTCATTCTCAGTTGCTGATCATCATCCTGAAGCAGTTTTTTGCCCCACCTCCTCCCCTGACCACCACCATCGTCATGACTCCTGATTGAAGAATTCCCTATGGGGGATTTCCTATCCTATTCTTCACTGACGACGCCCTCATCATCTCAGGAGAGCGTCATCATATCATGGAGTCATACGCCAAAATTAATTTGTTGTATCATTAAAGACTTAAACTTTCTACTAGTCTCTCATGATTGAATTACTGTAGCAGAACATTGTTTTAAAATGCTACTCCCACTAATGGATTGTATGATTTATTACATTTTTATTATTTGTGTTAGTTTTCAGACGATTGTGCAAAATTAATTTCAGATGATTGTGCTCAATGCCCATCGACCCTGTGACTGTTGTAAATTTCCAAAATGTCAACCCTGTTATTTACATATGTTGTGATAATAAAGTCATAGCTTATCAAATGGGATGCAAATAGTGAACGAGTGCATGATCCTGCTCAGTGTGTCAACAATGTGCCATTAAAAAGATAACAATGATGAAGACATTTGTATGAGTCTTCATTTGTAATTGCACACTTATGTGGATTGATCCAGGCGCATTGTCATGTTCTGTTCTGTTCTGTTGGATGACTTTGATTTGCTGACTGGTCCATTTTGTCCAATTCTCACCAACCAACATCATTAAAAAGGTTAAGCCGCTGACGTGAGTCATCTGGGCACAAAAACTCCAAAACAAAATTCATACATGACATTTCTAGTTTTAGAGAGGACGGCAGGCTCTGCCACATGTCTCATGCATAGTTCCCAGCCAAAACAGCTGGAGGCAATCAATTCAGTCAGTCCATGATTGTGCAACCCCCCCCCCCCCTCAAGAATGTGTCCTCCTACAGGTTCACTACAAAAAAAAGTAAGTAAAAAAAAAAAAAAAAGGGAAATCTAAGTTTCACCATGTGTTTTTGCAGGCAACCACACAAACAATGAGCACTATGTTTAGGAACACAGGTCTCCACTTTCTCTGCTTGAGCATGGTCGCATGGTCACTTCTGCTAATTATTTAAGAAGAAAGACGTTAGAGAAAGAATGAAGGCACATATTGATGAAAGAGAGGTATGAACCATCTGATTAATGTAATTAAAGTACCGTATGCTGATTGTATTGCGATGTGTAAATTAATCACACTCATGGTATTTCCACTCCTCTAAATCAATCTTTAGAATTTGAATTTGAAATCAGTTCCCTGCTTGCCTTGTAAGAGCCGTTGAGAATTCTGGGATATGGTGTCCTTGACTTGATATTCTACCACATAAGTCTGGTCCTTTGGCTCTTGCCAGAGCAACTTTCTCTGAATCCAAGGTGCATACAGTATGAGTGTACAAGCAGTGCACCCTTGTGGTTAAATTGAGAATAGCAGTTTCTGAATACAGAGACTTCATAATGCAGGGGGAAGGAGATGATCATGCCATGCATAAATCACTGTACCATCAACAAAGAGATGTCTCTCTCACTCTCGCTCTTTTACACACACACACACACACACACACACACACACACACACACACACACACACACACACACACACACACACCTAGACAATATTATAAAGTGCATTTTAGCCAAATTAATTCATCCTTTGTAATAGAACTCAGATGTGAAAACTTACAAGTGTCCTTGGTGATGGTTGTTGTAGCCTGCAGCAGGACCTCAGGACCTGTAACGGGTCCTTGGTGATGGTTGTTGTAGCCTGCAGCAGGGCCTCAGGACCTGTAACGGGTGTTGGTGATGGTTGTTGTAGCCTGCAGCAGGACCTCAGGACCTGTAACGGGTCCTTGGTGATGGTTGTCGTAGGCTGCAGCAGGACCTCAGGACCTGTAACGGATCCTTGGTGATGGTTGTCGTAGCCTGTAGCAGGACCTCAGGACCTGTAACGGATCCTTGGTGATGGTTGTTGTAGCCTGTAGCAGGACCTCAGGACCTGTAACGGATCCTTGGTGATGGTTGTTGTAGCCTGCAGCAGGACCTCAGGTCCTGTAACGGATCCTTGGTGATGGTTGTTGTAGCCTGCAGCAGGACCTCAGGTCCTGTAACGGATCCTTGGTGATGGTTGTTGTAGCCTGCAGCAGGACCTCAGGTCCTGTAACGAGTCCTTGGTGATGGTTGTTGTAGCCTGCAGCAGGACCTCAGGTCCTGTAACGGATCCTTGGTGATGGTTGTTGTAGCCTGCAGCAGGACCTCAGGTCCTGTAACGGGTCCTTGGTGATGGTTGTTGTAGCCTGCAGCAGGACCTCAGGTCCTGTAACGGATCCTTGGTGATGGTTGTTGTAGCCTGTAGCAGGACCTCAGGTCCTGTAACGGGTCCTTGGTGATGGTTGTTGTAGCCTGCAGCAGGACCTCAGGACCTGTAACGGGTCCTTGGTGATGGTTGTCGTAGCCTGCAGCAGGACCTCAGGACCTGTAACGAGTCCTTGGTGATGGTTGTTGTAGCCTGTAGCAGGACCTCAGGACCTGTAACGGATCTTTGGTGATGGTTGTTGTAGCCTGCAGCAGGACATCAGGACCTGTAACGGGTCCTTGGTGATGGTTGTTGTAGCCTGTAGCAGGACCTCAGGACCTGTAACAAGTCCTTGGTGATGGTTGTTGTAGCCTGCAGCAGGACCTCAGGTCCTGTAACGAGTCCTTGGTGATGGTTGTTGTAGCCTGTAGCAGGACCTCAGGTCCTGTAACGGGTCCTTGGTGATGGTTGTTGTAGCCTGCAGCAGGACCTCAGGTCCTGTAACGGGTCCTTGGTGATGGTTGTTGTAGCCTGTAGCAGGACCTCAGGACCTGTAACGGATCCTTGGTGATGGTTGTTGTAGCCTGTAGCAGGACCTCAGGTCCTGTAACGGGTCCTTGGTGATGGTTGTTGTAGCCTGTAGCAGGACCTCAGGTCCTGTAACGGGTCCTTGGTGATGGTTGTTGTAGCCTGTAGCAGGACCTCAGGACCTGTAACGGGTCCTTGGTGATGGTTGTTGTAGCCTGCAGCAGGACCTCAGGGTCCATAAATAGCTTCATAGTTTGCTGAGCAATTAAGGCCTGAAATGTATTATTCAAACAGAATTTTCCTCCATGATGGGAACCACTATCTCCTCCTGCAGGCAAATAGAAAATGAGAGATTTCGCTTTTTTGTAGAAAGGTGAAAATTAGCCTACACTTACATAGCTACCGTATCTGTGCATGTTTACAATAATCAAATCTGGCACATATGATTTGACATTTGTGTGATCATGATCCACCATTTGAAGGCTAATACCAAAATAATTGGTATTTAGTTTCATGTGTATGTTTTTCTTTCTTTCTTTCTATCTTTCTTTCTTTCTTTCTTTCTTTCTTTCTTTCTTTCTTTCTTTCTTTCTTTCTTTCTTTCTTTCTTTTTTCTTTCTTTCTTTCTTTCTTCCTTTCTTTCTTTCTTTCTTTCTTTCTTTCCAAATAAATGTGCATATTCCACATTTCTGCATTTCAACCCACTAATTTCCATCTCCATAATGCTAATAATAGTAATTTCTGACACTCTCATCTAAATGTCTTACAGACATATTGACCCAAAGCAAATAGGATAAAGGTGACATTTCATGAATGTATGAATTACACTATTATATATCAAAGAATCCTATTAAGTGGAAACAATTGTTCTCCCTTGTCGTATGTTCGTTAACATGTTGCTTTATTTAAATTGGTGTGCGCTTTAACTCTCTTAGCATCCTTGTTGCTGGTCTGAAGAATAAGATTACAGTGCAAGTCCAATATGAGTAGGCTGTTGATGGATAAGTGTATTTTTTGGCACAGTATTTGCATGTTTCCAGGTCATGTTGGTCCAGGTAATCTTTGCTGTGACAGGAATATAAATATGAGTAACATGATCCATTGAACAGGTGTGGATAGATCAGAGAAAAGGTGAGCTGCTGTCAGGTAGAGAGATAATACTTCTGTCCACAGATCACACTACGCTGAAGCTGCTGACGAGAGACGGAGGAGTCCAGCACACCAGGTTGGAAGACATGCTTTCATCACTTTACTGAAACTAACTGCTTCAGTGTCAGAATTATCTAGCCAGCCAGTATGATTTCAATATTGATTGTGTTAAATCTGGTTTCCCTGTTAAAGCAGTAAGCAACATGGCACTCTGATTTCTCAAACATTCCCTAGAAACTGTGGAGTCAAGATGATTCGCCTTGAAGAGAACACATCAGTCTCCGTCTTCACCAACAGCTCCGACCCTCAACCGATTCAGTCCCTATTTATTGCTGGAAATGCAATCAACTTGATCCTGGGTTTCCCTACCAATGGCTTTATCCTTTGGCTGATGGTGACCAGAGGAAAAACCGTGATGACCTTGGAGTTCTTCTCTCTCAACCTCACTGTGTCTGAGATGCTTTTTGGTTTGTCAAATATCTGTTATTTAATCTACTTGTATCACAGCAGTGTCGATGTCTTTCGGGTCTTGTTTATGGTTTTCTTCCATTTTCTCTTCATTGGCCGCCCGCTCTTCCAGACCTGTATCTGTGTGGAGCGATACCTTGCGGTCATCCACCCTGTGCTCTTCCTCAGGCTGAAATCACTCAAGTACAGGGTGGCCTGCTGCTCTGTGGTCTGGCTGCTGGTGCTTGGAGTCTGTTTTATCCAAGCCTTTACCCTTGACACAAGAAATAATGAGGTGTTACAATATTTTGACATGAGTCTGTACTTAGTGTTGTTGTCAGTGAATCTGTTCTGCTGCCTCTCAGTTCTCAGGGCTTTGAAGAAGCCTGGGCCGGGGGAAGGGGAGAGGGAGAAGGGGAGAAGCGCTGATCCAAAGATGAAGGCCTTTAAGGTCATACTGATCATCACAGTGTCGACAATCATCAGCTATCTTCCCTTCTTGATAATACTTTCAATTCAATCTCATTTATCCGATCCAGAGTTCAACACTGCCTATGCCATTATCATATTTATTGCTATTATGACTGGGTTTGTCCACCCATTGCTGTACCTCCGCCGGACAGGGAAAATACCCTGCATTACAGTATAGCATTCATGCTTGAGCCATGTGAGATAACGTCATAATTAACTAAGGTTTGGTTGACTACAATTACTTTAAGGAATAGGCTTTGCAACCCGCTTTGTATCAATCTGGGTAATATAAGCAGATGGTCAGTGTTTACCTTCTCTACACAGACGCAGCCAGGAATCCTTTGACCTAATTCACCTCCAGCATTGTCACGAGATCACCACGGGGTTGGGTGGGAGAATGATCACTGTAAGCGGAGTATTGATCACTAAAAGTGAATTATTGAAACAGCATGTGTCTAGGAATGATTCTGGACCAAGCTTTTTGATCAATAGACCAATTATACGCCTACGTCACAATGACAACAAGCGGCGTCAGATGCGCAAGACGGAGGCAGAAAGACAGACTCCGCGCAGCCCTGTCAAGTAGTTTTCCAGTCGCGCGAAAACTATTCAAGCTAGATATGTCTTCGTGTTGTACAGTGGGATGCCAGAATCGGAAAGCTATTGTAGGAGAGTATTCGGGTCCGCCTATTCACACTTGGTTAATAAAATAATAAACGATAGAGCCAGGCTGTAACGTTATAATTCACCTAATTCTCCCCACATATCCTGTTCTACGCAACTCGAGGGAACATACACAGCCTCGCACACATGCAATAGAACACAACACAACACTGAACACTCTGTTACACTATCTACAAAGCAAGGACTAAAGTTTTACCGAATCCCGTCAACTCATACTGCTTTTAATGCTAACCGTAAGTGTCTTTGGTTGCAAGCCGAAAGAGGAAATCGTTAAAAATGCCCGACTTTGCAGTGCTCGCTCATTTCATATCAGGTAAACTGTAGTAGGCTGCAGCCACATCGCTCGGTTAGTTAACAACCAAGTAACGTTAAATAATGTCATTATTGAGTTGAACTGATTGGAACGAGGACATCATTAAAAATGCCCGACTTTGTAGTGCTCTTCATAATCAGGTAAGCTGCCTGAAACTGTAGGCTGCTCAACATCGCTCGGTTAGTTAACGGACCAAGTAACGTTACATAATGTCATTATTGAGTTGTGTGCATTATCAACATAACAATATATCTTTGCAAGTTACAGAATAATTATCTACGCTATCCCCAGTTATAAAGGAATGCACGATATGTATTGCTGGCCATAGGCTTGGCCAATTGACAGCGCCAGTGCGTATGGGTCTGTAAGACATATCCCATTAAACAACGTTAATTTCGATGCATAACATTGCTTATCACTAGGCGATAAGCTGTGGTAGTAAGCCGAGAACTGCATTTTAAAACTAAAATATAACTGTGTGTTGCAGATGGGCACAGAGCAGTCCTGACAGCGGGGCTTTCACACAGTTCCCACTGTCTGTCAATGCTGGACTGACGGCTTTTTGCCTACACGATGCGCGCGCAGCTCAATGTTGACAAGCTGTATAAGGGGTCTATATAAGCGGTTGATCACTATAAGTGGATTCCACTGTAGTGAGTTAGACCTCTCCTTCTGGGTTAGTTCTGCTGTGTTCTTTACTTTCATTTGGTATCCCTCTGGCTCCTTGTTTTCCTCTGTGTTTAATTACTGTAGCAGAACATTGTTTTAAAATGCTGCTCCCCCTAATGGATTGTATGATTTATTCAATTTTTATTATTTGTGTTAGTTTTCAAACGATTGTGCAAAATGAATTTCAGATGATTGTGCTCAATGCCCATCGACCCTGTGACTGTTGTAAATTTCCTAAATGTCAACCCTGTTATTTACATATGTTGTGATAATAAAGTCATAGCTTATCAAACGGGATGCAAATAGTGAACGAGTGCATGATCCTCCTGGCTCAGTGTGTCAACAATGTGTCATTAAAAAGATAACAATGATGAAGACATTTGTATGAGCCTTCATTTGTAATTGCACACTTATGTGGATTGATCCAGGCACATTGTCATGTTATCTCATAAGAGATGTCTTCCTCCAAATAAAATTATGTAGCAACTCATCAAGAGTGGAGCAGTGGAGTTTGGCTATACACACAGTATCCTCCTGTGTCCAAACTTTTGGTTTTGACCCACGAGAAATGCACCATGTAATGCACTATAATGCAATGCTGGACACATCTGTTACTGTGCTAACTCAATTTGTACAGAACTTTGCTATGAAGACCCTGGGTGATGATTGTGCAACCCCCGCCCCGCCCCCCCCTCAAGAATGTCTCCTCCCACAGCAGGTTCACTACAAAAATCACACACAAAAAAACGCTTTTCACCATGTGTTTTTGCAGACCACCACACAAATAATGAGCACTATGTTTAGGAACACAGGTCTCCACTTTCTCTGCTTGAGCATGGTCACTTCTGCTAATTCTTTAAGAAGAAAGATGTAGGCACATATTGATGAAAGAGAGATATGAACCATCTGATTAATGTAATTAAAGTATGCTGATTGTATTGTGATGTGTAAATTAATCACACTCATGGTATTTCCACTCCTCTAAATCAATCTTTAGAATTTGAATTTGAAATCAGTTCCCTGCTTGCCTTGTAAGAGCCGTTGAGAATTCTGGGATATGGTGTCCTTGACTTGATATTCTACCACATAAGTCTGGTCCTTTGGCTCTTGCCAGAGCAACTTTCTCTGAATCCAAGGTGCATATGAGTGTACAAGCAGTGCACCCTAGTGGTTAAATTGAGAATAGCAGTTTCTGAATACAGAGACTTCATAATGCAGGGGGAAGGAGATGATCATGCCATGCATAAATCACTGTACCATCAACAAAGCGATGTCTCTCTCACTCTCGCTCTTTTACACACACACACACACACACACACACACACACACACACACACACACACACGCACGCACGCATGCACACACACACACGCACACACAACACACACACACACACACACACACACACACCTAGACAATATTATAAAGTGCATTTTAGCCAAATTAATTCATCCTTTGTAATAGAACTCAGATGTGAAAACTTACAAGTGTCCTTGGTGATGGTTGTTGTAGTCTGCAGCAGGACCTCAGGACCTGTAACAGGTCCTTGGTGATGGTTGTTGTAGCCTGCAGCAGGACCTCAGGACCTGTAACGGGTCCTTGGTGATGGTTGTTGTAGCCTGCAGCAGGACCTCAGGACCTGTAACGAGTCCTTGGTGATGGTTGTTGTAGCCTGCAGGAGGACCTCAGGACCTGTAACAAGTCCTTGGTGATGGTTGTTGTAGCCTGCAGCAGGACCTCAGGACCTGTAACGAGTCCTTGGTGATGGTTGTTGTAGCCTGCAGGAGGACCTCAGGACCTGTAACGGGTCCTTTGTGATGGTTGTTGTAGCCTGCAGCAGGACCTCAGGACCTGTAACGAGTCCTTTGTGATGGTTGTTGTAGCCTGCAGCAGGGCCTCAGGACCTGTAACGAGTCCTTGGTGATGGTTGTTGTAGCCTGCAGCAGGACCTCAGGACCTGTAACGAGTCCTTTGTGATGGTTGTTGTAGCCTGCAGCAGGGCCTCAGGACCTGTAACGGTCCTTGGTGATGGTTGTTGTAGCCTGCAGCAGGACCTCAGGACCTGTAACGAGTCCTTTGTGATGGTTGTTGTAGCCTGCAGCAGGACCTCAGGACCTGTAATGGTACCTTTGTGATGGTTGTTGTAGCCTGCAGCAGGACCTCAGGACCTGTAATGGGTCCTTGGTGATGGTTGTCGTAGGCTGCAGCAGGACCTCAGGACCTGTAACGGTCCTTGGTGATGGTTGTTGTAGCCTGCAGCAGGACCTCAGGACCTGTAATGGGTCCTTGGTGATGGTTGTTGTAGCCTGCAGCAGGACCTCAGGACCTGTAACGGTCCTTGGTGATGGTTGTCGTAGCCTGCAGCAGGACCTCAGGGTCCATAAATAGCTTCATAGTTTGCTGAGCAATTAAGGCCTGAAATGTATTATTCAAACAGAATATTCCTCCATGATGGGAACCACTATCTCCTCCTGCAGGCAAATAGAAAATGAGAGATTTGGCTTTTTTGTAGAAAGGTGAAAATTAGCCTACGCTTACATAGCAACTGTATCTGTGCATGTTTACAGTAATCAAATCTGGCACACTGCAAGTTATATGATTTGACATTTGTGTGATCATGATCCGCCATTTGAAGGCTAATACCAAAATAATTGGTATTTAGTTTCATGTGTATGTTTTTCTTTCTGTCTTTCTTTCTTTCTTTCTTTCTTTCTTTCCAAATAAATGTGCATATTCCACATTTCTGCATTTCCACCCACTAATTTCCATCTCCATAATGCTAATAATAGTCATTTCTGACACTCTCATCTAAATGTCTTACAGACATATTGACCCAAAGCAAATAGGATAAAGGTGACATTTCATGAATGTATGAATTACACTATTCTATATCAAAGAATCCTATTAAGTGGAAACAATTGTTCTCCCTTGTTCTATGTTCATTAACATGTTGCTTTATTTAAATTGGTGTGCGCTTTAACTCTCTTAGCATCCTTGTTGCTGGTCTGAAGAATAAGATTACAGTGCAAGTCCAATATGAGTAGGCTGTTGATGGATAAGTGTATTTTTTTGGCACAGTATTTGCATGTTTCCAGGTCATGTTTGTCCAGGTAATCTTTGCTGGGACAGGAATATAAATATGAGTAACATGATCCATTGAACAGGTGTGGATAGAGCAGAGAAAAGGTGAGCTGCTGTCAGGTAGAGAGATAATACTTCTGTCCACAGATCACACTACGCTGAAGCTGCTGACGAGAGACGGAGGAGTCCAGCACACCAGGTTGGAAGACATGCTTTCATCACTTTACTGAAACTAACTGCTTCAGTGTCAGAATTATCTAGCCAGCCAGTATGATTTCAATATTGATTGTGTTCAATCTGGTTTCCCTGTTAAAGCAGTAAGCAACATGGCACTCTGATTTCTTAAACATTCCCTAGAAACTGTGGAGTCAAGATGATTCGCCTTGAAGAGAACACATCAGTCTCCGTCTTCACCAACAGCTCCGACCCTCAACCGATTCAGTCCCTATTTATTGCTGGACATGCAATCAACTTGATCCTGGGTTTCCCTACCAATGGCTTTATCCTTTGGCTGATGGTGACCAGAGGAAAAACCGTGATGACCTTGGAGTTCTTCTCTCTCAACCTCACTGTGTCTGAGATGCTTTTTGGTTTGTCAAATATCTGTTATTTCATCTCCTTTTATCACAGCAGTGTCGGTGTCTTTCAGGTCTTGTTTTTGGTTTTCTTCAATTGTCTCTTCATGGGCCGCCCGCTCTTCCAGACCTGTATCTGTGTGGAGCGCTACCTTGCGGTCATCCACCCTGTGCTCTTCCTCAGGCTGAAATCACTCAAGTACAGGGTGGCCTGCTGCTCTGTGGTCTGGCTGCTGCTGCTTGGAGTCTGTTTTATCCAAGCCTTTACCTTTGACACAACAAATGATGAGGTGTTACAATATTTGTCCATGGCTCTGTACTTAGTGTTGTTCTCAGTGAATCTGTTCTGCTGCCTCTCAGTTCTCAGGGCTTTGAAGAAGCCTGGGCCGGGGGAAGGGGAGAGGGAGAAGGGGAGAAGCGCTGATCCAAAGATGAAGGCGTTTAAGGTCATACTGATCATCACAGTGTCGACAATCATCAGCTATCTTCCCTTTGTGATAACACTTATAATTCAATCTTATTTATCCGGTCCAGAGATCAACACTTCCTATGTCATTATCGAATTTATTGCTATTATGACTGGGTTTGTCCACCCATTGCTGTACCTCCGCCGGACAGGGAAAATACCCTGCATTACAGAATAGCATTCATGCTTGAGCCATGTGAGGTAAGGTCGTAATTAACTAAGGTTTGGTTGACTACAATTACTTTAAGGAATAGGCTTTGCAACCCGCTTTGTATCAATCTGGGTAATATAAGCAGATGGTCAGTGTTTACCTTCTCTACACAGACGCAGCCAGGAATCCTTTGACCTAATTCACCTCCAGCATTGTCACGAGATCACCACGGGGTTGGGTGGGAGAAGGCCCAAAATGATCACTGTAAGCGGAGTATTGATCACTATAAGTGAATTATTTAAACAGCATGTGTATAGGAATGATTCGGGACCAAGCTTTTTGATCAATATAAGCGGTTGATCACTATAAGTGGATTCCACTGTAGTGAGTTAGACCTCTCCTTCTGGGTTAGTTCTGCTTTGTTCTTTACTTTCACTTGGTATCCCTCTGGCTCCTTGTTTTCCTCTGTGTTTAATTAATGTAGCAGAACATTGTTTTAAAATGCTGCTCCCCCTAATGGATTGTATGATTTATTACATTTTTATTATTTGTGTTAGTTTTCAAACGATTGTGCAAAATGAATTTCAGATGATTGTGCTCAATGCCCATCGACCCTGTGACTGTTGTAAATTTCCTAAAATGTCAACCCTGTTATTTACATATGTTGTGATAATAAAGTCATAGCTTATCAAATGGGATGCAAATAGTGAACGAGTGCATGATCCTGGCTCAGTGTGTCAACAATGTGCCATTAAAAAGATAACAATGATGAAGACATTTGTATGAGTCTTCATTTGTAATTGCACACTTATGTGGATTGATCCAGGCACATTGTCATGTTATCTCATAAGAGATGTCTTCCTCCAAATAAAATTATGTAGCAACTCATCAAGAGTGGAGCAGTGGAGTTTTGTTGTTGTAGCCTGCAGCAGGACCTCAGGACCTGTAACGGGTCCTTGGTGATGGTTGTTGTAGCCTGCAGCAGGACCTCAGGACCTGTAACGGGTCCTTGGTGATGGTTGTTGTAGCCTGCAGCAGGACCTCAGGACCTGTAACGGGTCCTTGGTGATGGTTGTCGTAGCCTGCAGCAGGACCTCAGGTCCTGTAACGGGTCCTTGGTGATGGTTGTCGTAGCCTGCAGCAGGACCTCAGGACCTGTAACGGGTCCTTGGTGATGGTTGTTGTAGCCTGCAGCAGGACCTCAGGGTCCATAAATAGCTTCATAGTTTGCTGAGCAATTAAGGCCTGAAATGTATTATTCAAACAGAATATTCCTCCATGATGGGAACCACTATCTCCTCCTGCAGGCAAATAGAAAATGAGAGATTTTGCTTTTTTGTAGAAAGGTGAAAATTAGCCTAAGCTTACATAGCTACCGTATCTGTGCATGTTTACAATAATCAAATCTGGCACATATGATTTGACATTTGTGTGATCATGATCCGCCATTTGAAGGCTAATACCAAAATAATTGGTATTTAGTTTCATGTGTATGTTTTTCTTTCTTTCTTTCTTTCTTTCTTTCTTTCTCTCTTTCTTTCTTTCTTTCTTTCTTCTTTTCTTTCTTTCTTTCTTTCTTTCTTTCTTTCCAAATAAATGTGCATATTCCACATTTCTGCATTTCCACCCACTAATTTCCATCTCCATAATGCTAATAATAGTAATTTCTGACACTCTCATCTAAATGTCTTACAGACATATTGACCCAAAGCAAATAGGATAAAGGTGACATTTCATGAATGTATGAATTACACTATTCTATATCAAAGAATCCTATTAAGTGGAAACAATTGTTCTCCCTTGTCGTATGTTCGTTAACATGTTGCTTTATTTAAATTGGTGTGCGCTTTAACTCTCTTAGCATCCTTGTTGCTGGTCTGAAGAATAAGATTACAATGCAAGTCCAATATGAGTAGGCTGTAGATGGATGTGTTTTTTTGGGCACAGTATTTGCATGTTTCCAGGTCATGTTTGTCCAGGTAATCTTTGTTGTGACAGGAATATAAATATGAGTAACATGATCCATTGAACAGGTGTGGATAGAGCAGAGAAAAGGTGAGCTGCTGTCAGGTAGAGAGATAATACTTCTGTCCACAGATCACACTACGCTGAAGCTGCTGACGAGAGACGGAGGAGTCCAGCACACCAGGTTGGAAGACATGCTTTCATCACTTTACTGAAACTAACTGCTTCAGTGTCAGAATTATCTAGCCAGCCACTATGATTTCAATATTGATTGTGTTAAATCTGGTTTCCCTGTTAAAGCAGTAAGCAACATGGCACTCTGATTTCTTAAACATTCCCTAGAAACTGTGGAGTCAAGATGATTCACCTTGAAGAGAACACATCAGTCTCCGTCTCCACCAACAGCTCCGTCCTTCAACAGATTCAGCCCTTTGTTATTGCTGTAAATGCAATCAACTTGATCCTGGGTTTCCCTACCAATGGCTTTATCCTTTGGCTGATGGTGACCAGAGGAAAAACCGTGATGACCTTGGAGTTCTTCTCTCTCAACCTCACTGTGTCTGAGATGCTTTTTGGTTTGTCAAATATCTGTTATTTCATCTCCTTGTATCACAGCAGTGTCGGTATCTTTTGGGTCTTGTGTCTGGTTTTCTCTAATTTTCTCTTCATGGGCCGCCCGCTCTTCCAGACCTGTATCTGTGTGGAGCGCTACCTTGCGGTCATCCACCCTGTGCTCTTCCTCAGGCTGAAATCACTCAAGTACAGGGTGGCCTGCTGCTCTGTGGTCTGGCTGCTGCTGCTTGGAGTCTGTTTTATCCAAGCCTTTATCATTAAGATAACGCATGATTTACAATATTTTTACATGAGTCTGTACTTAGTGTTGTTATCAGTGAATCTGTTCTGCTGCCTCTCAGTTCTCAGGGCTTTGAGGAAGCCTGGGCCGGGGGAAGGGGAGAGGGAGAAGGGGAGAAGCGCTGATCCAAAGATGAAGGCCTTTAAGGTCATACTGATCATCACATTGTCGACAATCATCAGCTATCTTCCCTTTGTGATAACACTTATACTTGTTACTTATATATCCCATCTAAAGTTCAACCTTTCCTATGTCAGTTCTATATTTATTGCTATGATGTGTGGGTTTGTTCATCCATTCCTGTACCTCCACCGTACAGGGAAAATACCCTGCATTACAGTATAGCATTCATGCTTGAACCATGTGGCATAACCTCATATCATTTCCTAAGGTTGGGTTGACTACAATTACTTAAAGGAATAGGTCACTTCACCTTAGAGATGCAGTTCTGTTTTCAGCCACCAGAAGTGGCTGCAGAGCGGAGTGTTTGACCTGCCTAGTATTGTATTGACCATGCATTGTTGATGTACCCTGAGTGCCCCGTGCTGGTAGAACTGTTGAATTGATTGCATATAGTGGCACTGCAGGGCAGGGTCAGACTCTGACTAAAAAATGGCCCTGGACCTTTCTACCCAGACAAGCCCACCTCAATCAGCCCACGGCACGTATACTCTGCAACCACCGCCCCATCCACGCACAAACACAAGAGCAAGGCAACATTTTGAAGGGGGAACATTCGGCAACAACCAAAGTTCTCCGTTGAAAGTTTTTTTACGGCGACCTGAGATCGCAGCCGAAATGTTTTGGCTGTTTTTCTAAAATGTTGGTCGTTTGAAGCCAGATTTAGAGGAATATCTCATTTTAAATTAACATTAGACTGCAGGGGGTTCCCCAAGCCCCGGTCACTGGTGATTTCTCTGCCTAGTGGCCAATGTGCGACCGGTTGCTTTATAGATTTAATTTTTGTTTTTGTTGGCTATTTTTGGAGTGTCAGCTGAGCTTCTCCCTCTTAATTCGAACGAGACTGACATGGTCGCTTTCGCCACACTTTTAGCCAGACAGAGAATACTATTAGCTTGGAAACTACCTAGAGCACCCCCTTTCTCCACCTGGCTAAAAGACATGATCTCCTTCCTTAGACTAGAAAAGATTAAGTATGCAGTCAGGGGGGTCAATGAGGCCATTTACACCTGGCATTAACATGCGTTTTCTGCCATCAGATTGCAATCCGATTGTATTTTATCACTTGAAAGTACAGGTGTAAACACCCCCAAAACGCATTGAAGAAGGATTGCAATCTGATCGGCCAAACCACCTCCGGAGGTGGTCAGGGACGCATTATGACAACATTTAACACAAGTGTAAATGCAATGCGTCCTCTCAAAACGCATTCAGCAACTACCATACGTAAATACATAATCTTCGGAAGTCGGTGACGGCGCGCACACCTGTCCTGAACGCAATTCCCTGGCAGCACCGCACCGGTGTGTGCCCTCATCTCGGAGGTTTTGCCACGGCTGTAACCACCTGTGTTGCGTTCAGGTAACATCCTAAATTACCATATTATACAATTGAGAGCATAATTTCTCTTTTATATCAACACTTCTCCTTTGGAAAAGGAGTGGAAAATGAAAGGAAAATGAGGGAGAAAGGGTTCGAACCCTTTCCCCCTCATTTTCCTTTCATATAAAAGATAAATTATGCTCTCAATTGTATAACCTTGTAATTTAGGATGTTACCTGAACGCAACACAGGTGGTTTAGCCAATGACATGCACGGAAAACGTATGTAGGCTATGTGTGTGTGTCACGGACCCAGTGTCTCCCAGCTCCATGGGAGAAGAACCTACAGAGAAAACTGCTATATCGACACGTCTGAAAAACTACCTCATGAGAGCGCAAAAGCTTTTTGCAATATTTGGGAGGTTTTTCGAAATTTACGTGTTTGCATTACCCGATTTTTATTGCGATATTTAGTAATGGAAACACGGCTTACAGACAGGCCAAGGACAAGAACAAGAAAAGTGGCAGGGGCAGAGCAACGTGTCCTTTTTATAAAGAAATAGATGCAGTGCTGCGTGATCGGCCATCGTTTTGTCCAGGTGAAGGGGACATTCACTGCGCATTTGAGCTTAACAATAACCTCTATTTCCCTGTGCATGTATGCAAACATGCATGCACACGTTCAGGGAGCGCGCGCGTGATGACGTTCGAGCTGGAGAGCAATCGGATTGCAATCTGTTCACCCAAAACGCATGTTAGTGCCAGGTGTAAATGGAATCAGGCTGAAGTGATAAAATACAATCGGATTGCAATCTGATGGCAGAAAACGCATGTTAATGCCAGGTGTAAATGGCCTCAATGAGACATTCAAAAAAAAGTGGCAGCCCTTTATTTATTACTTTAACAGTCTCTCTGTTCTTCCTGCTGACTAACTATTTATATTGTTGTTGTTGCTGAACCTGAACCCAAATATTGTTTTGAGTGTGTGTGTGTGTGTTTTCTGTTTTGTATTATTAGTTATGTATCTAATAGATGTATTTCTTTCTTTTTACTTTTTCATTTGTCAGTTTCTGTTATGCTTATCCTGCTTGTTGTTAAAAATTGTTCAAAAGAAAAAAAGAACAAAAAAGGTGACCTGTACAGATTTCAAACCTCTGTGCATATGTTTGTACCTCACCAATAAAAATTGTAAAAAAAACAAAAAAACAAAACATTCGGCAACAACCAAAGGTGTTGGAGAAAAATATAAGTTCCATGCCATTTCCTAATCAATATTTCCTAATCAATAAGCTATAGGCCTATTTGCATAATTATGCTATAAGTTCCATTCCATTTGACACATAGACTCACACTGACATCTCACCCAGCCCCATAGAGAGGACTTCTCCTCTTTGCTGAAACCTTGGGCAGTGCATCGTGTCCAATAACAACGGATAACAGTTTCCCTGTAGACTCAAGTGGACGCACACACATTTCCAAGTCAAGTCATCACCCCCTCCTCTCTGCTCCTCCTCTTCCTACAGTATAAAGCGTATGTCAAATTGTGACATCGGGGCTGAATAATTGACTCTGTATGACATATCAGAATGTGTACATTGAGATTCATGCCCTCTGTCAATATACATGTATTGCAGAGAATGTAAGCTATTAAATATACTTTATGTTAAACAGTCCTGGACTCAAGGCTCAACTAATTTGGTATTAGATAAGCTGTGATATACATTTACATATACATTTTAGCGGAAAGAATAGATTTTATTCTCTATCAATTGGCGTCACGAACAGGATATCTACGAGAGCGGGTAAGTCTGAATTAATTTCATAATTCATTACTGAAGCTGTCGTCTGATATCTAAAAGAATCTGAAATGTTTGCATATTGTGGGTGTGTCAAAATGACATTGTATATAACTGTAAATATGTATGGTTTATATAATAACCTAAGTTAGTATCTTGTGGGTTTCTTGAGACAAGGGGGGACACCTCAATGTAAATAACTGTAAATATACCTCAGGACCATTAAAAACTCTCTTGACAGGCTGTATTTGGCAGTGACCTGGATGGTTCAGTGGTAGCTGCAGAGCAAGAGAGCCTGAGAAGCGTTATCACATATTGCCCTAAAGAGCCAGAAGGCTGCCTAGCAGCGACTATTATAGTCCAGTGGGAAACTGCGGTGATTCTAGGCATATGCTTGATACGGTCTTTAAGAACCACACGACATACTAAATAAAACCAAAAGATCTCCCCATAACATACCACTCACTCGAGGGGTGTGTGTAGCCCCATGAAGCAATCATAGTTGTCTAACCAATATGGTTGAGATGTTTTTGAAATACCTACAATGTGTAACAAGCATGTAACAAACAAACAAACAAAAAGAAGCAGCTATTTCATTGTAAAACAAAACAATTTCTTAAGAAGCCTATTAAAGGAGTTGAACAGGAGGTTTGCAAAAAGTGTATTTTAGCCAATCCCAAAATACAGAATCAATTGTCGATTGAACAAATTGATCTGTCACCAAGTTTGTAAATTCCAGATACCCCACACACGGACGGAACTGGTCAACAGGAGAACAACCGTCCCTCTGTCACCAGAGACCCCACATCGACTAAAAGGTAAAGTGTTGAAAATTACTTTACACACACGGACACTATCAGAGATCACAAGTAAGTGATAAACAAAATACGTAGTTCTCTCTCTTAGTTCTCTCTCTCTCTAAAATACAGGTCTATTACTTTAGGTCAGTTTACTTCCAGAGTTTTGCCTTCACCTGAGAGGTCAGTTTACCTCCAGAGTTTTGAGTTCACCTGAGATGTGTGTTTTACCTCCAGAGTTTTGAGTTGACCTGAGATGTGTGTTTACCTCCAGAGTTTTGAGTTCACCTGAGATGTGTGTTTTACCTCCAGAGTTTTGAGTTGACCTGAGATGTGTGTTTGCCTCCAGAGTTTTTCCTGAGAGGTCAGTTTACCTAATCAGTGATTTGCCTTCTGCCAAAGAGAGAGAGAAAGAGAGAGACGTAACAGAATTGATCAAAACAACGGCTCACCGAGTCGTGTGTAAACTGAAACAAATAGCCTACTGTAGATAAGCCTAGGCCTGCTCAGTTGTCTTTTCATACTGTAAAGAAGCCATCTGGTTCTGCTCTCTGAAAAAGCTATCATAATGGACGCTGAAGGGCTTTGTAGAAGGCCGGAGTGTGAAGGAGCCAGAGAGACAATTAGACAGCTTGAGATGGTTATCAGACAGTATGGAGATGAGCCCGTAAAATTTGACACAGGTACCGAACAAAGTGTTTTAAATATGGCCAAGCAGATACCTGTGAACATACAAACAGACTCAAATCATTTGCCAGATCAGATGGTTCAGCATTCTGGATCAGCTGACCACATGCCAGTACGCATACACCCTAATTTCACTCTGCATGTGCCTCGAAAACGCCCCCGTTATAAAGGCAACCGGAAATGCTACAACTGCAGGGAAAGTGGTCATTATGCAATTCAATGTTGTAATAAGCCCCAGGTTCAATCCCCAAAACTTTGAGCACACAGATGCTGTGATCAGATCAACATGGGTAGAAAAAAAATGTTTTGGAATATAACAGGCTGAAAGAATTTGTTTATCTTCCCTCAGAACAACTTAGCCAAAACATTAGCCTAGCGAAAACAATTTGGAATACGACGCCAAGCTAGTCTATGGCGACACCTCCAGGCTGATTGTGTTAACACACCCTGAGAGAGCAAAGTGATTGAATGTTTTGTTTGTTATGAATCAATAGAGTGAAGTAAGCTCTGCATTATTTAAAGTGCAGTAAGCAAATTTGAATAGTAATAAATAGACTGTTGATTATTATTTTGAAAATAAATCCTAATAGAATGTGTTGTGTAGGATGAAGACTTCCTGTGTACGATAATCTGAATCTGAAGTATTTTCTTAAACAGAAAAATGCACATTTATCAACCACCAATTGGGTGGATGAGAAATCAAATTAAGTGGGCATACCAACATTTAACTTTTGGTATGTTTTCAACACATAAGCAAAATTTACACTTACCGTAAGTACGGGTGAGATGTTTTCAAAAGTATCTATAGATAAGACAATGACCTCGGAGGACAGACAGTCCTGAGTTTGCGTTTGGAGCATGTGAACAATGTTGGCCCTCACTGTTTTATCTAGTGGGGTCTTGCCATCCCCAAAATCACTCAAGTGAACTGCCTGGGGTCTAGCCCGCCCCCCCCATGTAAAGCCCTCACCAACAGCACTTTCTGGGGTCACCCTCCGCCCCATTGCACATTGCCACAAGTCCACAAGGTCAATTCATTGCCACTCTGTAAGCTGTGAATGCCCACTCAGGAGTCATCTTGTTTACGAGGTCCATTGCAAACAAATTATAAAATAAACAATTGAATATGTACTCACAGAGTATCTCAAAACATTATCTGCCGTATGTACGTACTTGTTGTACTAATAACTTGTAATGAAGTTATTTTGTCTAAAATACAGGCACATTGTGAAATCTAATGTTTATAGTTACAGGTTGTACGTCACAGAAAACCTTCAACACCAGCACAAATCTGTACTTTGAGTACTGTGCTCCCTAGCCTAGTAAAAAAAACTAGAGAGAGTACGTTTAACTGTGCTCACTAGAGTAAAGAAAATTCTTTCTATTTTCAATATTGCAAATGAAGTGTTTTAAAGTATCATTTTAAGAATAATCAGTTATATGATACTGTGATTATGTTTTAATGAATATGATTAATCAATGTTATGAATGTTTTGCATTTTAGAAAGTTTCAGTTCATTATTCCAAACAAACCAATATTAAAGTAAACTAGAAATAGAATTTTATTCTAATAAAATAGTTCCCAAAAAGAAATTAAACCACTGCATGGAGATGGGCTATTAAATAGTTTTTAATAACAACAATTACAACAAAAGCACCAGGAACAAACAAATAAATGAATGAACTAGAGTCATCACATGAATGATGAGAAAATATTGTTCCTGTTGTGAATACTTTGAAAATATTTTACTTAAAGACATGATTCCTTTTAGAGGAAGGTCCGAAGGACTCAAGCGTTGAATAAAGTGAAACTGGAAAATATATATATACATACATGTAATGTATATAAGAAGCTTCTTTTACAGAAGTGTGATTTGGAACACACTGAATATTAAGTTCAATGCATTATATTATTATTAATTAGACTGTTTGCATTGAACCATATAGAGTTAAGATTAGTAGGCCCACTCCTATATATTATAGCAGCAGTGGTGATGTAATTTTGTCATTATATTACTAAAATCTGTTTTCTCTTTCCAATAGATAATGGAGATGCGGTGATATGAGCTGAGACTGCGCTGGACTGCATATTGATCAAAAATTCTGTGTTCTTTCAAGTGTTTAATGTTTCCTATGTTTTCAAAACCCCCCCTGCCCAGCCCTGGCCCACAAGTACAGATACAAGCATTATATTGAATAGTGAACTTAAATTTTGTAATTATTATTGTTATAGTTGATGGACATAACAATTGGGTGGATTGTTGGAGAAAAATATAAGTTCCATGCCATTTCCTAATCAATATTTCCTAATCAATAAGCTATAGGCCTATTTGCATAATTATGCTATAAGTTCCATTCCATTTGACACATAGACTCACACTGACATCTCACCCAGCCCCATAGAGAGGACTTCTCCTCTTTGCTGAAACCTTGGGCAGTGCATCGTGTCCAATAACAACGGATAACAGTTTCCCTGTAGACTCAAGTGGACGCACACACATTTCCAAGTCAAGTCATCACCCCCTCCTCTCTGCTCCTCCTCTTCCTACAGTATAAAGCGTATGTCAAATTGTGACATCGGGGCTGAATAATTGACTCTGTATGACATATCAGAATGTGTACATTGAGATTCATGCCCTCTGTCAATATACATGTATTGCAGAGAATGTAAGCTATTAAATATACTTTATGTTAAACAGTCCTGGACTCAAGGCTCAACTAATTTGGTATTAGATAAGCTGTGATATACATTTACATATACATTTTAGCGGAAAGAATAGATTTTATTCTCTATCAATAGGTCTCTGCCGAATTTTTTTGACAGCGACCTTAGATCGCAGCTGAAATGTTTTGGCTGTTTTTCTAAAATGTTGGTCGTTTGAAGCCAGATTTAGAGGAATATCTAATTTTAAATTAACATTAGACTGCAGGGGGTTCCCCAAGCCCCGGTCACTGGTGATTTCTCTGCCTAGTGGCCAATGTGCGACCGGCTGCTTTATAGATTGAACTTTTGGGGGTTGAACTTCGACAGTCCTTGCTTCCTTTATCAAACTAATAGCATTAGCATTAGCTGCATATTCAATCAATCAATCAATCAATCAATCAATCATTTATTTCACTCTAGACCACAATTGTGGTGTGGAGTACATTACATGAAACATAAACAATATTGTTGTGTCAACAGCCAGAATCTAACTTTATGTTACCTGCCCTGCCTGATGTCACACTGTGGGATATGCCACTTTCCACCACACATCAGATGATGATAATAATACACTTTATTTGTATAGCACCTTTCTTAACAAGGTTACATGGCGCTTGTACAAGTAAAAAAGCAACAACCATAGAATATAATAAGCTGTAAATACAAATGGAAAGCAATTTTTATAAAGGTCTAAATAAAGGTTTATTATAATTAAATTACAACAATAGCTAATGAGCTGTATTGAGCCATTCTGGTAGGAAATGCATGTTGCATCATGATAATACTTTGAATTTAATTAAACTTAATTGTAACATATCAGAGATTAATAGAATCATATTGAATGCATGCTATATCATTCTGTATCAAATTTTAATTGTGTCCACGTATTTCATAGACTAGAGAACGTTTTCTTTGTTCTAACAAAGGTACATTGCCTGTTTGTGTATCGAAATATGGATTTTTTTATATAAAAAATTTAGCATTAGGCCTTTATAAAAATGTTTATTTGTATTATTTCAATTGGCATGCTCATGGGTACAGGTTTGTTTATTAATTGGGGGGAAAGGACCACTGGAACAAACGCCGCAAACATGATCCGGCTACTTTTTCAATCTGACTGGCTACTCAAAAGTTTGGGGAACTCCCTGGACTGTTGTGATGTCATTATTCAGTTTTACCCATCAATATTTGCTCCTTTTCTCATTATGGTAAATACTGTATGTTTTTTTTTGGTCAATTATTTGTGCTGTTATGGTTATTACTGTAGCTTAGTCACTCACTTCTACACTATTTCCACAGGAGTAGTCCTGTGGGGATGGTGCATTTCCAAAGTGGGCTGCTGGGGGTCACTGTCTCAAAAAAAATTAATTCCCATTTTATTCCCGCTTCCCCCCCTGGTCAAGCGGCCTACCAGCCCACTGGCCCACCGGGATTTGTCCCGGTGCTCCCGATGGCCAGGCCGACTATGCTGCAGGGGGATTTCAGAGGGGAGATCAAAGAAAATTTTGGCCATGACAGTTGGCATGGTCATTAACATTCTTTAAGGCTCTCAATGCAATTCTCCATGGATGTGCGCATACAGAAAAAAAATAAAAATAAACAAAAATGCAGTTGAACAGCCGCCCTTGACCAGAAAATCAGTTCACTTCCGTGTCAGAATGACAAATACCGTTATTAGCAATTTATTACAGTGCACTCTTATAGCGAGTGATCACCTTGGGACGGGTCAAATTGATCACTATAAGAGGACGTTCATTATAACTATTTTTTTCTTTTTCTTCTTTATTTCTCATGCAGATTACTATCTAAATGTAATTTGTATATGTATTACATGAATACAGTACCTATAAAGTAAAGGAATGTTATTGACTTTAGAAATCCATACAGTGAGTTAGGCCTCCAGCTGTTTCAAACACAGCTGTCTTGCATCCACAGACAGAGATGCCGTGATCTCTCCATATACAGACAGACACAGAGTATCGCTGCTGTATCTCGTTGGCTCATTTTTGGAATTTGTAAGTGAAAACATAATAAAATTACTGTAGTTTCAATTTTTTCCCCCATTATTCTCAGGTGGGAGAAGGCCCAAAATGATCACTGTAAGCGGAGTATTGATCACTATAAGCGAATTATTGAAACAGCATGTGTCTAGGAATGATTCGGGACCAAGCTTTTTGATCAAGTGGTTGATCACTATAGTATAAGCAGATTCCACTGTAGTGAGTTAGACCTCTCCTTCTGGGTTAGTTCTGCTTTGTTCTTTACTTTCACTTGGTATCCCTCTGGCTCCTTGTTTTCCTCTGTGTTTAAATAATGTCTTGGACTATTTTCAATAATGAAGACTACTTAACAGCTAACGCCCAGTTCACGTCATATCACAGTGCACACCCCCTTTCTTTGAGGTTGTATAACCCATTCATTGTTGGGCTCGCCCCCTTTCTCTGATGCGGTCTCCTCACCCATTCACAGTTTGCCAGACGTGGCAATAACCAATCAGCCCAAACCATTCCTCTCCAGCTGATCAATCACCTAATCAGTGTAGTATATCAGGGTCCATGTTTTGTACTCTGTTTGCTATGTGCTGTGTATGTGCCATATGTCATTCTCAGTTGCTGATCATCATCCTGAAGCAGTTTTTGCCCCACCTCCTCCCCTGACCACCACCATCATCATGACTCCTGATTGAAGAATTCCCTATGGGGGATTTCCTACCTATTCTTCAGTGACGACGCCCTCATCATCTCAGGAGAGCGTCATCATATCATGGAGTCATACGCCAAAATAAATTTGTTGTATCATTAAAGATAGGGGTGTGCCGATTAATCGTTTTTTAGATGCATCGCGATGAGTCACGTGACGATTAAAATCGATTCACAATGTTCGATTATCGATTTGCAAAAAATTGCAAAATAAAAAAAAAATTTGCAATTTTTTTTTGCTTTATTTGCAAAAAATACGGTATTTCGCCCGGAATGCAGTTCCTTGACTGTAAAACGAGACCAAAACCGAAGTACTGGAAACTGGAATAACTGAAGAAAGCATGCAGGGTGGCTGTAACATGTGATGCGTGGACTTCAGTCGCAACTGAAGATAATGGAGGTACATTTGTTTGTTTACTTTAATTAATGGATACTGACAAATATACCTTGCTTAAAAAAAATCCTGTTTGGTGAAAAAGATGCATCGAAAATCGTGATTAATCGTAATAATCGTAATAATCGTTTAATAATCGAATCGTAGCACCCTTAATCGTAATCGAATCGAATCGTGAGGTGCCTAAGGTGGCACACCCCTAATTAAAGACTTGTTAAACTTTCTACTAGTCTCTCATGATTGAATTACTGTAGCAGAACATTGTTTTAAAATGCTACTCCCACTAATGGATTGTATGATTTATTACATTTTTATTATTTGTGTTAGTTTTCAGACGATTGTGCAAAATGAATTTCACATGATTGTGCTCAATGCCCATCGACCCTGTGACTGTTGTAAATTTCCTAAATGTCAACCCTGTTATTTACATATGTTGTGATAATAAAGTCATAGCTTATCAAATGGGATGCAAATAGTGAACGAGTGCATGATCCTGCCTCAGTGTGTCAACAATGTGCCATTAAAAAGATAACAATGATGAAAACATTTGTATGAGTCTTCATTTGTAATTGCACACTTATGTGGATTGATCCAGGCACATTGTCATGTTCTGTTCTGTTCTGTTGGATGACTTTGATTTGCTGACTGGTCCATTTGGTCCAATTCTCACGAACCAACATCATTAAAAATGGTAAGCCGCTGACGTGAGTCATCTGGGCACAAAAACTCCAAAACAAAGTTCATACATGACATTTCTAGTTTTAGAGAGGACAGCAGGCTCTGCCACTTAGTCTCATGCATAGTTCCCAGCCAAAACAGCTGGAGGCAATCAATTCAGTCAGTCCATGATTGTGCAACCCCCCCCTTCCTCAAGAATGTGTCCTCCTACAGGTTCACTACAAGAAAAAGAAGAAAAAAAAAAGAAAAGAGAAATCTAAGTTTCACCATGTGTTTTTGCAGGCAACCACACAAACAATGAGCACTATGTTTAGGAACACAGGTCTCCACTTTCTCTGCTTGAGCATGGTCGCATGGTCACTTCTGCTAATTCTTTAAGAAGAAAGACGTTAGAGAAAGAATGAAGGCACATATTGATGAAAGAGAGATACGAACCATGTGATTAATGTAATGCTGATTGTATTGTGATGTGTAAATTAATCACACTCATGGTATTTCCACTCCTCTAAATCAATCTTTAGAATTTGAATTTGAAATCAGTTCCCTGCTTGCCTTGTAAGAGCCGTTGAGAATTCTGGGATATGGTGTCCTTGACTTGATATTCTACCACATAAGTCTGGTCCTTTGGCTCTTGCCAGAGCAACTTTCTCTGAATCCAAGGTGCATACAGTATGAGTGTACAAGCAGTGCACCCTAGTGGTTAAATTGAGAATAGCAGTTTCTGAATACAGAGACTTCATAATGCAGGGGGAAGGAGATGATCATGCCATGCATAAATCACTGTACCATCAACAAAGTGATCTTTCTCTCACTCTTGCTCTTTTACACACACACACACACACACACACACACACACACACACACACGCATGCACGCACGCATGCACGCACGCACACACAACACACACGCACGCACGCACACACACACACACACACAACACACACACACACACACACACACACACACACACACGCACGCACACACACCTAGACAATATAAAGTGCATTTTAGCCAAATTAATTCATCCTTTGTAATAGAACTCAGATGTGAAAACTTACAAGTGTCCTTGGTGATGGTTGTTGTAGCCTGCAGGAGGACCTCAGGACCTGTAACCGTCCTTGGTGATGGTTGTCGTAGCCTGCAGCAGGACCTCAGGACCTGTAACGGGTCCTTGGTGATGGTTGTTGTAGCCTGCAGCAGGGCCTCAGGACCTGTAACGGTCCTTGGTGATGGTTGTCGTAGGCTGCAGCAGGACCTCAGGACCTGTAACGGGTCCTTGGTGATGGTTGTCGTAGCCTGCAGCAGGACCTCAGGACCTGTAACGGATCCTTGGTGATGGTTGTTGTAGCCTGTAGCAGGACCTCAGGTCCTGTAACGGATCCTTGGTGATGGTTGTTGTAGCCTGTAGCAGGACCTCAGGTCCTGTAACGGGTCCTTGGTGATGGTTGTTGTAGCCTGCAGCAGGACCTCAGGTCCTGTAACGGATCCTTGGTGATGGTTCTTGTAGCCTGCAGCAGGACCTCAGGTCCTGTAACGGATCCTTGGTGATGGTTGTTGTAGCCTGCAGCAGGACCTCAGGACCTGTAACGGATCCTTGGTGATGGTTGTCGTAGCCTGCAGCAGGACCTCAGGACCTGTAACGGGTCCTTGGTGATGGTTGTCGTAGCCTGCAGCAGGACCTCAGGACCTGTAACGGGTCCTTGGTGATGGTTGTCGTAGCCTGCAGCAGGACCTCAGGACCTGTAACGGGTCCTTGGTGATGGTTGTCGTAGCCTGCAGCAGGACCTCAGGACCTGTAATGGGTCCTTGGTGATGGTTGTTGTAGCCTGCAGCAGGACCTCAGGACCTGTAACGGGTCCTTGGTGATGGTTGTTGTAGCCTGCAGCAGGACCTCAGGACCTGTAACGGGTCCTTGGTGATGGTTGTTGTAGCCTGCAGCAGGACCTCAGGACCTGTAACGGGTCCTTGGTGATGGTTGTTGTAGCCTGCAGCAGGACCTCAGGACCTGTAACGGGTCCTTGGTGATGGTTGTTGTAGCCTGCAGCAGGACCTCAGGGTCCATAAATAGCTTCATAGTTTGCTGAGCAATTAAGGCCTGAAATGTATTATTCAAACAGAATATTCCTCCATGATGGGAACCACTATCTCCTCCTGCAGGCAAATAGAAAATGAGAGATTTTGCTTTTTTGTAGAAAGGTGAAAATTAGCCTACGCTTACATAGCTACCGTATGGTATGGTATGGTATGGTGTTTATTCTTAATCCCCGAGGGGAAACATGGTTTGCCACCAGAGCGAGTACAGATACATACAAGAAACAGTAACATACAGCACAATAACAATAATACAGTAGAGAGAGAGAGAGCCTCGCAAAGCAAGGCTAGCAGTGTTCATTAAAGAATTTTACAGAAGCAGGAACAAAAGATCTTCTAAATCGCTCAGTAGAGCACCGAGGCATCAAAAGCCTATTGCTAAACGAACTGCGCAGGGCATTAAATACATTAAACAAAGGATGGCCTTCAAAAGAAAGAATAGAGTTCAGTTTTCTCCTTGTTCTCTTGGCTATAATCATCTCCAAGGAATCAGGGGGAAGGCCAATCACTGAGCCAGCCTTTTTAATCATTTTGTTTATCCTATTTCTGTCCATGACTGTGAGGCTGCCCCCCCAGCAGAGCACAGCATAGAAAAGGACACTAGCTAGGATACCTTGGTAGAACACATGAAGAAGTGACCTGCTGATGTCAAACGATCTAAGCTTCCTCAAGTGGAAAAGTCGAGACTGGGCCTTCTTGAACACAGAATCTGTGTTCTTCTTCCAGTCCAACTTACTGTCCAGGTGGACACCGAGATACTTATAGGACTGGACTATTTCTACCTCCAACCCTTTAATTATGACAGGGGAGACTTCTGCCTTCTTCCTCCCAAAATCAATAACTAGCTCTTTGGTTTTTTCAACATTGAGCAGTAAAAAGTTGTCATCACACCAGGAAACAAATTAATCAATCTCCTTTTTATAGGCCCGATCGTCACCTTTGTTGATGAGACCAATAAGAGCAGTGTCATCAGAGAATTTCTGCATATGACACATGGCCTCACTATGTCTGCAGTCCGCAGTATAAAGAATAAAGAAAAAAGGAGCTAAAACTGTTCCTTGAGGGGCTCCAGTTTTTGTCCAGATGATATCTGATACAGTGTCGTCCAGCCTAACAAACTGAGGTCGAGGCACAAGATATCTCATGCACCAGGCGATGGTTGAATTATGCAATTTATATTTAATCAATTTATTTGCTAGAATATGAGGCTGGATAGTGTTGAAGGCGCTCGAAAAATCAAAGAACATTTCCCTAACAGAGCTGGCAGATGATTCATGATGATTCATGAATTCATGATTCATGATTCTGTGCATGTTTACAATAATCAAATCTGGCACATATGATTTGACATTTGTGTGATCATGATCCGCCATTTGAAGGCTAATACCAAAATAATTGGTATTTCGTTTCATGTGTATGTTTTTCTTTCTTTCTTTCTTTCTTTCTTTCTTTCTTTCTTTCTTTCTTTTTTTCTTTCTTTCTTTCTTCCTTTCTTTCTTTCTTTCTTTCTTTCTTTCTTTCCAAATAAATGTGCATATTCCACATTTCTGCATTTCAACCCACTAATTTCCATCTCCATAATGCTAATAATAGTAATTTCTGACACTCTCATCTAAATGTCTTACAGACATATTGACCCAAAGCAAATAGGATAAAGGTGACATTTCATGAATGTATGAATTACACTATTCTATATCAAAGAATCCTATTAAGTGGAAACAATTGTTCTCCCTTGTCGTATCGTATGTTCGTTAACATGTTGCTTTATTTAAATTGGTGTGCGCTTTAACTCTCTTAGCATCCTTGTTGCTGGTCTGAAGAATAAGATTACAGTGCAAGTCCAATATGAGTAGGCTGTTGATGGATAAGTGTATTTTTTGGCACAGTATTTGCATGTTTCCAGGTCATGTTTGTCCAGGTAATCTTTGCTGTGACAGGAATATAAATATGAGTAACATGATCCATTGAACAGGTGTGGATAGATCAGAGAAAAGGTGAGCTGCTGTCAGGTAGAGAGATAATACTTCTGTCCACAGATCACACTACGCTGAAGCTGCTGACGAGAGACGGAGGAGTCCAGAACACCAGGTTGGAAGACATGCTTTCATCACTTTACTGAAACTAACTGCTTCAGTGTCAGAATTATCTAGCGAGCCAGTATGATTTCAATATTGATTGTGTTCAATCTGGTTTCCCTGTTAAAGCAGTAAGCAACATGGCACTCTGATTTCTTAAACATTCCCTAGAAACTGTGGAGTCACGATGATTCGCCTTGAAGAGAACACATCAGTCTCCGTCTTCACCAACAGCTCCGACCCTCAACCGATTCAGTCCCTATTTATTGCTGGACATGCAATCAACTTGATCCTGGGTTTCCCTACCAATGGCTTTATCCTTTGGCTGATGGTGACCAGAGGAAAAACCGTGATGACCTTGGAGTTCTTCTCTCTCAACCTCACTGTGTCTGAGATGCTTTTTGGTTTGTCAAATATCTGTTATTTCATCTCCTTGTATCACAGCAGTGTCGATGTCTTTCGGGTCTTGTTTATGGTTTTCTTCCATTTTCTCTTCATTGGCCGCCCGCTCTTCCAGACCTGTATCTGTGTGGAGCGCTACCTTGCGGTCATCCACCCTGTGCTCTTCCTCAGGCTGAAATCACTCAAGTACAGGGTGGCCTGCTGCTCTGTGGTCTGGCTGCTGGTGCTTGGAGTCTGTTTTATCCAAGCCTTTACCCTTGACACAAGAAATAATGAGGTGTTACAATATTTTGACATGAGTCTGTACTTAGTGTTGTTGTCAGTGAATCTGTTCTGCTGCCTCTCAGTTCTCAGGGCTTTGAAGAAGCCTGGGCCGGGGGAAGGGGAGAGGGAGAAGGGGAGAAGCGCTGATCCAAAGATGAAGGCCTTTAAGGTCATACTGATCATCACAGTGTCGACAATCATCAGCTATCTTCCCTTCTTGATAATACTTTCAATTCAATCTTATTTATCCGATCCAGAGTTCTACACTGCCTATGCCATTATCATATTTATTGCTATTATGACTGGGTTTGTCCACCCTTTGCTGTACCTCCGCCGGACAGGGAAAATACCCTGCATTACAGTATAGCATTCATGCTTGAGCCATGTGAGATAACGTCATAATTAACTAAGGTTTGGTTGACTACAATTACTTTAAGGAATAGGCTTTGCAACCCACTTTGTATCAATCTGGGTAATATAAACAGATGGTCAGTGTTTACCTTCTCTACACAGACGCAGCCAGGAATCCTTTGACCTAATTCACCTCCAGCATTGTCACGAGATCACCACAGGGTTGGGTGGGAGAATGATCACTGTAAGCGGAGTATTGATCACTAAAAGTGAATTATTTAAACAGCATGTGTCTAGGAATGATTCGGGACCAAGCTTTTTGATCAATATAAGCGGTTGATCACTATAAGTGGATTCCACTGTAGTGAGTTAGACCTCTCCTTCTGGGTTAGTTCTGCTTTGTTCTTTACTTTCATTTGGTATCCCTCTGGCTCCTTGTTTTCCTCTGTGTTTAATTACTGTAGCAGAACATTGTTTTAAAATGCTGCTCCCCCTAATGGATTGTATGATTTATTCAATTTTTATTATTTGTGTTAGTTTTCAGACGATTGTGCAAAGTGAATTTCAGATGATTGTGCTCAATGCCCATCGACCCTGTGACTGTTGTAAATTTCCTAAATGTCAACCCTGTTATTTACATATGTTGTGATAATAAAGTCATAGCTTATCAAACGGGATGCAAATAGTGAACGAGTGCATGATCCTGGCTCAGTGTGTCAACAATGTGCCATTAAAAAGATAACAATGATGAAGACATTTGTATGAGTCTTCATTTGTAATTGCACACTTATGTGGATTGATCCAGGCACATTGTCATGTTATGTCATAAGAGATGTCTTCCTCCAAATAAAATTATGTAGCAACTCATCAAGAGTGGAGCAGTGGAGTTTGGCTATACACACAGTATCCTCCTGTGTCCAAAGTTTTGGTTCTGACCCACGAGAAATGCACCATGTAATGCACTATAATGCAATGCTGGACACATCTGTTACTGTGCTAACTCAATTTGTACAGAACTTTGCTATGAAGACCCTGGGTGATGATTGTGCAACCCCCGCCCCGCCCCCCCCTCAAGAATGTCTCCTCCCACAGCAGGTTCACTACAAAAATCACACACAAAAAAACGCTTTTCACCATGTGTTTTTGCAGGCCACCACACAAATAATGAGCACTATGTTTAGGAACACAGGTCTCCACTTTCTCTGCTTGAGCATGGTCACTTCTGCTAATTCTTTAAGAAGAAAGATGTTAGAGAAAGAATGAAGGCACATATTGATGAAAGAGAGATATGAACAATGTGATTAATGTAATTAAAGTATGCTGATTGTATTGTGATGTGTAAATTAATCACACTCATGGTATTTCCACTCCTCTAAATCAATCTTTAGAATTTGAATTTGAAATCAGTTCCCTGCTTGCCTTGTAAGAGCCGTTGAGAATTCTGGGATATGGTGTCCTTGACTTGATATTCTACCACATAAGTCTGGTCCTTTGGCTCTTGCCAGAGCAACTTTCTCTGAATCCAAGGTGCATATGAGTGTACAAGCAGTGCACCCTAGTGGTTAAATTGAGAATAGCAGTTTCTGAATACAGAGACTTCATAATGCAGGGGGAAGGAGATGATCATGCCATGCATAAATCACTGTACCATCAACAAAGCGATGTCTCTCTCACTCTCGCTCTTTTACACACACACACACACACACACACACACACACACACACACACACACACACACACACACACACACACACACACACACACACCTAGACAATATTATAAAGTGCATTTTAGCCGAATTAATTCATTTTTTGTAATATAACTCAGATGTGAAAACTTACAAGTGTCCTTGGTGATGGTTGTAGCCTGCAGCAGGACCTCAGGACCTGTAACGGGTCCTTGGTGATGGTTGTTGTAGCCTGTAGCAGGACCTCAGGACCTGTAACGGATCCTTGGTGATGGTTGTTGTAGCCTGCAGCAGGACCTCAGGTCCTGTAACAGGTCCTTGGTGATGGTTGTCGTAGCCTGCAGCAGGACCTCAGGACCTGTAACGGGTCCTTGGTGATGGTTGTTGTAGCCTGCAGCAGGGCCTCAAGACCTGTAACGGGTCCTTGGTGATGGTTGTTGTAGCCTGCAGCAGGACCTCAGGACCTGTAACGGGTCCTTGGTGATGGTTGTCGTAGCCTGCAGCAGGACCTCAGGTCCTGTAACGGGTCCTTGGTGATGGTTGTCGTAGCCTGCAGCAGGACCTCAGGACCTGTAACGGGTCCTTGGTGATGGTTGTTGTAGCCTGCAGCAGGGCCTCAAGACCTGTAATGGGTCCTTGGTGATGGTTGTTGTAGCCGCAGGACCTCAGGTCCTCTAACGCAGTGGTTCTCAAATGGGGGTCCGCGGACCCCCAGGGGTCCGTGGCACTTTGCCAGGGGATCCGCGAAAAGTTTTCAAGTTATTATTTATTTATTTTTTTTCAAATAAAATGCTACATGTTACTTATTCCTTCTCAAACTACTTCCTACATGGTGCTAGTCTATCAAAATATCTTGGCTGTCATTGATTGTGTTGCATAGTGGTTTTCTGTACTGTTGACAAATTATGATATTGTAAGTCGCTTTGGATAAAACAAAAGTGTCTGCTAAATGACGTAATGTAAATGTAATGTAATAAAAAAGATTTTTTTTTTTTTTTTGCAAAATCTTCATAGTTCAACGAAAATAGTTTATGCTTTAAATCTAAAATGGTTCATGGATTACATTCTAATAACAAACCTATCAAATTAAAAGTCAAGCACGTTACCGTGGAAACAATTAAGCTTAGCCCAAAATCACAAATCAGAATGAGGGGGTCCCCGGTATATTTTCTATCTTGTAAGGGGTCCTTGGCTGAAAAACATTTGAGAACCTCTGCTCTAACGGGTCCTTGGTGATGGTTGTTGTAGCCTGCAGCAGGGCCTCAGGACCTGTAACGGGTCCTTGGTGATGGTTGTTGTAGCCTGCAGCAGGACCTCAGGTCCTGTAACGGGTCCTTGGTGATGGTTGTTGTAGCCTGCAGCAGGACCTCAGGTCCTGTAACGGGTCCTTGGTGATGGTTGTTGTAGCCTGCAGCAGGACCTCAGGACCTGTAACGGATCCTTGGTGATGGTTGTTGTAGCCTGCAGCAGGACCTCAGGTCCTGTAACGGGTCCTTGGTGATGGTTGTTGTAGCCTGCAGCAGGACCTCAGGACCTGTAACGAGTCCTTGGTGATGGTTGTTGTACAGTAGCCTGCAGCAGGACCTCAGGACCTGTAACGGGTCCTTGGTGATGGTTGTTGTAGCCTGCAGCAGGACCTCAGGTCCTGTAACGGGTCCTTGGTGATGGTTGTTGTAGCCTGCAGCAGGGCCTCAGGACCTGTAACGGGTCCTTGGTGATGGTAGTTGTAGCCTGCAGCAGGACCTCAGGACCTGTAATGGGTCCTTGGTGATGGTTGTCGTAGCCTGCAGCAGGACCTCAGGACCTGTAATGGGTCCTTGGTGATGGTTGTCGTAGCCTGCAGCAGGACCTCAGGACCTGTAATGGGTCCTTGGTGATGGTTGTTGTAGCCTGCAGCAGGACCTCAGGACCTGTAATGGGTCCTTGGTGATGGTTGTTGTAGCCTGCAGCAGGACCTCAGGACCTGTAATGGGTCCTTGGTGATGGTTGTCGTAGCCTGCAGCAGGACCTCAGGACCTGTAACGGGTCCTTGGTGATGGTTGTTGTAGCCTGCAGCAGGACCTCAGGGTCCATAAATAGCTTCATAGTTTGCTGAGCAATTAAGGCCTGAAATGTATTATTCAAACAGAATATTCCTCCATGATGGGAACCACTATCTCCTCCTGCAGGCAAATAGAAAATGAGAGATTTTGCTTTTTTGTAGAAAGGTGAAAATTAGCCTACGCTTACATAGCTACCGTATCTGTGCATGTTTACAATAATCAAATCTGGCACATATGATTTGACATTTGTGTGATCATGATCCGCCATTTGAAGGCTAATACCAAAATAATTGGTATTTAGTTTCATGTGTATGTTTTTCTTTCTTTCTTTCTTTCTTTCTTTCTTTCTTTCTTTCTTTCTTTCTTTCTTTCTTTCTTTCTTTCTTTCTTCCTTTTTTTCTTTCTTTCTTTCTTTCTTCCTTCCTTTCTTTCTTTCTTTCTTTCTTTCCAAATAAATGTGCATATTCCACATTTCTGCATTTCCACCCACTAATTTCCATCTCCATAATGCTAATAATAGTAATTTCTGACACTCTCATCTAAATGTCTTACAGACATATTGACCCAAAGCAAATAGGATAAAGGTGAAATTTCATGAATGTATGAATTACACTATTCTATATCAAAGAATCCTATTAAGTGGAAACAATTGTTCTCCCTTGTCGTATGTTCGTTAACATGTTGCTTTATTTAAATTGGTGTGCGCTTTAACTCTCTTAGCATCCTTGTTGCTGGTCTGAAGAATAAGATTACAGTGCAAGTCCAATATGAGTAGGCTGTTGATGGATAAGTGTATTTTTTTGGCACAGTATTTGCATGTTTCCAGGTCATGTTTGTCCAGGTAATCTTTGCTGTGACAGGAATATAAATATGAGTAACATGATCCATTGAACAGGTGTGGATAGAGCAGAGAAAAGGTGAGCTGCTGTCAGGTAGAGAGATAATACTTCTGTCCACAGATCACACTACGCTGAAGCTGCTGACGAGAGACGGAGGAGTCCAGCACACCAGGTTGGAAGACATGCTTTCATCACTTTGCTGAAACTAACTGCTTCATTGTCAGAATTATCTAGCCAGCCAGTATGATTTCAATATTGATTGTGTTAAATCTGGTTTCCCTGTTAAAGCAGTAAGCAACATGGCACTCTGATTTCTCAAACATTCCCTAGAAACTGTGGAGTCAAGATGATTAGCCTTGAAGAGAACACATCAGTCTCCGTCTTCACCAACAGCTCCGACCCTCAACCGTTTCAGTCCCTAATTATTGCTGGAAATGCAATCAACTTGATCCTGGGTTTCCCTACCAATGGCTTTATCCTTTGGCTGATGGTGACCAGAGGAAAAACCGTGATGACCTTAGAGTTCTTCTCTCTCAACCTCACTGTGTCTGAGATGCTTTTTGGTTTGTCAAATATCTGTTATTTCATCTACTTGTATCACAGCAGTGTCGATGTGTTTCGGGTCTTGTTTTTGGTTTTCTTCCATTTTCTCTTCATTGGTCGCCCGCTCTTCCAGACCTGTATCTGTGTGGAGCGCTACCTTGCGGTCATCCACCCTGTGCTCTTCCTCAGGCTGAAATCACTCAAGTACAGGGTGGCCTGCTGCTCTGTGGTCTGGCTGCTGGTGCTTGGAGTCTGTTTTATCCAAGCCTTTACCTTTGTCACAACAAATAATGAGGTGTTACAATATTTGTCCATGGCTCTGTACTTAGTGTTGTTGTCAGTGAATCTGTTCTGCTGCCTCTCAGTTCTCAGGGCTTTGAGGAAGCCTGGGCCGGGGGAAGGGGAGAGGGAGAAGGGGAGAAGCGCTGATCCAAAGATGAAGGCCTTTAAGGTCATACTGATCATCACAGTGTCGACAATCATCAGCTATCTTCCCTTATTGATAATACTTTCAATTCAATCTTATTTATCCGATCCAGAGTTCAACACTGCCTCTGCCATTATCATATTTATTGCTATTATGACTGGGTTTGTCCACCCATTGCTGTACCCTGCATTACAGTATAGCATTCATGCTTGAGCCATGTGACATAACGTCGTAATTAACTAAGGTTGGGTTGACTACAATTACTTTAAGGAATAGGCTTTGCAACCCGCTTTGTATCAATCTGGGTAATATAAGCAGATGGTCAGTGTTTACCTTCTCTACACAGACGCAGCCAGGAATCCTTTGACCTAATTCACCTCCAGCATTGTCACGAGATCACCACGGGGTTGGGTGGGAGAAGGCCCAAAATGATCACTGTAAGCGGAGTATTGATCACTATAAGTGAATTATTTAAACAGCATGTGTATAGGAATGATTCGGGACCAAGCTTTTTGATCAATATAAGCGGTTGATCACTATAAGTGGATTCCACTGTAGTGAGTTAGACCTCTCCTTCTGGGTTAGTTCTGCTGTGTTCTTTACTTTCATTTGGTATCCCTCTGGCTCCTTGTTTTCCTCTGTGTTTAATTACTGTAGCAGAACATTGTTTTAAAATGCTGCTCCCCCTAATGGATTGTATGATTTATTACATTTTTATTATTTGTGTTAGTTTTCAAACGATTGTGCAAAATGAATTTCAGATGATTGTGCTCAATGCCCATCGACCCTGTGACTGTTGTAAATTTCCTAAATGTCAACCCTGTTATTTACATATGTTGTGATAATAAAGTCATAGCTTATCAAACGGGATGCAAATAGTGAACGAGTGCATGATCCTGGCTCAGTGTGTCAACAATGTGCCATTAAAAAGATAACAATGATGAAGACATTTGTATGAGTCTTCATTTGTAATTGCACACTTATGTGGATTGATCCAGGCACATTGTCATGTTATGTCATAAGAGATGTCTTCCTCCAAATAAAATTATGTAGCAACTCATCAAGAGTGGAGCAGTGGAGTTTGGCTATACACACAGTATCCTCCTGTGTCCAAAGTTTTGGTTCTGACCCACGAGAAATGCACCATGTAATGCACTATAATGCAATGCTGGACACATCTGTTACTGTGCTAACTCAATTTGTACAGAACTTTGCTATGAAGACCCTGGGTGATGATTGTGCAACCCCCGCCCCGCCCCCCCCTCAAGAATGTCTCCTCCCACAGCAGGTTCACTACAAAAATCACACACAAAAAAACGCTTTTCACCATGTGTTTTTGCAGGCCACCACACAAATAATGAGCACTATGTTTAGGAACACAGGTCTCCACTTTCTCTGCTTGAGCATGGTCACTTCTGCTAATTCTTTAAGAAGAAAGATGTTAGAGAAAGAATGAAGGCACATATTGATGAAAGAGAGATATGAACAATGTGATTAATGTAATTAAAGTATGCTGATTGTATTGTGATGTGTAAATTAATCACACTCATGGTATTTCCACTCCTCTAAATCAATCTTTAGAATTTGAATTTGAAATCAGTTCCCTGCTTGCCTTGTAAGAGCCGTTGAGAATTCTGGGATATGGTGTCCTTGACTTGATATTCTACCACATAAGTCTGGTCCTTTGGCTCTTGCCAGAGCAACTTTCTCTGAATCCAAGGTGCATATGAGTGTACAAGCAGTGCACCCTAGTGGTTAAATTGAGAATAGCAGTTTCTGAATACAGAGACTTCATAATGCAGGGGGAAGGAGATGATCATGCCATGCATAAATCACTGTACCATCAACAAAGCGATGTCTCTCTCACTCTCGCTCTTTTACACACACACACACACACACACACACACACACACACACACACACACACACACACACACACACACACACACACACTGATAGATTTCTCTCCCCAATTTATGGTATTTTGATCAAACATTTCTCCATAGGCCCAGTTTGGACTCAACAGGAGGCGGATACTCCAGCAAGGCGGCCATGCAGGCTGATATGGAAAATATGCAATAATTCAAATATATCTTTAATTATGTTTTAACTGTTCTGTTCTAGGTCATCGGAGGAGCTGCTGTGAGTGTGTGATTAGATAACCTTCTTTCTTTCCTAGGGGACAAGAGGCCATGGAGAGGTTAAATGACCTAACTCCACCAGGTTGTCAGTTAATGGATTCAACAGATGGTTGAATGGTTCTGGCTAGCAGTAAAACTTCTCTTAGACTGTTATCTGAGGATGGTCTATTAACCTTTAATGGATATATGGTCTTGCTCAGTCACGTTTGGAAAATAACATAGGGTTTATGGCCCTTCTCTGGGATAGATGGTTGCAGGAGAATGGGGGGAGCCGCATTCCACGGGATGCCCCAGCAGAAGGAGAGATATGTGGAAGGGAGATCAACACTATGCATTTAACAATCTAAATGAATGATGGTTTTCTCTCATGCTTGACTGTTGTTGCTTATTATTCAATATATATCTTACTGATCGACTGACTGGTTTGGATATCCTATAAAATAAAGTTAAAGAGCATACATTGGATGCGCTGATTTTTCCACAGAGAAGAGAAGATATGCTCAAGGACACAGCACCAATGAGAGGAGAGTCTGATGTTGTGTGTTGATCAACTTCAATTTGTCCCACTTGCTGCACGATAGGAGAGTGCTATAATATTTAGATAAATAATAGCCTATTGTTATTACTGCAACTATAGAATAGAAAATAACCATATAGTCAAATTAGTTGATAAGTGGTAATTGATAAGAGTTTCTCATCCGGTTTAAACAGGGTGAGTTTTTCTCTGTTTTGATTGAAGAATACGCTCTTATTCTGGTTACATCCTTAGGGTGGTTACAGACCAAGAGACAGTAAGTCTGAACTGTAAGATGTTTAAATCCAGTTCAGACTGGGATTAACCCATGATTTAGCTGAATTTGATCTTATCCAGAATATAGTTTAGTTTATCAAGTCTAACAATAACCTTACATAATGTTCTAAACTAGGACTTTAATAGGTAAATAGCTAAATTAGCTGACTCAAATTATAAGAATCAAAATAGGAATTTAAATATATCAAGCTGGTAATATTAGCAAATAAATTGACAGTTGCTTTGGTAGATAGGAAATAAAATGGATGACCAGTATTCAAGTGAGGGTTAGTGTTGTGACCTCCAGTGGAAGCCAGGTCACATGATGGAGGAGGAGGAGGAGAAAAACACGCCTGCCAAATAGGAGTGACAGAAGGGAGAGATCATATGACCAACCAATGACAGCCCAAGCAGTGAAGGATGTCCCCTAGGAGGAGGAACCTTCGGGGAGAGACCAGCCCACACGGGAAGACAGACGCCCCCAAGAAGATGCAGTTTAAAAGGACACGCAAAAGATAAGGGAGGGGTCGGTTTGCAGGGGTCTTCTTTTGACCTGCTACATATTTTGCTGTGAGGGAAAGACCACTGGAAATCCACCTCAGAGATCTCTGAATGGGGTAATATAACTTGACCTGTCTTTGTACTTATATGCAAAATTCTCTATATAAAATAATGTTCTAAATATCAGAATTGCTTGTTGTATTGATTTTTCATATATCTGGAAATAATTGGACACACTGGAAAGGTATTAACATATGTCACACCTTCTGATTGGAGTGGGCAGTTTTTATCTAGGATGAACGAGGCACAGACAAATCCTTTCCATCAATTGGTGTACCCCGACGTGATGAAAATCCAGAGAAAAAAGTAAGCATTCTGATCAAGCATTTTCAGGAGAACAGTGGGTAACAAATCCCGGGAAAAATATCAATAAAGGGTTTACGGACTACCTTTTTCATAAAAATATCTGCATTGGCTATTCTAAATTATTGTTACACTAACTGAATTCCAAAAATGCTGTAATTTATCAATCAAATTTAGGAACCGGTACAAAGCTGGTCAGACACGTGTTTTGATATTTTGGAAAGACCTGTGGGCGAGATTGTACGTCAAAAACATCTGCCCAAGGCCGCTAGCATATGTGAGGGGATAACAGTAATTTTCTCAAGACCATAATAGCGTAGCGAGCATATGTGAGGGGATAACAGTAACTTTCTCAAGACCATACAGCTGACCGAGTGCGTGTGAGGGATAACAGTACTTTTCCAAGATCATAGCAGAAAATATGTTATTTATACAGAACCGGCGTGTTCTGGGGAAATCCGCTTTGTACAGAGAGCATTAATGCTCAGGTTTTTGTGTTTTACTGTAATATAGCTCTGAAGGTTTTGCTATATTATGAATTGTGAAAAATCAGCTATAGAAAAGATCATAAAAGATTATTTAAAATGGGGAAGAAATAACACAGAATTGTCTAATAATAGTAATATCAATATCCATATTTTGAGTTGAATTTTAGATTCTTCCAATTTATGTTGCTATGTAAATTAGACACAAAGGTTTATGCTATAAATTCAAACAACAAGGTGAATTTAATGCAAGATTAGGTCACTTTGGGGTAGTATTCCTTTGTATTTTTGTGTTATACTGCTTTATGATCCATAACTTTGCTGTAAGTTTGAGAAGAAGAGAATGAATGTAAATGATTTTTAAATTCACTGTGCAGGGACGCCTGTCACAGTGGAACGGTAATATGTAAGAGTATAGTATATAAATAGAATCAACAGTATTTGACGCTTATGAAAAAACTGTTTGTGGAAAAATACACCACAAGTTGATGCGCGCAGCTTCTAACCAAGGGTCCGGGTGCAGCCAAATGGCCGCGGGTGTGATGATGCTGGCACTTTTTGCTGTCTGAGTGGGCTCTGGAATGTGATAGGAGAAGCCTGTGAGTCTGTCTGGCGGAGTTGGGCTGCAGAGCGGAGAATTGTAGATAGCCTATGAGTTATTTTGCCATCAAATTGGCGTAAGGTCGCGCGACAGTTCAAAATAATAGCGTATGCTTTTAACGTTAGATTTATTTAGAAATATAAATGGATCTTTTAAGAGAGTGGTGGATTCGTTAGAGGGTAAAGATATGGAATGGGATTAATGGCCTATGGCCTATGGATTATGCGAATAGATATAATAGGCGTCACATAGATAATATGTCTTCCCAACTAGTAGACATGATGTATGCGTGAGACGGGGTAGATTATATAAGCATGACCGGCTCTTTACGCATTCAAATAAATATAGCTCAGTTGGTAGAGCGGCCGTGCGGTTCCATCCCCGTGTGAGGAGCCAAGAATTTGCAGTAGCCTAATGGAACAATGTCTGTATGTAGTAAACGATTGACTGTTAAATCAAAACAGACATCGACAACCTTTATTTAGTTTTTGTCTGTTTGTCAGTCTGTCTGTCTGTCTGTTTGGTTGTCTTTTATCTGTTGGTCGCAAGCAAAGCAAACTTCGCATCTCGATGGGCAGTGTGTGCCCTCAGTCTGGATTTGAGTGTGTGTGTGTTTGCTCATGTGTGGCGCTTCCATGTAGACAGATGATCAGGATCGCATCACACTTTTCGCATTTCTCTGAGTTTTGCCTCTCCTCCGTCCGTCTATGTGTTAACTCTGTAAAGCAGTAGCAGGCAGAATCGATTCACTTGTAGATTGGCTGAGCAGCATCACGTGTGGTGAGATACAGTGTATGCATTGGTCTGTGAGCTTCCTGACAGATAAACCTGTAGTACCGTAAAGGCTAGAAAAGCCTGTGCCGGTTAGAATGAAGACGCTCCGTGAAAATGTAACTATTTAATGATTTGTTGGTTATAGGGCTCGGTCCGGATGGAACGGCGTCTAGGTCTGGATGTGGACCGCTTGGAAAAACGCTGTGTTTGTTGTTCTTGGGAGGGGGGTTTGAGGCGCTGTGTTGCTTGAGGTGAATGTGTGTGTCTGTATGCCTGTGCTGATAGGAGAATGGAGTAATGTGTGTGTGTGTGCGCGAAAAGGGGAGAGCATGTATGTACCGTATGTATGTTTGTGATTGAGTGTGTCTCGCGTTACTTTGGTAATGTACAGTTTGATCCAAGGGTGGGGCTGCACGAGTGGGGTAGGCTCCTTGAGCAAGGCATTACATCAGGGCAGCGTTGCTGTAAGTGGCTGATTATGTAGGCTATAAGTTCCATGTTTGAGTTGATTTGAGTGTGATAATTTGAGATAGATAGGATTTTATGATACTGCATGAGTGATGGGTAGATGCCGGTAGTGAAATTTGATATTGTGAATGCATTTAGTGGTGAAAGGAGACAGATAGGATTTGAGTGGGTTGGTATGTGTGATGAAGTTTGTGGAATGTGGGTTTTTATGTGGATGGTGGGGAATACAATGCTGATAGTATGGGGCGTGAACGTTCATTGTTTCTATTGAGAATGAAAGCATTGATTATAATATTTAGATTGGCGAAATGGTGCTGTGTTTGGTCGGTGTGGTTGTGATATGTAAAATGATGTCTGTTCATGTTTGGAATATGGATGATGACATCATTTGTGGGTAGTGTAGCCTACGGGAGTTTCAGTGTGGATCAATTGGCGGGGAGGATTCATTAATGATTACTCGTTTGAGGTGTCAATTGATCCGATGATTATTCATAGTTGTTTGATTAATTTAGACCAAAGGGGGGTCCCCATACATTGTGAGGTGCATGGGGAATGAATGCGTAGAATATAGAATGGACCCAGATGGAGGGTTAAATCTCAGCAAAACACACTGACGAAGTGTCAGATATAATGAGTTATGAAAAATAGATTGGACTGGGAAATTACAGAAGTGGGGAACACTGAACACTGCACATTATATAGTAATACGTACTGAATAGAAAGTTTGCAGTGACACATAAAATAACAATAGTTATATAATAAGTATGTTTAGTTGACAACTTTGCATAAATGAAGGGTTTGTTGATTAACTTGAAAATTCTCTCTGTCGTCCCTATAGAAGAACTAGCTCAGACCCAGGTAAGATACACTATCATTTTTCCGTTTGAGAAAAGCTACACATAGTTAAATTTATACTTAAAGTACGCTGGAGATGTTTTCAAAAGTATCTATAAATAAGTCAATGGCCTCCTCTAAGGACAGACAGTCTTGAGTTTGCGTTTGGAGTATTGTGAACAATGTTGGCCCTCACTGTTTTACCTAGTGGGGTTATGCCATCCCCAAAATTACTCAAGTGAACTGCCAGGGGTCTAGCCCGCCCCTCCCCCACTCACAGCACCTTCTGGGGTTATCCTCCGCCCCATTGTTTATTGCCACAAGTCTACAGGGTCAGTACATTGTCACTCTGTAAGCTGTGAATGTTCACTCAGGAGTCATCTTGTTTATGAGGAGGCATTGCAAACAAATTATAAAGTAAACAATTGGATATGTACTCACAGAGTATCTCAAACATTATCTGCCATACAAGCGACTTGTTGTACTAATAAAAATAGAAGAAATTATTTTGTCTAAAATACAGGCACATTGTGAAATCAAATGTTTGCAGCACAGGTCCAATCTTGAGTATGTGGGTTTCATTTTTGCATAGTGCGATCTAAGCAAATAGTCTTATGCACTTATTTGGGTGCAAATTGGGACAAGGGGGCAACCATTATTATGACGAATTTGGAAATGAATACATGCACTAATGGGGTTAAGTTGTGTTTGTGCTGAGGTTTAATGTTGTCTAAGTGGGTTCCAGGAAAGATATGGGAACAGTTATGTTACTGAATGAACTGAATGTTGTCGTTGGGGGGGTTTCAACTGGGGGTTATGTTAGATTCAATAAGGAGCCAAGATGAAGAGCCAAGTTGAAGAATATGTTTAAAATAACTCAAATCACAGTGCTAATATAATATGCTATGTTTCAGGAAAAAATGCAATTGGCCGACTGCTGCCATGAGACGAGATCAATAAGTTAGGTGGTTTCACACCTCTATTGGAGGTGTGAAAAGGGGGATTGATAGATTTCTCTCCCCAATTTATGGTATTTTGATCAAACATTTCTCCATAGGCCCAGTTTGGACTCAACAGGAGGCGGATACTCCAGCAAGGCGGCCATGCAGGCTGATATGGAAAATATGCAATAATTCAAATATATCTTTAATTATGTTTTAACTGTTCTGTTCTAGGTCATCGGAGGAGCTGCTGTGAGTGTGTGATTAGATAACCTTCTTTCTTTCCTAGGGGACAAGAGGCCATGGAGAGGTTAAATGACCTAACTCCACCAGGTTGTCAGTTAATGGATTCAACAGATGGTTGAATGGTTCTGGCTAGCAGTAAAACTTCTCTTAGACTGTTATCTGAGGATGGTCTATTAACCTTTAATGGATATATGGTCTTGCTCAGTCACGTTTGGAAAATAACATAGGGTTTATGGCCCTTCTCTGGGATAGATGGTTGCAGGAGAATGGGGGGAGCCGCATTCCACGGGATGCCCCAGCAGAAGGAGAGATATGTGGAAGGGAGATCAACACTATGCATTTAACAATCTAAATGAATGATGGTTTTCTCTCATGCTTGACTGTTGTTGCTTATTATTCAATATATATCTTACTGATCGACTGACTGGTTTGGATATCCTATGAAATAAAGTTAAAGAGCATACATTGGATGCGCTGATTTTTCCACAGAGAAGAGAAGATATGCTCAAGGACACAGCACCAATGAGAGGAGAGTCTGATGTTGTGTGTTGATCAACTTCAATTTGTCCCACTTGCTGCACGATAGGAGAGTGCTATAATATTTAGATAAATAATAGCCTATTGTTATTACTGCAACTATAGAATAGAAAATAACCATATAGTCAAATTAGTTGATAAGTGGTAATTGATAAGAGTTTCTCATCCGGTTTAAACAGGGTGAGTTTTTCTCTGTTTTGATTGAAGAATACGCTCTTATTCTGGTTACATCCTTAGGGTGGTTACAGACCAAGAGACAGTAAGTCTGAACTGTAAGATGTTTAAATCCAGTTCAGACTGGGATTAACCCATGATTTAGCTGAATTTGATCTTATCCAGAATATAGTTTAGTTTATCAAGTCTAACAATAACCTTACATAATGTTCTAAACTAGGACTTTAATAGGTAAATAGCTAAATTAGCTGACTCAAATTATAAGAATCAAAATAGGAATTTAAATATATCAAGCTGGTAATATTAGCAAATAAATTGACAGTTGCTTTGGTAGATAGGAAATAAAATGGATGACCAGTATTCAAGTGAGGGTTAGTGTTGTGACCTCCAGTGGAAGCCAGGTCACATGATGGAGGAGGAGGAGGAGAAAAACACGCCTGCCAAATAGGAGTGACAGAAGGGAGAGATCATATGACCAACCAATGACAGCCCAAGCAGTGAAGGATGTCCCCTAGGAGGAGGAACCTTCGGGGAGAGACCAGCCCACACGGGAAGACAGACGCCCCCAAGAAGATGCAGTTTAAAAGGACACGCAAAAGATAAGGGAGGGGTCGGTTTGCAGGGGTCTTCTTTTGACCTGCTACATATTTTGCTGTGAGGGAAAGACCACTGGAAATCCACCTCAGAGATCTCTGAATGGGGTAATATAACTTGACCTGTCTTTGTACTTATATGCAAAATTCTCTATATAAAATAATGTTCTAAATATCAGAATTGCTTGTTGTATTGATTTTTCATATATCTGGAAATAATTGGACACACTGGAAAGGTATTAACATATGTCACACCTTCTGATTGGAGTGGGCAGTTTTTATCTAGGATGAACGAGGCACAGACAAATCCTTTCCATCAACACACACACCTAGACAATATTATAAAGTGCATTTTAGCCAAATTAATTCATCCTTTGTAATAGAACTCAGATGTGAAAACTTACAAGTGTCCTTGGTGATGGTTGTAGCCTGCAGCAGGACCTCAGGACCTGTAACGGGTCCTTGGTGATGGTTGTCGTAGCCTGCAGCAGGAACTCAGGACCTGTAACGGATCCTTGGTGATGGTTGTTGTAGCCTGCAGCAGGACCTCAGGACCTGTAACAGGTCCTTGGTGATGGTTGTTGTAGCCTGCAGCAGGACCTCAGGACCTGTAACGGGTCCTTGGTGATGGTTGTTGTAGCCTGTAGCAGGACCTCAGGACCTGTAAAGGGTCCTTGGTGATGGTTGTTGTAGCCTGCAGCAGGACCTCAGGACCTGTAACGGGTCCTTGGTGATGGTTGTTGTAGCCTGCAGCAGGACCTCAGGACCTGTAACGGGTCCTTGGTGATGGTTGTTGTAGCCTGCAGCAGGACCTCAGGACCTGTAACGGGTCCTTGGTGATGGTTGTTGTAGCCTGCAGCAGGACCTCAGGACCTGTAACGGGTCCTTGGTGATGGTTGTTGTAGCCTGCAGCAGGACCTCAGGACCTGTAACGGGTCCTTGGTGATGGTTGTTGTAGCCTGCAGCAGGACCTCAGGACCTGTAACGGGTCCTTGGTGATGGTTGTTGTAGCCTGCAGCAGGACCTCAGGGTCCATAAATAGCTTCATAGTTTGCTGAGCAATTAAGGCCTGAAATGTATTATTCAAACAGAATATTCCTCCATGATGGGAACCACTATCTCCTCCTGCAGGCAAATAGAAAATGAGAGATTTTGCTTTTTTGTAGAAAGGTGAAAATTAGCCTACGCTTACATAGCTACCGTATCTGTGCATGTTTACAATAATCAAATCTGGCACATATGATTTGACATTTGTGTGATCATGATCCGCCATTTGAAGGCTAATACCAAAATAATTGGTATTTAGTTTCATGTGTATGTTTTTCTTTCTTTCTTTCTTTCTTTCTTTCTTTCTTTCTTTCTTTCTTTCTTTCTTTCTTTCTTTCTTCCTTTCTTTCTTTCTTTCTTTCTTTCTTTCTTTCCAAATAAATGTGCATATTCCACATTTCTGCATTTCCACCCACTAATTTCCATCTCCATAATGCTAATAATAGTAATTTCTGACACTCTCATCTAAATGTCTTACAGACATATTGACCCAAAGCAAATAGGATAAAGGTGAAATTTCATGAGTGTATGAATTACACTATTCTATATCAAAGAATCCTATTAAGTGGAAACAATTGTTCTCCCTTGTCGTATGTTCGTTAACATGTTGCTTTATTTAAATTGGTGTGCGCTTTAACTCTCTTAGCATCCTTGTTGCTGGTCTGAAGAATAAGATTACAGTGCAAGTCCAATATGAGTAGGCTGTTGATGGATAAGTGTATTTTTTTGGCACAGTATTTGCATGTTTCCAGGTCATGTTTGTCCAGGTAATCTTTGTTGTGACAGGAATATAAATATGAGTAACATGATCCATTGAACAGGTGTGGATAGAGCAGAGAAAAGGTGAGGTGCTGTCAGGTAGAGAGATAATACTTCTGTCCACAGATCACACTACGCTGAAGCTGCTGACGAGAGACGGAGGAGTCCAGCACACCAGGTTGGAAGACATGCTTTCATCACTTTGCTGAAACTAACTGCTTCATTGTCAGAATTATCTAGCCAGCCAGTATGATTTCAATATTGATTGTGTTAAATCTGGTTTCCCTGTTAAAGCAGTAAGCAACATGGCACTCTGATTTCTCAAACATTCCCTAGAAACTGTGGAGTCAAGATGATTAGCCTTGAAGAGAACACATCAGTCTCCGTCTTCACCAACAGCTCCGACCCTCAACCGTTTCAGTCCCTAATTATTGCTGGAAATGCAATCAACTTGATCCTGGGTTTCCCTACCAATGGCTTTATCCTTTGGCTGATGGTGACCAGAGGAAAAACCGTGATGACCTTAGAGTTCTTCTCTCTCAACCTCACTGTGTCTGAGATGCTTTTTGGTTGGGCAAATATCTGTTATTTCATCTACTTGTATCACAGCAGTGTCGGTGTCATTCGGGTCTTGTTTATGGTTTTCTTCCATTTTCTCTTCATTGGCCGCCCGCTCTTCCAGACCTGTATCTGTGTGGAGCGATACCTTGCGGTCATCCACCCTGTGCTCTTCCTCAGGCTGAAATCACTCAAGTACAGGGTGGCCTGCTGCTCTGTGGTCTGGCTGCTGCTGCTTGGTGTCTGTTTTTTCGAAGCCTTCATCACTAAGATAACAACTGTTTATGTGTTACAACATTTTGCCATGGCTCTGTACTTAGCGTTGTTCTCAGTGAATCTGTTCTGCTGCCTCTCAGTTCTCAGGGCTTTGAGGAAGCCTGGGCCGGGGGAAGGGGACCGGGACAAGGGGAGAAGCGCTGATCCAAAGATGAAGGCCTTTAAGGTCATACTGATCATCACAGTGTCGACAATCATCAGCTATCTTCCCTTCTTGATAACACTTTCAATTCATTCTTATTTATCCGGTCCAGAGTTCAACACTTCCTATGTCATTAGCATATTTATTGCTATTATGACTGGGTTTGTCCACCCATTGCTGTACCTCCGCCGGAAAGGGAAAATACCCTGCATTACAGTATAGCATTCATGCTTGAGCCATGTGAGATAACGTCATAATTAACTAAGGTTTGGTTGACTACAATTACTTTAAGGAATAGGCTTTGCAACCCGCTTTGTATCAATCTGGGTAATATAAGCAGATGGTCAGTGTTTACCTTCTCTACACAGACGCAGCCAGGAATCCTTTGACCTAATTCACCTCCAGCATTGTCACGAGACCACCACGGGGTTGGGTGGGAGAATGATCACTAGAAGCGGAGTATTGATCACTATAAGTGAATTATTTAAACAGCATGTGTATAGGAATGATTCTGGACCAAGCTTTTTGATCAATATAAGCGGTTGATCACTATAAGTGGATTCCACTGTAGTGAGTTAGACCTCTCCTTCTGGGTTAGTTCTGCTGTGTTCTTTACTTTCATTTGGTATCCCTCTGGCTCCTTGTTTTCCTCTGTGTTTAATTACTGTAGCAGAACATTGTTTTAAAATGCTGCTCCCCCTAACGGATTGTATGATTTATTCAATTTTTATTATTTGTGTTAGTTTTCAAACGATTGTGCAAAATGAATTTCAGATGATTGTGCTCAATGCCCATCGACCCTGTGACTGTTGTAAATTTCCAAAATGTCAACCCTGTTATTTACATATGTTGTGATAATAATGTCATCGCTTATCAAACGGGATGCAAATAGTGAACGAGTGCATGATCCTGGCTCAGTGTGTCAACAATGTACCATTAAAAAGATAACAATGATGAAGACATTTGTATGAGCCTTCATTTGTAATTGCACACTTATGTGGATTGATCCAGGCACATTGTCATGTTATGTCATAAGAGATGTCTTCCTCCAAATAAAATTATGTAGCAACTCATCAAGAGTGGAGCAGTGGAGTTTGGCTATACACACAGTATCCTCCTGTGTCCAAACTTTTGGTTCTGACCCACGAGAAATGCACCATGTAATGCACTATAATGCAATGCTGGACACATCTGTTACTGTGCTAACTCAATTTGTACAGAACTTTGCTATGCAGACCCTGGGTGATGATTGTGCAACCCCCGCCCCGCCCCCCCCTCAAGAATGTCTCCTCCCACAGCAGGTTCACTACAAAAATCACACACAAAAAAACTCTTTTCACCATGTGTTTTTGCAGACCACCACACAAATAATGAGCACTATGTTTAGGAACACAGGTCTCCACTTTCTCTGCTTGAGCATGGTCACTTCTGCTAATTCTTTAAGAAGAAAGACGTTAGAGAAAGAATGAAGGCACATATTGATGAAAGAGAGATATGAACCATCTGATTAATGTAATTAAAGTATGCTGATTGTATTGTGATGTGTAAATTAATCACACTCATGGTATTTCCACTCCTCTAAATCAATCTTTAGAATTTGAATTTGAAATCAGTTCCCTGCTTGCCTTGTAAGAGCCGTTGAGAATTCTGGGATATGGTGTCCTTGACTTGATATTCTACCACATAAGTCTGGTCCTTTGGCTCTTGCCAGAGCAACTTTCTCTGAATCCAAGGTGCATACAGTATGAGTGTACAAGCAGTGCACCCTAGTGGATAAATTGAGAATAGCAGTTTCTGAATACAGAGACTTCATAATGCAGGGGGAAGGAGATGATCATGCCATGCATAAATCACTGTACCATCAACAAAGAGATGTCTCTCTCACTCTCGCTCTTTTACACACACACACACACACACACACACACACACACACACACACACACACACACACACACACACACACACACACACACACACACACACACACACACACACACACCTAGACAATATTATAAAGTGCATTTTAGCCAAATTAATTCATCCTTTGTAATAGAACTCAGATGTGAAAACTTACAAGTGTCCTTGGTGATGGTTGTTGTAGCCTGCAGCAGGACCTCAGGACCTGTAACGGGTCCTTGGTGATGGTTGTCGTAGCCTGCAGCAGGACCTCAGGTCCTGTAACGGGTCCTTGGTGATGGTTGTTGTAGCCTGCAGCAGGACCACAGGTCCTGTAATGGGTCCTTGGTGATGGTTGTTGTAGCCTGCAGCAGGACCTCAGGTCCTGTAACAAGTCCTTGGTGATGGTTGTTGTAGCCTGCAGCAGGACCTCAGGTCCTGTAACAAGTCCTTGGTGATGGTTGTTGTAGCCTGCAGCAGGACCTCAGGACCTGTAACGGGTCCTTGGTGATGGTTGTTGTAGCCTGTAGCAGGACCTCAGGACCTGTAATGGGTCCTTGGTGATGGTTGTTGTAGCCTGCAGCAGGACCTCAGGTCCTGTAACAAGTCCTTGGTGATGGTTGTTGTAGCCTGCAGCAGGGCCTCAGGACCTGTAACAAGTCCTTGGTGATGGTTGTTGTAGCCTGCAGCAGGACCTCAGGACCTGTAATGGGTCCTTGGTGATGGTTGTTGTAGCCTGCAGCAGGACCTCAGGTGCTGTAACGGGTCCTTGGTGATGGTTGTTGTAGCCTGCAGCAGGACCTCAGTACCTGTAATGGGTCCTGGTGATGGTTGTTGTAGCCTGCAGCAGGGCCTCAGGACCTGTAACGGGTCCTTGGTGATGGTTGTTGTAGCCTGCAGCAGGACCTCAGGGTCCTGTCGGGTCCTTGGTGATGGTTGTCGTAGCCTGCAGCAGGACCTCAGGACCTGTAACGAGTCCTTGGTGATGGTTGTCGTAGCCTGCAGCAGGACCTCAGGACCTGTAACGGGTCCTTGGTGATGGTTGTCGTAGCCTGCAGCAGGACCTCAGGTGCTGTAACGAGGCCTTGGTGATGGTTGTCGTAGCCTGCAGCAGGACCTCAGTACCTGTAATGAGTCCTGGTGATGGTTGTTGTAGCCTGCAGCAGGACCTCAGGACCTGTAACGAGTCCTTGGTGATGGTTGTCGTAGCCTGCAGCAGGACCTCAGGACCTGTAACGGGTCCTTGGTGATGGTTGTCGTAGCCTGCAGCAGGACCTCAGGACCTGTAACGGGTCCTTGGTGATGGTTGTTGTAGCCTGCAGCAGGACCTCAGGACCTGTAACGGGTCCTTGGTGATGGTTGTCGTAGCCTGCAGGAGGACCTCAGGACCTGTAACGGGTCCTTGGTGATGGTTGTCGTAGCCTGCAGCAGGACCTCAGGACCTGTAACGAGTCCTTGGTGATGGTTGTTGTAGTCTACAGCAGGACCTCAGGACCTGTAACGGGTCCTTGGTGATGGTTGTCGTAGCCTGCAGCAGGACCTCAGGACCTGTAACGGGTCCTTGGTGATGGTTGTTGTAGCCTGCAGCAGGACCTCAGGACCTGTAACGGGTCCTTGGTGATGGTTGTTGTAGCCTGCAGCAGGACCTCAGGACCTGTAACGGGTCCTTGGTGATGGTTGTTGTAGCCTGCAGCAGGACCTCAGGACCTGTAACAAGTCCTTGGTGATGCTTGTCGTAGCCTGCAGCAGGACCTCAGGACCTGTAACGGGTCCTTGGTGATGGTTGTCGTAGCCTGCAGCAGGACCTCAGGGTCCATAAATAGCTTCATAGTTTGCTGAGCAATTAAGGCCTGAAATGTATTATTCAAACAGAATATTCCTCCATGATGGGAACCACTATCTCCTCCTGCAGGCAAATAGAGAATGAGAGATTTGGCTTTTTTGTAGAAAGGTGAAAATTAGCCTACGCTTACATAGCTACTGTATCTGTGCATGTTTACAGTAATCAAATCTGGCACACTGCAAGTTATATGATTTGACATTTGTGTGATCATGATCCGCCATTTGAAGGCTAATACCAAAATAATTGGTATTTAGTTTCATGTGTATGTTTTTCTTTCTGTCTTTCTTTCTTTCTTTCTTTCTTTCCAAATAAATGTGCATATTCCACATTTCTGCATTTCCACCCACTAATTTCCATCTCCATAATGCTAATACAGTAATAGTCATTTCTGACACTCTCATAAATGTCTTACAGACATATTGACCCAAAGCAAATAGGATAAAGGTGACATTTCATGAATGTATGAATTACACTATTCTATATCAAAGAATCCTATTAAGTGGAAACAATTGTTCTCCCTTGTCGTATGTTTGTTAACATGTTGCTTTATTTAAATTGGTGTGCGCTTTAACTCTTTTAGCATCCTTGTTGCTGGTCTGAAGAATAAGATTACAGTGCAAGTCCAATATAAGTAGGCTGTTGATGGATAAGTGTATTTTTTTGGCACAGTATTTGCATGTTTTCAGGTCATGTTTGTCCAGGTAATCTTTGTTGTGACAGGAATATAAATATGAGTAACATGATCCATTGAACAGGTGTGGATAGAGCAGAGAAAAGGTGAGGTGCTGTCAGGTAGAGAGATAATACTTCTGTCCACAGATCACACTACGCTGAAGCTGCTGACGAGAGACGGAGGAGTCCAGCACACCAGGTTGGAAGACATGCTTTCATCACTTTGCTGAAACTAACTGCTTCATTGTCAGAATTATCTAGCCAGCCAGTATGATTTCAATATTGATTGTGTTCAATCTGGTTTCCCTGTTAAAGCAGTAAGCAACATGGCACTCTGATTTCTCAAACATTCCCTAGAAACTGTGGAGTCAAGATGATTCGCCTTGAAGAGAACACATCAGTCTCCGTCTTCACCAACAGCTCCGACCCTCAACCGTTTCAGTCCCTAATTATTGCTGGAAATGCAATCAACTTGATCCTGGGTTTCCCTACCAATGGCTTTATCCTTTGGCTGATGGTGACCAGAGGAAAAACCGTGATGACCTTGGAGTTCTTCTCTCTCAACCTCACTGTGTCTGAGATGCTTTTTGGTTTGTCAAATATCTGTTATTTCATCTACTTGTATCACAGCAGTGTCGGTGTCATTCGGGTCTTGTTTATGGTTTTCTTCCAATTTCTCTTCATGGGCCGCCCGCTCTTCCAGACCTGTATCTGTGTGGAGCGATACCTTGCGGTCATCCACCCTGTGCTCTTCCTCAGGCTGAAATCACTCAAGTACAGGGTGGCCTGCTGCTCTGTGGTCTGGCTGCTGCTGCTTGGAGTCTGTTTTATCCAAGCCTTTACCTTTGTCACAACAAATAATGAGGTGTTACAATATTTGTCCATGGCTCTGTACTTAGTGTTGTTCTCAGTGAATCTGTTCTGCTGCCTCTCAGTTCTCAGGGCTTTGAGGAAGCCTGGGCCGGGGGAAGGGGAGAGGGAGAAGGGAAGAAGCGCTGATCCAAAGATGAAGGCCTTTAAGGTCATACTGATCATCACAGTGTCGACAATCATCAGCTATCTTCCCTTCTTGATAAAATTTTCAATTCAATCTTATTTATCCGATCCAGAGTTCAACACTGCCTATGCCATTATCATATTTATTGCTATTATGACTGGGTTTGTCCACCCAATGCTGTACCTCCGCCGGACAGGGAAAATACCCTGCATTACAGTATAGCATTCATGCTTGAGCCATGTGACATAACGTCGTAATTAACTAAGGTTGGGTTGACTACAATTACTTTAAGGAATAGGCTTTGCAACCTGCTTTGTATCAATCTGGGTAATATAAGCAGATGGTCAGTGTTTACCTTCTCTACACAGACGCAGCCAGGAATCCTTTGACCTAATTCACCTCCAGCATTGTCACGAGATCACCACGGGGTTGGGTGGGAGAAGGCCCAAAATGATCACTGTAAGCGGAGTATTGATCACTATAAGTGAATTATTTAAACAGCATGTGTATAGGAATGATTCTGGACCAAGCTTTTTGATCAATATAAGCGGTTGATCACTATAAGTGGATTCCACTGTAGTGAGTTAGACCTCTCCTTCTGGGTTAGTTCTGCTTTGTTCTTTACTTTCACTTGGTATCCCTCTGGCTCCTTGTTTTCCTCTGTGTTTAATTACTGTAGCAGAACATTGTTTTAAAATGCTGCTCCCCCTAATGGATTGTATGATTTATTACATTTTTATTATTTGTGTTAGTTTTCAAACGATTGTGCAAAATGAATTTCAGATGATTGTGCTCAATCGGCCCTGTGACTGTTGTAAATTTCCTAAATGTCAACCCTGTTATTTACATATGTTGTGATAATAATGTCATCGCTTATCAAATGGGATGCAAATAGTGAACGAGTGCATGATCCTCCTGGCTCAGTGTGTCAACAATGTGCCATTAAAAAGATAACAATGATGAAGACATTTGTATGAGTCTTCATTTGTACTTGCACACTTATGTGGATTGATCCAGGCGCATTGTCATGTTATGTCATAAGAGATGTCTTCCTCCAAATAAAATTATGTAGCAACTCATCAAGAGTGGAGCAGTGGAGTTTGGCTATACACACAGTATCCTCCCGTGTCCAAACTTTTGGTTCTGACCCAAGGGAAATGCACCATAATGCAATGCTGGACACATCTGTACTGTGCTAGCACATAATCAAACACTCAATTTGTACAGAACTTTGCTATGAAGACCCTGGGTGATCCAAAACGCATACAAATATCTACAGCAAATAAACACCATTGGATGACTTTGGTTTGCTGACTGGTACGCAGTCCATTTGGTCCAATTCTCACCAACCAACATCATTAAAAATGGTAAGCCGATGACATTTCTAGTTTTAGAGAGGTTGGCAGGTTCTGCCATTTAGTCTCATGAATAGTTTCCAGCCAAAACGGCTGGAGGCAATCAATTCAGTCAGTCCATGGTTGTGCAACCCCCCCCCCCCCTTCCCTCCCGAATGTCTCCTCCCACAGCAGGTTCACTACAAAAAAAATCAGAAATCAAAGTTTCACCATGTGTTTTTGCAGGCCACCACACAAATAAGTAAGGGTTAATGTACGACGAGGTGTACATTATCACTTTTTAAGGGACGACGCGGAGGCGTGAACCGTCCGAGGCGAAGCCGAGGATGGTTTGCCTCCGCGAAGTCCCTTAAAAAGTGATAATGTACACCTCGAAGTGCATTAACCCGCTTATACCATGGTCACTTGCCAACAAAACAATAAGACCAGTCATTTATATTTCCATGTGTAATAAATAAAGCAATCTAAATGGCTAAATGTCTGTTATTCATACTGTAAATCAGTCTTCCACGAAATAAAATAGTCCCTCCCACCTCCACCACCCGCTCCGTTTTAAAGCCGACTCAAACGTTAACTTTATTACAGGAATGCAGGTTTAACGATGTTTTGCGTTCTACATTAAATGAAGACATTACCGTTTGGCAGCTTGCTTTATTTTGTATGATAGATACGTATTGGCCAAGTATATTAACATTTAAGAGCGAAGAGTTTCAGGAAGTGAGAGTGAGAGAGCAGCGCCCTGCGTGTGCTGCTGATGTGGTGAAATGCAGAGAGAGTTCTCTCTCTCTCTCTCTCTCTCTCTCTCTCTCTCTCTCTCTCTCTCTCTCTCTCTCTCTCTCTCTCTCTCTCTCTCTCTCTCGCTCGTGCACGAGCCGAGGGAAATCTTCTCTTTCTCGCCGAGAAGAGCCTGGTGACGCGAGGTTAAAAAATCTCCGAAACGAAAATCAAAATTGTAAATAAGAGTTATTTTTGATAAACTGAGCACACAGGGGTGATTTAAATACTTACTTTGACCGACTCAATTTTTTTCTCAAGTTCCAAAATTGTCATATTAACCCTTAACGGGGGTATAGAGCTCAAACTGCTCTCCTGATAACACTGATGAAACTATGGCGCATTGAGATGAACGGTGAACAGACCATTTAGCTAGGTGTCCATTATCACTGTACAATATCACTTTTTAATGGACACCTTGCAGCCAATCAGAATCGAGTATTCACCCAGACCATGGTATAATGAGCACTATGTTTAGGAACACAGGTCTCCACTTTCTCTCCACTTTCTCTGCTTGAGCATGGTCACATGGTCACTTCTGCTAATTCTTTAAGAAGAAAGACGTTAGAGAAAGAATGAAGGCACATATTGATGAAATATATATACCGTAATTCTGCCAATAAGAGCCCGGGCGCTTGTTATGCTAAACTTGGACCCCGGGCGGTAAAAGGAAGACAGGTGACAATTAGAGTCAGGCGGTTATTTTCATTTTGACATAATTGAGCCAGGCGATTATTATTTTTTTTAACAGAAATGCATTTCTGTTAAAAAAATGCCTGCACAGCAAAAATGGAAAGTATCAAATTGCTTATTTAGCCCAGTGAGATAGTACTTAGTACACACAAGAGGGTAGGTACAGGCAGTTTTGAACATGCCTAGTATTGTACAACGGACTGGAATGAACGAAAACAACTGATAGCCTTCATGTTCATCGTCATCATCATCATTATTCAACTACCTTACGGTATCAGTTCATTGCTCTCCTCTTCTCCCTCTGCCAAAGAGCCATACCATATTTTAAACAAGTAACATTAGCCTACCGCTCACACATTCAGTTGTTTGTGTTTCATTGGAAAGAAGTCATAGCAACGTTATTAGTCTCGCTTGCCAGACACTCCCAGCAAAGCAACATAGAAGGCACGCTATCAGCTAAATTCTAACTTTGCTGAATGGATATGTAACCCCCATAAATTTAACATAGTCAAATTCATTTGTAGGGTTAATATTCCTTTTCTCAAAATAATAACATTCCTGTTCTTAGAATAATCACATGCAGTTTTCAACATCTTCCCGCAGAGGGTGCTAGGTCCCTGCAGGAAGATTGCATTCAGCCGACGTCAAAAGGAAAAAACGGAGAGTAAGAAAAAAAGAAAATAAAAATAAAATAAAAATATTGTTACACAATATCTGAAGAGCTCTAAAAAAGAAAGATTGTTTTATTTTATTTTCTGGAATAAATGTATTTTTATCTGCTTACTCAAAAAAAGTATTTGACTCTTACTTACCATTCTCCTTACAGGGCCCTAGACTTGAGTTACTGGTATAACTATTTAATTGGGTTAACTTATCAAGTGGTTACAGATAGAACGGGAGAATTTACCCCACCCTGACCCCGCCCCCAGCAAGGCTGAGCCAGCTAACCGAGCGTCTATTGTGGGCGTTCCTAGAGCCTGTATGGGCGTTCCCAGACATGTGGACTGCCTCTATAGACCAGAACTGCGTCGCGTCTTCAAGCGCCCAGCTCCAAGGCCGTGCCCCTTTTTAGGGGAAACCCACCATAGTAAACGACGGTACAAGAAGCCGAAACCACTTCAAACAAACTATTTAAAACGGTTTAATTTGATAGAGATATGCCGAAGAGTTGCTGTGTTGTTATAGTTTCACTAACAATAAAAAAAACAAAAAACTGGTCTGCGATAGGGTAGGCGTGACACCGTCAATGTGGACGATGCATGTAACCTGGTGGAAACTGGATACAGCGTTCATATAAGGCAAGTACCTCGTGTCGATGTATCTTGCGCATTCTATGGCCGGCCGAGTTGAAATATATTGTCATGTCATGGTGTCTTTGGGTCATTTATAAAGGAAATTAATTCTGTTATTTTTCTATAGATGTTTTGGGTACTGCTATTTTACATTGAAGTCAACGCGAGTGGCTTGTGTTATCCCCTAAAAAGGGGCGCGGCCTTCAAGTTTTGCAAATTACCCGGATGTGCTGTTCTGGTCTATGGAAGACCCAGCAGCAATTAGAGTACAGGCGCATATTGGAAGAATTAGGTAGGCTATATATATATATAATTTTTTTTGGTGTGCGCTGAGAGCGAGAGAGAGCGAGCCTGACCATTTCTGAGTCAACATATTCTATCAAAACATCATAATGTGTGGAAAGACTTAACGGAGCATATCTGAAGCTAAGTTGATTACAGTAAGAGGTTGCTATGAGAAATGCTTTGACACTTAAGTCTACATTGCAACTTGGTTCCACTTTAAACCGTGAGGCAGCCGGGTCATTTGCAAGATGAAGTACAATGTTATTTTAGTGCATGTGTGGCACGTGCACACACACACACACACACACACACACACACACACACACACACACACACACACACACACACACACACACACACACACACACACACACACAAACAAACAAGCAGGATGTAGAATGTATTAACAATATTTATTCACTACAACTTTCAGTGTTATTTTTTCCCCAGATTTAATTTCAACCCAACAGTAAGAACAATATATAGTACATATTTACAGCTTGGTTTTTACTATTGGCAATATATCACATAATATTTAATTATTTATCTACACAACCCAACATACCACATTGTGTACCAGATACCAACACATGGCCTGGTAGATGATGTCATAGTTTCTTTTTTCTTTTTTTTTAAAGTCTGGGCTAGAACCTCAATAGTCATCTATTGCTTGTGCTCTCTTGCGTCTCTGGCTCTGCGGGACATAAGACATCTCCAGACTGAGTTTTCTCTTCCTGCCACTTTCTCTGGGAAGAATAACGCCAGAGACCTCAGAAGAAAACTTCTCATCACCTCTGACCTTATTAGCCAGCGTTCAGGGGAGGGAGGAAAGGAACAATTACTGAGACAACTCCATTCTCAGAAGAGAGGGGAGAAGCTGGGAGATCCATCTGGGGTTTTGTGGCCAGGCCAGGGTCAAAAAGATGAGCTGATCATCTGATCTCAGTCGGCTTCTCTGTGATTCTGAATGAACTAATGTGTGTGTGTGTGTGTGTGAGTGAGACAAACAGACATAAGGGTATCTCTACAGCGTCTCTGCAGCAGACAACTATGGAGCTGGTATCTGGGGGGGGGGGGGGGGGGGGGTGAGAGTAATAATTTGTATAAACTCATAAATTCAACTTTTTTTTCACAATGACCGTACACAAGAAGCCACAATGTTTCAGCCACAGTTTTTCAGTAACAGAACATTGAGCTATCAGACCTGGGTCAAAAGCAACAGGTTCCGTCACTCCCAAGGCATCAAAATACGGCAATAAGAAAGTCGTAATATGCCGAAGAAGGACCGTCGGACCATCTAGACTCAAGATGGTCCAACGGTCCTTCTTCGGCATATTATGACGAATCGACATTAATGACTCCAAGGGGGCGTGACAAATCGACATATTTTGACGCCCTGGGAGTGAGACCGGGTTGGTCAAAGAGTAGATGTGTTTTTGATTGATCTTGCCTGGGCCACAGTAGCCAATGGAATATTATAAAATCTACACCCATCAGGACAAAAGTATTACTGTTTCACTCGGGTCTGCTAGTATAGGCCTACATCTTTGGATAACAAACTGATGCAAAACAATGAGTGTTGACTGGTACACACTGGTCTAATACTTGTAGGCCTATAAACTGGATGACATCATCAATCATTTACATCTCCTTGGCTGGTAGGATATTTATTGCTCCTATGATCTGAAGATTAATTGGGATTGCAGAGTGTTTTGGCTGCTATTCATATTGCTTTCCTCAGTAAAAGTCTAAAATTATGAATTAATACTCTAAATTGACTGCCAACCTAGTAATTTATTTTCCTCATTCAATTAACTTTAATAACACTGTGTGAGTGCATCACAGAAATCAATCCATAATGCCAATATAGAGAAGTACCGCTGTAGTCAATGAAGTAATCTAGGAGACATACCGGTAATAATAATAATAATAATAATAATGGTTTTGATCAAAAAGTGATGCAATTGCATTTGTTAGTGGGAGTACATTTTATAATGTTAGCACACAATTTCGTCAGCATTAACTCATCTAGTAAGACTTTAGATGCAACAAAAATACAGAATGGCTATTGCAAAATCCATTTAAAAAACCCACATTGGACTAAGAGAAAATTAGTCGAAGAGAAAAATCAAAGTTTCTAATAATGCGCGGGCATATAACACAAAATTGCTTTTCCAAATATTGCATCATACCTGGAAGATAATTATTAGTACTGTGCATTCATTTAGAAATGAGGATTGGCTAAATTTAGGAATACTGCAATAGTACTGCAACAGGCTAGACCTGTTTTTCCAGGTGATTTCCAGCGAGTTTGGTTAAAACATGAATACAGCAGGTCAAATATACAGTGGTACTATCATATACGGTATATCTGCACTAAAATGTATGGACATTTGTGTTTCAACATATTTTTACCTCAGACCTTGCAATGACATGGCAGTAAATTATTATGAAATGAAAATCGAATAGAAAAATAAGAATCCCTTCATTAAAACCAACAACACTATCTGTCTATCAAACCCAACCTGGTGTCTACTGTAACAAAAATGACTGTTTGAAAATTAAGACACGCATTGTAAAATATGCATCAATCAGACATGTAAAGTATATTCTTTGATTCACGACCTAGCTTACTGTAGTAGATACAATATGTACAGTAGAAAACAGTAGTTGTTAGCCTTTCTCAAGGGGGGGGGGTCACTTTTAAATATATATTTTCTCTTTAAAAAGCATTTATGAAATAAGACATCCCCCTTTCTACATCTTTTCAAAGCAGCACTGATGTGAGATGAACTAGTTATTAGCATGTACAGCACAGCCACACACACACACAGACACACACACACACACACACACACACACACACACACACACACACACACACAGCGTGGACTACAACAAACACCTGTCTGCAGTTTCAAGTTTAAATCATGAGATCAGTAGCTTTCCAGAGTGAGAAGAGTTGTGCAATCATTTTTCTGAAAGTCTCGCTTATATTACTACCTGTCTTCCAGTTGTCATCAGTATTTCCTCACATTCCCTACTATGTCCAGAAAGGTTTCAATTGATTTTCATGTGGGTAAAGCATTAGTAAGACTGAGCTATTGTTTATAAGATCCCAGTTTTGATATAAAAATTGCTCCAGAAAGTGCAAAAACTAAATCAATGTGTTTGCGTTCAATGAAGTAAAGTGTGTATTGTGAGATACTAAACCATAACCAAGTAAGCTTCTAAGGCCATTCAACCAACATTGTTGACTTGAGTTCATTTCTTTCTTCATTTAAATCACATCCATTAGACATGATCACATTCACAATATGAATTCCTCATCATCACCATCATTGTTGTCATAATCAAAATCAGAACTGTGAGAAGAAAACAAAATCATACTGAATTGAAACAAAGTACACATGCATATTCAGTGATGTGGGAATCCCGGCTTGCTGCGGCCTGACTGACACACTGAGATGAAAGTACAGAAACACACAATCATCACAATGTTCCGGTGCTGAAAAAGACCCAGGTTCCCCAGGACATTTCTGTTCAGCTTTGTCAAATTGTCGCATTTGCTGTTGTTTTTTTTGGATCATTTTTCACTGATTTTTCTCCCATCTTCTCCCCAATTGTACATGGCCAATTCCCACTGCTTTCCTGGTCGTTGTTCCACCCCCTCTACCGATCTTGGGAGAGCTAGCACCTGCTTCCTCCGATACATGTGCAGTCGCCAGCTGCTTCTTTTCACCTGATAGCGAGGAGTTTCACCGGCAGGACGTAGCACGTGGGAGGATCACGCTATACTGCCCAGTCCCCCTCCCCCCTAAACAGGTGCCCCCCGACCGACCAGAGGAGGCACTAGTGCAGTGACCACCGCACGTACCCTTAATCCGCCTTCCCACCCACAGAAACGGCCAATTGTGCCTGTATGGACGCCCTAGCAAGCCGAAGGCAACGCGGGGGCTCGAACCTGCGACCCTCGTGCTGGTAGATCTACCGCTGCACTACCCTGACACGCTATCATCCCTTTTGTTGAAAAATAAAGTGATTTCTCCTACGCACTGAAACAGATTACCACCAACTGAAGATCCAGCAAGAACATCCATCCAATTTAGAGGTTGATGCTGCTGGTCTACAAAACAGAGGGTCCTGTCATCAGTGAGTTGGCTGTAGATGAACTCTGCGCTGTAAAATACTGTCAGTGAGTTGGCTGTAGATGAACTCTGCACTGTAAAATACTGTCAGTGAGTTGGCTGTAGATGAACTCTGCACTGTAAAATACTGTCAGTGAGTTGGTTGTAGATGAACTCTGCACTGTAAAATCCTGGTTTATTGTGAGATTTTTAGAAAAAGTAGAGAGAAAGACAGGAAACAGAAAGACACGTACTGTAGAGTCGTAAAGGGAAGCAGGCTGCTTCGGCCTACTCGGTCTCACAAACCGGACCAGTTTTTCATAGATTTGAACCACCCGCAGCCGAACACAAGTTCTCCTTGTCAAAGGTCACAGTCAGGACGGGTTAGGGTTCAACAAGTCAAAGGTCAGACCAGCGAGCCGGCTCTGCTCTGGGCGGGCACCATGACGGGCACCGCTCCCATCCGCTCCAGCGTGGCCTGGCTCACCGCATACGAGTGCGTGTGCTGCCCGTGCGCCGACGCCGGGACCGGCTTGAGGCCCACCGAGCCGTTGCTGCGCGCCATGGTGGGCGGGGAGGGGGCGGAGTTTGTGGTGACCACTAGGGTCTTGGGCGGCGGGAGGGTGTGGCTGCCGTTGGCCAAGGTGGATGTGGCCGGCGGCGCGCCGGGCTGTGCGTGGCGGGACAGCGGGGCCGAACCCGGCGCCGTGACCGCCGAACTGTGGCCCGCATGTCCCGCGTGTCCCGCGTTTGGGCCGTGGGCGTGTCCCGCGTTTGGGCCGTGGGCGTGTCCGTGTCCATGCGTGCCGTGGGCGGCGCTGGAGAAGGTGTGGCGCGTGTCTCCGTTGTAGCGTGTGTAGGAGTTGGTGTCGTAGTTGGCCTTGGGGTTGTGCCAGTAGCGGCTGTTGTAGGTGTTGGTGGAGGTCAGCGTGTCGTTCTCCGAGGACGAGGCGTCCGCGTGGAACGCCTTCGCTGATGACGACCTCTTCGGAGGAAGGTCGTCCTCTCTGTTGAGAAGATGATTCAAACACAGGGCAGCCGGCGTAACGACACAGACGAACAAGAGAGATGAACGAGATTCAATGACAGTTACTTATCTGTAAATGCAGAATTTGCTGAATTGTTTGAAAGAAATCAAAAGAAGATCCAATCTATCAACAGGTTTTAAAAGAGGGATCGCTCCCGACCTTCTGGAATTCTGGGATAGTACCTGCAGTTTCGAAGAAGTATTTAGCACACTTTTACGTATGAGTCAATTTCGAGTATAGCCTACTAAAGCCTCTTCTAAACATGAAGTCTGGATCATGTCCGGCTAGCCAGAGCAGGATATTTTCCAGTTTCACCTTTCTAGACATGAGGAGTCTGTGTTTAGAAACAGCTGGAAATGGTCTGTATTCTCTCTGCCAGTGGGCGAGGGGAGGGGGTGCGGTAGTGTGTATCGATAACAAGAAATGTGATATGGAAACAGCTTTAGCGAATCTGTAACCAAACTCCATTCAAAAACATGCCGTTTTAACGGAGGATCCATTCCGACCATTCAGGCAATAACGAGGGGTGGCAATGTGCCAAAAATGAGCGCTTGCCTTTGTTACATAAAGCCGCCCAGTCAAAATAGTGGTCGCACCGTCGTCAATCACTGTGGGTGATTTATTTTACAAGTGGCATTTAAGTCATATCTGACTAGTTTTCAATTTATTTCTCCCCACAAAAGTTAGGCTAGGCCTATGTCTCGATATAGGCTGTCAGTCAGTCAGCTCCTCTCATCGACATAACCAGGCTCCTCTCCGCAGCTGTGTTAGCTTGGACGCTCACAGTCACAACACTGGCTGGCTGCCTCACAATACTTGGCTGCATCCAACTCGAGACAACTTTTCAGACCCTCCTGGAGACAATCTTTCTCAGAAGAGACTAAGGTTAGCGACAAATCTGGAGACTTTTTCTGACATGGGATTAACATTACCAGCAAGCAGCAGTAAGCAGGCAATGACGATAGCTGGGTAAGTCCACTAGCATCAATGCTAAGTTAGCAAAGTACCCGAGCACAGCTGAAGCACATGGCTAATTAATATGGATGTTAACGTCCATATTAATTAGCCATGTGCTTGCGCAATGACATCGTGTATTGGCGATGTCAAAGGGTGGCGATTGACGATCTGACTGAGGTCAAGATCGTGCAACTCTAGTAGTAGGCTATCATCTCCTTGTTGCATTTTTAAACTGGCAGATGGGGGACAAAGAAACGATTCAACTTTTACTTGTTTACTCACATATTTTGGCTCTCTTCCAAATAATCCAGCCACGTAAATAACGCTACATCCATTCATGAAAATAATGATCACTGGGACATTAATGGTTTGTAAAGTGTCACCACCCGCCCACTCAGACAGAACAGCTACATGATCCGGATCATGAGCTGCCAGTGTTAAACAACAGCTGCTTTTCCAATAATGCGGATCCTATACTAGGCGCTCAGATGGTCATGCGCATAAACCGGCTAATTGTTTCTAAACATGCAGGCCAACCGGCTAGGAGCTGGTTATAATCCGGATTCCACTGCATGTTTAGAAGGGGCTCAAATGTATACTTACATGCAAACAAACTGACTATTTCAGTCCCAACTACTGGTAGTGCGCTTGCTTCCAGGCACTCAAGTAGTGATGCACACAGAAAACCAAAATAACACTTTTATTCATTTCTGCCCTCTGCAGCATGTTACATATATTTTCAATCAACACTACCCAATTTAATTAGAAAATCCAATGGGTTCAGGAACTGGAGGTTTTGAAATTAAAGTATGAGTTCCAGTTTATTTGACAAGACTCATTCAAAGGTGCGATGTTGGGTAGAAGAGTTCAGGCTCTGATACATTTACGGTAATTTGGCGATGGAGAAAAACCTCAGTTTTAATTTGCTGTGCAAGTGGAGGAAAGCAGAAGACTGTAGGGGGAATTATGAACGCAGGGATGTAGCCGAGTCCAAATTAAGGCAAATATTTGAACAAAGATTATATTCTAATTGATTTATAAAGTAATTTAGGGGAGGAATTGCCACCCATGTATTAAACAAGTGGCAGAGTTTCACAGACTGTTTGAAAAGGTAAAGGAGGTTGTGATGAATACAGAAAAGTTGCTGCCAAGTTGAAAACTCAAAACCTCAAATCCAATTTACGGGTCTGGGTTTTCTGCGTGAAATAATGGTGATAGCAAAGCTGCCACATTTACTATTCTCCAATAAGAAGAAGCACAACAGCATTGTTGTAGTATGCATCTCATTACCATTGGAAATACAGCAGATCGGCCTCATTTAGCCTCCACTGCAACACAGCCTTCATAGAAGCAACTTTCTGCTCGATTCTTTATGGAGCGGAGAGACTCTCGCTGCTCCCGGCTGCAATTGATCAAAGTGTGCATGCTGGGAAGGAGAAGAGAAGAGGACCGACCTGATCTCGTTGGGGATCTCCTCCTCGTCGTACTTGTTCTTGTTCCTCCAGTAGAAGAGCGTGACCACGGCCAGCAGGCAGCAGATGATGACAGCCAGGACTCCTGTGGCGATGATCCCTGCTATCAGACCCACACTATGAGGCTGAGCTGTGGAACAGAGTGGGAGGAGGAACGTACCAAATCATTTACCGGTACTCCTTCAAGCAATTATTGATTGTAGCAAGGACACAGACACATTATGCTTCCAATTTTTTATATACACTAACAGGACCTTGTAGCGTAAGACCTATAGACCTAATCATAGTGCGCCACACTACAGTGCTTTTAACTGTACTACTAACTGTAGCGTAAGACCTATAGTCCTAATCATAGTGCGCCACACTATGGTGCTTTTAACTGTACTACTAACTGTAGCGTAAGACCTATAGACCTGATCATAGTGTGCCACACCACAGTGCTTTTAACTGTACTACTAACTGTAGCGTAAGACCTATAGACCTAATCATAGTGCGCCACACTACAGTGCTTTTAACTGTACTACTAACTGTAGCGTAAGACCTATAGTCCTAATCATAGTGCGTCACACTATGGTGCTTT